>NW_027361795.1:22882500-23417500 GCF_039654945.1 Dendrobates tinctorius
CACATTCAACATTCGACATTTCGACTTTCGACATTCGACATTTCGACATTCGACAGTCACATTCGACATTCGACATTCAACATTCACATTCGACATTTCGACATTTCAACATTCAACATTCGACATTCGACATTCACATTCGACATTCACATTCGACATTCACATTCGACATTCGACATTTCGACATTTCAACATTAGACATTCACATTCGACTTTCGACATTCACATTCGACATTCGACATTTCGACATTTCGACATTATGACATTTCAACATTAGACATTCACATTCGACATTCGACATTCACATTCGACATTCGACATTTCGACATTTCGACATTCGACATTCACATTCGACATTTTCACATTCGACATTCACATTCGACTTTCGACATTTCGACATTCGACATTTCGACATTCACTTTCGACATTTGACATCCGACATTCACATTCGACATTCGACATTCGACATTCACATTCCGACATTTCGGCATTTGACATTCACATTCGACATTCACATTCGACATTCGACATTCACATTCGACATTCACATTCGACATTTGACATTCGACATTTCGACATTTCGACATTCGACATTCATATTCGACATTCACATTCGACATGCGACATTTCGACATTTCGACATTCACATTCGACATTCGACATTTCGACTTTCGACATTTCAAAATTCACATTCGACATTTGAGATTCGACATTCGACATTCACATTCGACATTCGACATTCACATTCGACATTTGACATTCGACATTTCGACATTTCGACATTCGACATTCACATTCGACATTCGACATGCGAAATTTCGACATTTGACAATCGACATTCGATATTTCGACATTCAACATTCGACATTTCGACATTTCGACATTTCGACATTCGACATTTCGACATTCACATTCGACATTCACATTTGACATTCGACATTCACATTCGACATTTGACATTCGACATTCGACATTCAACAATTCAACATTCGACATTTCGACATTCGACATTCGACATTCACATTCGACATTCGACATTTCGACATTCGACATTCACATTCGACATTCGACATTCGACATTCACATTCGACATTCAACATTCGACATTTCGACATTTCGACATTCGACATTCACATTCGACATTCGACATTTCGACATTCGACATTCACATTCGACATTCGAATTTCGATATTCACATTCGACATTCGACATTTCAACATTCGACATTCACATTCGACAATTCGACTTTCGACATTCGACATTTCGACATTTCGACATTCACATTCGACATTCGACATTTCGACATTCACATTTGACATTCGACATTTCGACATTCGACATTCACATTCGACATTCGACATTCACATTCGACATGCGACATTTCGACATTCACATTCGACATTCGACATTTCGACTTTCGACATTTCAACATTCACATTCGACATTTGACATTCACATTTGACATTCAACATTCACATTTGACAATCGATATTCGACATTTCGACATTCAACATTCGACATTTCGACATTCGACATTTCGACATTCACATTCGACATTCACATTTGACATTCACATTTGACATTCGACATTCACATTCGACATTTGACATTCGACATTCGACATTCAACAATTCAACATTCGACATTTCAACATTCGACATTCGACATTCGACATTTCGACATTCGACATTTCGACATTCGACATTCACATTCGACATTCGACATTCGACATTCACATTCGACATTCGACATTTCGACATTTCGACATTCGACATTCACATTCGACGTTCGACATTTCGACATTCGACATTCACATTCGACATTTTGACATTCACATTCGACATTTCGACATTCGACATTCACATTAGACAATTCGACTTTCGACATTCGACATTTCGACATTTCGACATTCACATTCGACATTCGACATTTCGACATTCACATTTGACATTCGACATTTCGACATTCACATTCGACATTCGACATTTCGACTTTCGACATTTCAACATTCACATTCGACATTTGACATTCGACATTCACATTCGACATTCACATTCGACATTTGACATTCGACATTTCGACATTTCGACATTCGACATTCACATTCGACATTCGACATTCACATTCGACATGCGACATTTCGACATTCACATTCGACATTCGACATTCACATTTGACATTCAACATTCACATTTGACAATCGACATTCGACATTTCGACATTCAACATTCGACATTCGACATTTCGACATTTCGACATTCGACATTTCGACATTCAAATTCGACATTCACATTTGACATTCGACATTCACATTCGACATTTGACATTTGACATTCGACATTCAACAATTCGACATTCGACATTTCGACATTCGACATTCACATTCGACATTCGACATTTCGACATTCGACAATCACATTCGACATTCGACATTCGACATTCACATTCGACATTCGACATTCGACATTCGACATTTCGACATTTGACATTCGACATTCGACATTCAACAATTCAACATTCGACATTTCAACATTCGACATTCGACATTCGACATTTCGACATTCGACATTCGACATTTCGACATTCGACATTCACATTCGACATTCGACATTCGACATTCACATTCGACATTCGACATTTCGACATTTCGACATTCGACATTCACATTCGACATTCGACATTTCGACATTCGACATTCACATTCGACATTTTGACATTCACATTCGACATTTCGACATTCGACATTCACATTCGACAATTCGACTTTCGACATTCGACATTTCGACATTTCGACATTCACATTCGACATTCGACATTTCGACATTCACATTCGACATTCGACATTTCGACATTCACATTTGACATTCGACATTTCGACTTTCGACATTTCAACATTCACATTCGACATTTGACATTCGACATTCGACATTCACATTCGACATTCGACATTCACATTCGACATTTGACATTCGACATTTCGACATTTCGACATTCGACATTCACATTCGACATTCGACATTCACATTCGACATTCGACATTCACATTTGACATTCAACATTCACATTTGACAATCGACATTCGACATTTCGACATTCAACATTCGACATTCGACATTTCGACATTTCGACATTCGACATTTCGACATTCAAATTCGACATTCACATTTGACATTCGACATTCACATTCGACATTTGACATTCGACATTCCACATTCCACAATTCGACATTCGACATTTCGACATTCGACATTCAAATTCGACATTCGACATTTTGACATTCGACAATCACATTCGACATTCGACATTCGACATTCACATTCGACATTCGACATTCGACATTCGACATTTCGACATTTCGACATTCGACATTTCGACATGTCGACATTCACATTCGACATTCGACATTCGACATTCACATTCGACATTCGACATTTCGACATTTCGACATTCGACATTCACATTCGACATTCGACATTTCGACATTCGACATTCACATTCGACATTCGACATTCGACATTCACATTCGACATTCGACATTTCGACATTTCGACATTCGACATTCACATTCGACATTCGACATTTCGACATTCGACATTCACATTCGACATTCGACATTTCGACATTCACATTGGACATTTCGACATTCGACATTCAAATTCGACAATTCGACTTTCGACCTTCGACATTTCGACATTTCGACATTCACATTCGACATTCGACATTTCGACATTCACATTCGACATTCGACATTTCGACATTCACATTCGACATTCGACATTTCGACATTCACATTCGACATTCGACAATTCGACTTTCGACACTCGACATTTCGACATTTCGACATTCACTTTCGACATTCGAGATTTCGACTTTCGACATTCGACATTTCGACATTCACATTCGACATTCGAGATTTCGACATTCACATTCGACATTCGACATTTCGACATTCACATTCGACATTCGACATTTCGACATTCACATTTGACATTCGACATTTCGACTTTCGACATTTCGACATTCACATTCGACATTCGACATTCACATTTGACATTCAACATTCACATTTGACAATCGACATTCGACATTTCGACATTCAACATTCGACATTCGACATTTCGACATTCACATTCGACATTCGACATTTCGACTTTCGACATTTCGACATTCACATTCGACATTCACATTCGACATTCGACATTCACATTTGACATTCGACATTCACATTCGACATTCGACTTTCGACATTTCGACATTCGACATTCACATTCGACATTCGACATTTCGACTTTCGACATTCGACATTTCGACATTCGACATTCACATTCGACATTCACATTTGACATTCAACAATCGACATTCGACATTTCGACATTTCGACATTCGACATTCACATTCGACATTCGACATTTCGACATTTCGACATTCGACATTCACATTCGACATTCGACATTCACATTCGACATTCACATTTGACATTTCGACATTCGACTTTCACATTCGACATTTCGACATTCACATTCGACATTTCGACTTTTGACATTTGACATTTCGACATTCGACATTCACATTTGACATTCGACATTTCGACATTCACATTCGACATTCACATTTGACATTCGACATTCACATTCGACATTTCACATTCGACATTCGACATTCAACAATTCAACATTCGACATTTCGACATTCGACATTCGACATTCACATTCGACATTCGACATTCGACATTCACATTCGACATTCGACATTCGACATTTCGACATGTCGACATTCACATTCGACATTCGACATTCGACATTCACATTCGACATTCGACATTTCGACATTTCGACATTCGACATTCACATTCGACATTCGACATTTCGACATTCGACATTCACATTCGACATGCGACATTTCGACATTCACATTCGACATTCGACATTTCAACATTCGACATTCACATTCGACAATTCGACTTTCGACATTCGACATTTCGACATTTCGACATTCACATTCGACATTCGACATTTCGACATTCACATTCGACATTCGACATTTCGACATTCGACATTCACATTCGACATTCGACATTTTGACATTCACATTCGACATTCGACATTTCGACATTCGACATTCACATTCGACAATTCGACTTTCGACATTCGACATTTCGACATTTCGACATTCACATTCGACATTCGACATTTCGACATTCACATTCGACATTTCGACATTTCGACATTCACATTCGACATTCGACATTTCGACTTTCGACATTTCAAAATTCACATTCGACATTTGAGATTCGACATTCGACATTCACATTCGACATTCGACATTCACATTCGACATTTGACATTCGACATTTCGACATTTCGACATTCGACATTCACATTCGACATTCGACATTCACATTCGACATGCGACATTTCGACATTTGACAATCGACATTCGATATTTCGACATTCAACATTCGACATTCGACATTTCGACATTTCGACATTCGACATTTCGACATTCACATTCGACATTCCCATTTGACATTCGACATTCACATTCGACATTTGACATTCGACATTCGACATTCAACAATTCAACATTCGAAATTTCGACATTCGACATTCGACATTCACATTCGACATTCGACATTTCGACATTCGACATTCACATTCGACATTCGACATTCACATTCGACATTTCGACATTCGACAATCACATTCGACATTCGACATTCGACATTCACATTCGACATTCGACATTCGACATTCGACATTTCGACATTTCGACATTCGACATTTCGACATGTCGACATTCACATTCGACATTCGACATTCGACATTCGACATTCGACATTCACATTCGACATTCGACATTTCGACATTTCGACATACGACATTCACATTCGACATTCGACATTTCGACATTCGACATTCACATTCGACAATTCGACTTTCGACCTTCGACATTTCGACATTTCGACATTCACATTCGACATTCGACATTTCGACATTCACATTCGACATTCGACATTTCGACATTCACATTCGACATTCGACATTTCGACATTCACATTTGACATTCGACATTTCGACTTTCGACATTTCGACATTCACATTCGACATTCGACATTCACATTTGACATTCAACATTCACATTTGACAATCGACATTCGACATTTCGACATTCAACATTCGACATTCGACATTTCGACATTCACATTCGACATTCGACATTTCGACTTTCGACATTTCGACATTCACATTCGACATTCACATTCGACATTCGACATTCACATTTGACATTCGACATTCACATTCGACATTCGACTTTCGACATTTCGACATTCGACATTCACATTCGACATTCGACATTTCGACTTTCGACATTCGACATTTCGACATTCGACATTCACATTCGACATTCACATTTGACATTCAACAATCGACATTCGACATTTCGACATTCGACATTCACATTCGACATTCGACATTTCGACATTTCGACATTCGACATTCACATTCGACATTCGACATTCACATTCGACATTCACATTTGACATTTCGACATTCGACTTTCACATTCGACATTTCGACATTCACATTCGACATTTCGACTTTTGACATTTGACATTTCGACATTCGACATTCACATTTGACATTCGACATTTCGACATTCACATTCGACATTCACATTTGACATTCGACATTCACATTCGACATTTCACATTCGACATTCGACATTCAACAATTCAACATTCGACATTTCGACATTCGACATTCGACATTCACATTCGACATTCGACATTCGACATTCACATTCGACATTCGACATTCGACATTTCGACATGTCGACATTCACATTCGACATTCGACATTCGACATTCACATTCGACATTCGACATTTCGACATTTCGACATTCGACATTCACATTCGACATTCGACATTTCGACATTCGACATTCACATTCGACATGCGACATTTCGACATTCACATTCGACATTCGACATTTCAACATTCGACATTCACATTCGACAATTCGACTTTCGACATTCGACATTTCGACATTTCGACATTCACATTCGACATTCGACATTTCGACATTCACATTCGACATTCGACATTTCGACATTCGACATTCACATTCGACATTCGACATTTTGACATTCACATTCGACATTCGACATTTCGACATTCGACATTCACATTCGACAATTCGACTTTCGACATTCGACATTTC
The DNA here is from genome assembly GCF_039654945.1 of Dendrobates tinctorius. NCBI lineage: Eukaryota > Metazoa > Chordata > Amphibia > Anura > Dendrobatidae > Dendrobates > Dendrobates tinctorius. The sequence continues at coordinate 22,889,723 of NW_027361795.1, forward strand.
GACATTTCGACATTCACATTCGACATTTCGACATTCACATTCGACATTTCGACATTCACATTCGACATTCGACATTTCGACATTCACATTCGACATTCGACAATTCGACTTTCGACATTTCGACATTTCGACATTCGACATTCACATTCGACATTCGACATTCGACATTTCGACAATCGACATTTCGACATTCACATTCAACATTCGACATTTCGACTTTCGACATTCGACATTTCGACATTCGACAGTCACATTCGACATTCGACATTCAACATTCACATTCGACATTTCGACATTTCAACATTCAACATTCGACATTCGACATTCACATTCGACATTCACATTCGACATTCACATTCGACATTCGACATTTCGACATTTCAACATTAGACATTCACATTCGACTTTCGACATTCACATTCGACATTCGACATTTCGACATTTCGACATTATGACATTTCAACATTAGACATTCACATTCGACATTCGACATTCACATTCGACATTCGACATTTCGACATTTCGACATTCGACATTCACATTCGACATTTTCACATTCGACATTCACATTCGACTTTCGACATTTCGACATTCGACATTTCGACATTTCGACATTCACTTTCGACATTTGACATCCGACATTCACATTCGACATTCGACATTCGACATTCACATTCCGACATTTCGGCATTTGACATTCACATTCGACATTCACATTCGACATTCGACATTCACATTCGACATTCACATTCGACATTTGACATTCGACATTTCGACATTTCGACATTCGACATTCATATTCGACATTCACATTCGACATGCGACATTTCGACATTTCGACATTCACATTCGACATTCGACATTTCGACTTTCGACATTTCAAAATTCACATTCGACATTTGAGATTCGACATTCGACATTCACATTCGACATTCGACATTCACATTCGACATTTGACATTCGACATTTCGACATTTCGACATTCGACATTCACATTCGACATTCGACATTCACATTCGACATGCGAAATTTCGACATTTGACAATCGACATTCGATATTTCGACATTCAACATTCGACATTTCGACATTTCGACATTTCGACATTCGACATTTCGACATTCACATTCGACATTCACATTTGACATTCGACATTCACATTCGACATTTGACATTCGACATTCGACATTCAACAATTCAACATTCGACATTTCGACATTCGACATTCGACATTCACATTCGACATTCGACATTTCGACATTCGACATTCACATTCGACATTCGACATTCGACATTCACATTCGACATTCGACATTTCGACATTTCGACATTCGACATTCACATTCGACATTCGACATTTCGACATTCGACATTCACATTCGACATTCGAATTTCGACATTCACATTCGACATTCGACATTTCAACATTCGACATTCACATTCGACAATTCGACTTTCGACATTCGACATTTCGACATTTCGACATTCACATTCGACATTCGACATTTCGACATTCACATTTGACATTCGACATTTCGACATTCGACATTCACATTCGACATTCGACATTCACATTCGACATGCGACATTTCGACATTTCGACATTCACATTCGACATTCGACATTTCGACTTTCGACATTTCAACATTCACATTCGACATTTGACATTCACATTTGACATTCAACATTCACATTTGACAATCGATATTCGACATTTCGACATTCAACATTCGACATTTCGACATTCGACATTTCGACATTCACATTCGACATTCACATTTGACATTCACATTTGACATTCGACATTCACATTCGACATTTGACATTCGACATTCGACATTCAACAATTCAACATTCGACATTTCAACATTCGACATTCGACATTCGACATTTCGACATTCGACATTTCGACATTCGACATTCACATTCGACATTCGACATTCGACATTCACATTCGACATTCGACATTTCGACATTTCGACATTCGACATTCACATTCGACGTTCGACATTTCGACATTCGACATTCACATTCGACATTTTGACATTCACATTCGACATTTCGACATTCGACATTCACATTAGACAATTCGACTTTCGACATTCGACATTTCGACATTTCGACATTCACATTCGACATTCGACATTTCGACATTCACATTTGACATTCGACATTTCGACATTCACATTCGACATTCGACATTTCGACTTTCGACATTTCAACATTCACATTCGACATTTGACATTCGACATTCGACATTCACATTCGACATTCACATTCGACATTTGACATTCGACATTTCGACATTTCGACATTCGACATTCACATTCGACATTCGACATTCACATTCGACATGCGACATTTCGACATTCACATTCGACATTCGACATTCACATTTGACATTCAACATTCACATTTGACAATCGACATTCGACATTTCGACATTCAACATTCGACATTCGACATTTCGACATTCGACATTTCGACATTCAAATTCGACATTCACATTTGACATTCGACATTCACATTCGACATTTGACATTTGACATTCGACATTCAACAATTCGACATTCGACATTTCGACATTCGACATTCACATTCGACATTCGACATTTCGACATTCGACAATCACATTCGACATTCGACATTCGACATTCACATTCGACATTCGACATTCGACATTCGACATTTCGACATTTCGACATTCGACATTTCGACATGTCGACATTCACATTCGACATTCGACATTCGACATTCGACATTCACATTCGACATTCGACATTTCGACATTCGACATTCACATTCGACATGCGACATTTCGACATTTCGACATTCACATTCGACATTCGACATTTCGACTTTCGACATTTCAACATTCACATTCGACATTTGACATTCACATTTGACATTCAACATTCACATTTGACAATCGACATTCGACATTTCGACATTCAACATTCGACATTTCGACATTCGACATTTCGACATTCACATTCGACATTCACATTTGACATTCACATTTGACATTCGACATTCACATTCGACATTTGACATTCGACATTCGACATTCAACAATTCAACATTCGACATTTCAACATTCGACATTCGACATTCGACATTTCGACATTCGACATTCGATATTTCGACATTCGACATTCACATTCGACATTCGACATTCGACATTCACATTCGACATTCGACATTTCGACATTTCGACATTCGACATTCACATTCGACATTCGACATTTCGACATTCGACATTCACATTCGACATTTTGACATTCACATTCGACATTTCGACATTCGACATTCACATTCGACAATTCGACTTTCGACATTCGACATTTCGACATTTCGACATTCACATTCGACATTCGACATTTCGACATTCACATTCGACATTCGACATTTCGACATTCACATTCGACATTCGACATTTCGACTTTCGACATTTCAACATTCACATTCGACATTTGACATTCGACATTCGACATTCACATTCGACATTCGACATTCACATTCGACATTTGACATTCGACATTTCGACATTTCGACATTCGACATTCACATTCGACATTCGACATTCACATTCGACATTCGACATTCACATTTGACATTCAACATTCACATTTGACAATCGACATTCGACATTTCGACATTCAACATTCGACATTCGACATTTCGACATTTCGTCATTCGACATTTCGACATTCAAATTCGACATTCACATTTGACATTCGACATTCACATTCGACATTTGACATTCGACATTCGACATTCCACAATTCGACATTCGACATTTCGACATTCGACATTCACATTCGACATTCGACATTTCGACATTCGACAATCACATTCGACATTCGACATTCGACATTCACATTCGACATTCGACATTCGACATTCGACATTTCGACATTCGACATTTCGACATGTCGACATTCACATTCGACATTCGACATTCGACATTCGACATTCACATTCGACATTCGACATTTCGACATTTCGACATTCGACATTCACATTCGACATTCGACATTTCGACATTCGACATTCACATTCGACATTCGACATTTCGACATTCACATTGGACATTTCGACATTCGACATTCAAATTCGACAATTCGACTTTCGACCTTCGACATTTCGACATTTCGACATTCACATTCGACATTCGACATTTCGACATTCACATTCGACATTCGACATTTCGACATTCACATTCGACATTCGACATTTCGACATTCACATTCGACATTCGACAATTCGACTTTCGACACTCGACATTTCGACATTTCGACATTCACATTCGACATTCGAGATTTCGACTTTCGACATTCGACATTTCGACATTCACATTCGACATTCGAGATTTCGACATTCACATTCGACATTCGACATTTCGACATTTCGACATTATGACATTTCAACATTAGAAATTCACATTCGACATTCGACATTCACATTCGACATTCGACATTTCGACATTTCGACATTCGACATCCGACATTCACATTCGACATTTTCACATTCGACATTCACATTCGACTTTCGACATTTCGACATTCGACATTTCGACATTTCGACATTCACTTTCGACATTTGACATCCGACATTCACATTCGACATTCGACATTCGACATTCACATTCCGACATTTCGGCATTAGACATTCACATTCGACATTCACATTCGACATTCAACATTCGACATTCACATTCATCATTTACATTCGACATTTGACATTCGACATTCGACATTCACATTCGACATTCACATTCGACATGCGACATTTCGACATTTCGACATTCACATTCGACATTCGACATTTCGACTTTCGACATTTCAAAATTCACATTCGACATTTGAGATTCGACATTCGACATTCACATTCGACATTCGACATTCACATTCGACATTTGACATTCGACATTTCGACATTTCGACATTCGACATTCACATTCGACATTCGACATTCACATTCGACATGCGACATTTCGACATTTGACAATCGACATTCGATATTTCGACATTCAACATTCGACATTCGACATTTCGACATTTCGACATTCGACATTTCGACATTCACATTCGACATTCCCATTTGACATTCGACATTCACATTCGACATTTTACATTCGACATTCGACATTCAACAATTCAACATTCGACATTTCGACATTCGACATTCGACATTCACATTCGACATTCGACATTTCGACATTCGACATTCACATTCGACATTCGACATTCGACATTCACATTCGACATTTCGACATTCGACAATCACATTCGACATTCGACATTCGACATTCACATTCGACATTCGACATTCGACATTCGACATTTCGACATTTCGACATTCGACATTTCGACATGTCGACATTCACATTCGACATTCGACATTCGACATTCGACATTCGACATTCACATTCGACATTCGACATTTCGACATTTCGACATACGACATTCACATTCGACATTCGACATTTCGACATTCGACATTCACATTCGACAATTCGACTTTCGACCTTCGACATTTCGACATTTCGACATTCACATTCGACATTCGACATTTCGACATTCACATTCGACATTCGACATTTCGACATTCACATTCGACATTCGACATTTCGACATTCACATTTGACATTCGACATTTCGACTTTCGACATTTCGACATTCACATTCGACATTCGACATTCACATTTGACATTCAACATTCACATTTGACAATCGACATTCGACATTTCGACATTCAACATTCGACATTCGACATTTCGACATTCACATTCGACATTCGACATTTCGACTTTCGACATTTCGACATTCACATTCGACATTCGACATTCACATTTGACATTCAACATTCACATTTGACAATCGACATTCGACATTTCGACATTCAACATTCGACATTCGACATTTCGACATTTCGACATTCGACATTTTGACATTCACATTCGACATTCACATTTGACATTCGACATTCACATTCGACCTTTGACATTCGACATTCGACATTCAACAATTCAACATTCGACATTTCGACATTCGACATTCGACATTCACATTCGACATTCGACATTTCGACATTCGACATTCACATTCGACATTCGACATTCACATTCGACATTCGACATTCACATTTGACATTCGACATTTGACATTTCGACAATTCGACATTCGACATTCACATTCGACATTCGACATTCGACATTTCGACATTTCGACATTCGACATTCACATTCGACATTCGACATTCGACATTTCGACATTCGACATTCACATTCGACATTCGACATTTCGACATTCACATTCGACATTTCGACTTTTGACATTTGACATTTCGACATTCGACATTCACATTCGACATTTGACATTCGACATTTCAACATTCGACATTTCGACATTCGACATTCACATTCGATATTCGACATTTCGACATTTCGACAAACACATTCGACATTCGACCTTTCGACATTTCGACATTCGACATTCACATTCGACATTCGACATTTCGACATTTACATTCGACTTTTCGACTTTTGACATTCGACATTTCGACATTCGACATTCACATTCGACATTCGACATTTCGACTTTCGACATTCGACATTTCGACATTCGACATTCACATTCAACATGCAACATTTCAACATTTCGACATTCACATTCGACATTCGACATTTCGACTTTCGACATTTCGACATTCACATTCGACATTCGACATTCACATTTGACATTCAACATTCACATTTGACAATCGACATTCGACATTTCGACATTCAACATTCGACATTCGACATTTCGACATTTCGACATTCGACATTTTGACATTCACATTCGACATTCACATTTGACATTCGACATTCACATTCGACATTTGACATTCGACATTCAACAATTCAACATTCGACATTTCGACATTCGACATTCGACATTCACATTCGACATTCGACATTTCGACATTCGACATTCACATTCGACATTCGACATTCACATTCGACATTCGACATTCACATTCGACATTCGACATTCACATTTGACATTCGACATTTGACATTTCGACAATTCGACATTCGACATTCACATTCGACATTCGACATTCGACATTTCGACATTTCGACATTCGACATTCACATTCGACATTCGACATTCGACATTTCGACATTCGACATTCACATTCGACATTCGACATTTCGACATTCACATTCGACATTTCGACTTTTGACATTTGACATTTCGACATTCGACATTCACATTCGACATTTGACATTCGACATTTCAACATTCGACATTTCGACATTCGACATTCACATTCGATATTCGACATTTCGACATTTCGACAAACACATTCGACATTCGACCTTTCGACATTTCGACATTCGACATTCGACATTCACATTCGACATTCGACATTTCGACATTTACATTCGACTTTTCGACTTTTGACATTCGACATTTCGACATTCGACATTCACATTCGACATTCGACATTTCGACTTTCGACATTCGACATTTCGACATTCGACATTCACATTCAACATGCAACATTTCAACATTTCGACATTCACATTCGACATTCGACATTTCGACTTTCGACATTTCGACATTCACATTCGACATTCGACATTCACATTTGACATTCAACATTCACATTTGACAATCGACATTCGACATTTCGACATTCAACATTCGACATTCGACATTTCGACATTTCGACATTCGACATTTTGACATTCACATTCGACATTCACATTTGACATTCGACATTCACATTCGACATTTGACATTCGACATTCGACATTCAACAATTCAACATTCGACATTTCGACATTCGACATTCGACATTCACATTCGACATTCGACATTTCGACATTCGACATTCACATTCGACATTCGACATTCACATTCGACATTCGACATTCGACATTTCGACATTTCGACATTCGACATTTCGACATTTCGACATGTCCACATTCACATTCGACATTCGACATTCGACATTCGACATTTCGACATTCGACATTCACATTCGACATTCGACATTTCGACATTCGACATTCACATTGGACATTCGACATTTCGACATTCACATTCGACATTCGACATTTCGACTTTTGACATTTCGACATTCACATTCGACATTCGACATTTCGACATTCACATTCGACATTCGACAATTCGACTTTTGACATTCGACATTTCGACATTTCGACATTCGACATTCACATTCGACAATTCGACTTTCGACATTCACATTCGACATTCGACATTTCGACATTCACATTCGACATTCGACAATTCGACTTTTGACATTCGACATTTCGACATTTCGACATTCGACATTCACATTCGACAATTCGACTTTCGACATTCGACACTTGACATTCGACATTCAACATTCACATTCGACATTCGACATTCACATTCGACATTTGACATTCGACATTTCGACATTTCGACATTCACATTCGACATTCGACATTCACATTTGACATTCAACATTCACATTCGACATTCGACATTTCGACATTCAACATTCGACATTCGACATTTCGACATTTCGACATTCGACATTTTGACATTCACATTCGACATTCACATTTGACATTCGACATTCACATTCGACATTTGACATTCGACATTCGACATTCAACAATTCAACATTCGACATTTCGACATTCGACATTCGACATTCACATTCGACATTCGACATTTCGACATTCGACATTCACATTCGACATTCGACATTCACATTCGACATTCGACATTCGACATTTCGACATTTCGACATTCGACATTTCGACATTTCGACATGTCCACATTCACATTCGACATTCGACATTCGACATTCGACATTTCGACATTCGACATTCACATTCGACATTCGACATTTCGACATTCGACATTCACATTGGACATTCGACATTTCGACATTCACATTCGACATTCGACATTTCGACTTTTGACATTTCGACATTCACATTCGACATTCGACATTTCGACATTCACATTCGACATTCGACAATTCGACTTTTGACATTCGACATTTCGACATTTCGACATTCGACATTCACATTCGACAATTCGACTTTCGACATTCACATTCGACATTCGACATTTCGACATTCACATTCGACATTCGACAATTCGACTTTTGACATTCGACATTTCGACATTTCGACATTCGACATTCACATTCGACAATTCGACTTTCGACATTCGACACTTGACATTCGACATTCAACATTCACATTCGACATTCGACATTCACATTCGACATTTGACATTCGACATTTCGACATTTCGACATTCGACATTCACATTCGACATTCGACATTCACATTTGACATTCAACATTCACATTTGACAATCGACATTCGACATTTCGACATTCAACATTCGACATTCGACATTTCGACATTTCGACATTCGACATTCACATTCGACATTCACATTCGACATTCGACATTCACATTTGACATTCGACATTCACATTCGACATTCGACTTTCGACATTTCGACATTCGACATTCACATTCGACATTCGACATTTCGACTTTCGACATTCGACATTTCGACATTCGACATTCACATTCGACATTCACATTTGACATTCAACAATCGACATTCGACATTTCGACATTTCGACATTCGACATTCACATTCGACATTCGACATTTCGACATTTCGACATTCGACATTCACATTCGACATTCGACATTCGACATTCACATTCGACATTCACATTTGACATTTCGACATTCGACTTTCACATTCGACATTTCGACATTCACATTCGACATTTCGACTTTTGACATTTGACATTTCGACATTCGACATTCACATTTGACATTCGACATTTCGACATTCACATTCGACATTCACATTTGACATTCGACATTCACATTTGACATTTGACATTCGACATTCGACATTCAACAATTCAACATTCGACATTTCGACATTCGACATTCGACATTCACATTCGACATTCGACATTCGACATTCACATTCGACATTCGACATTCGACATATCGACATTTCGACATTCGACATTTCGACATGTCGACATTCACATTCGACATTCGACATTCGACATTCACATTCGACATTCGACATTTCGACATTTCGACATTCGACATTCACATTCGACATTCGACATTTCGACATTCGACATTCACATTCGACATTCGACATTTCGACATTCACATTCGACATTCGACATTTCAACATTCGACATTCACATTCGACAATTCGACATTCGACATTTCGACATTTCGACATTCACATTCGACATTCGACATTTCGACATTCACATTCGACATTCGACATTTCGACATTCGACATTCACATTCGACATTCGACATTTTGACATTCACATTCGACATTCGACATTTCGACATTCGACATTCACATTCGACAATTCGACTTTCGACATTCGACATTTCGACATTTCGACATTCACATTCGACATTCGACATTTCGACATTCACATTCGACATTTCGACATTCACATTCGACATTCGACATTTCGACATTCACATTCGACATTCGACAATTCGACTTTCGACATTTCGACATTTCGACATTCGACATTCACATTCGACATTCGACATTCGACATTTCGACAATCGACATTTCGACATTCACATTCAACATTCGACATTTCGACTTTCGACATTCGACATTTCGACATTCGACAGTCACATTCGACATTCGACATTCAACATTCACATTCGACATTTCGACATTTCAACATTCAACATTCGACATTCGACATTCACATTCGACATTCACATTCGACATTCACATTCGACATTCGACATTTCGACATTTCAACATTAGACATTCACATTCGACTTTCGACATTCACATTCGACATTCGACATTTCGACATTTCGACATTATGACATTTCAACATTAGACATTCACATTCGACATTCGACATTCACATTCGACATTCGACATTTCGACATTCGACATCCGACATTCACATTCGACATTTTCACATTCGACATTCACATTCGACTTTCGACATTTCGACATTCGACATTTCGACATTTCGACATTCACTTTCGACATTTGACATCCGACATTCACATTCGACATTCGACATTCGACATTCACATTCCGACATTTCGGCATTTGACATTCACATTCGACATTCACATTCGACATTCGACATTCACATTCGACATTCACATTCGACATTTGACATTCGACATTTCGACATTTCGACATTCGACATTCATATTCGACATTCACATTCGACATGCGACATTTCGACATTTCGACATTCACATTCGACATTCGACATTTCGACTTTCGACATTTCAAAATTCACATTCGACATTTGAGATTCGACATTCGACATTCACATTCGACATTCGACATTCACATTCGACATTTGACATTCGACATTTCGACATTTCGACATTCGACATTCACATTCGACATTCGACATTCACATTCGACATGCGAAATTTCGACATTTGACAATCGACGTTCGATATTTCGACATTCAACATTCGACATTTCTACATTTCGACATTTCGACATTCGACATTTCGACATTCACATTCGACACTCACATTTGACATTCGACATTCACATTCGACATTTGACATTCGACATTCGACATTCAACAATTCAACATTCGACATTTCGACATTCGACATTCACATTCGACATTCGACATTTCGACATTCGACATTCACATTCGACATTCGACATTCGACATTCACATTCGACATTCAACATTCGACATTTCGACATTTCGACATTCGACATTCACATTCGACATTCGACATTTCGACATTCGACATTCACATTCGACATTCGAATTTCGACATTCACATTCGACATTCGACATTTCAACATTCGACATTCACATTCGACAATTCGACTTTCGACATTCGACATTTCGACATTCACATTCGACATTCGACATTTCGACATTCACATTCGACATTCGACATTTCGACATTTCGACATTCGACATTCACATTCGACATTCGACATTCACATTCGACATGCGACATTTCGACATTTCGACATTCACATTCGACATTCGACATTTCGACTTTCGACATTTCAACATTCACATTCGACATTTGACATTCACATTTGACATTCAACATTCACATTTGACAATCGATATTCGACATTTCGACATTCAACATTCGACATTTCGACATTCGACATTTCGACATTCACATTCGACATTCACATTTGACATTCACATTTGACATTCGACATTCACATTCGACATTTGACATTTGACATTCGACATTCAACAATTCAACATTCGACATTTCAACATTCGACATTCGACATTCGACATTTCGACATTCGACATTTCGACATTCGACATTCACATTCGACATTCGACATTCGACATTCACATTCGACATTCGACATTTCGACATTTCGACATTCGACATTCACATTCGACGTTCGACATTTCGACATTCGACATTCACATTCGACATTTTGACATTCACATTCGACATTTCGACATTCGACATTCACATTCGACAATTCGACTTTCGACATTCGACATTTCGACATTTCGACATTCACATTCGACATTCGACATTTCGACATTCACATTTGACATTCGACATTTCGACATTCACATTCGACATTCGACATTTCGACTTTCGACATTTCAACATTCACATTCGACATTTGACATTCGACATTCGACATTCACATTCGACATTCACATTCGACATTTGACATTCGACATTTCGACATTCGACATTCACATTCGACATTCGACATTCACATACGACATGCGACATTTCGACATTCACATTCGACATTCGACATTCACATTTGACATTCAACATTCACATTTGACAATCGACATTCGACATTTCGACATTCAACATTCGACATTCGACATTTCGACATTTCGACATTCAACATTTCGACATTCAAATTCGACATTCACATTTGACATTCGACATTCACATTCGACATTTGACATTTGACATTCGACATTCAACAATTCGACATTCGACATTTCGACATTCGACATTCACATTCGACATTCGACATTTCGACATTCGACAATCACATTCGACATTCGACATTCGACATTCGACATTTCGACTTTTCGACATTCGACATTTCGACATGTCGACATTCACATTCGACATTCGACATTCGACATTCGACATTCACATTCGACATTCGACATTTCGACATTCGACATTCACATTCGACATTCGACATTTCGACATTCGACATTCACATTCGACATTCGACATTTCGACATTCGACAATCACATTCGACATTCGACATTCGACATTCGACATTTCGACATTTCGACATTCGACATTTCGACATGTCGACATTCACATTCGACATTCGACATTCGACATTCGACATTCGACATTCACATTCGACATTCGACATTTCGACATTTCGACATACGACATTCACATTCGACATTCGACATTTCGACATTCGACATTCACATTCGACAATTCGACTTTCGACCTTCGACATTTCGACATTTCGACATTCACATTCGACATTCGACATTTCGACATTCACATTCGACATTCGACATTTCGACATTCACATTCGACATTCGACATTTTGACATTCACATTTGACATTCGACATTTCGACTTTCGACATTTCGACATTCACATTCGACATTCGACATTCACATTTGACATTCAACATTCACATTTGACAATCGACATTCGACATTTCGACATTCAACATTCGACATTCGACATTTCGACATTCACATTCGACATTCGACATTTCGACTTTCGACATTTCGACATTCACATTCGACATTCACATTCGACATTCGACATTCACATTTGACATTCGACATTCACATTCGACATTCGACTTTCGACATTTCGACATTCGACATTCACATTCGACATTCGACATTTCGACTTTCGACATTCGACATTTCGACATTCGACATTCACATTCGACATTCACATTTGACATTCAACAATCGACATTCGACATTTCGACATTTCGACATTCGACATTCACATTCGACATTCGACATTTCGACATTTCGACATTCGACATTCACATTCGACATTCGACATTCACATTCGACATTCACATTTGACATTTCGACATTCGACTTTCACATTCGACATTTCGACATTCACATTCGACATTTCAACTTTTGACATTTGACATTTCGACATTCGACATTCACATTTGACATTCGACATTTCGACATTCACATTCGACATTCACATTTGACATTCGACATTCACATTCGACATTTCACATTCGACATTCGACATTCAACAATTCAACATTCGACATTTCGACATTCGACATTCGACATTCACATTCGACATTCGACATTCGACATTCACATTCGACATTCGACATTCCACATATCGACATTTCGACATTCGACATTTCGACATGTCGACATTCACATTCGACATTCGACATTCGACATTCACATTCGACATTCGACATTTCGACATTTCGACATTCGACATTCACATTCGACATTCGACATTTCGACATTCGACATTCACATTCGACATTCGACATTTCGACATTCACATTCGACATTCGACATTTCAACATTCGACATTCACATTCGACAATTCGACTTTCGACATTCGACATTTCGACATTTCGACATTCACATTCGACATTCGACATTTCGACATTCACATTCGACATTCGACATTTCGATATTCGACATTCACATTCGACATTCGACATTTTGACATTCACATTCGACATTCGACATTTCGACATTCGACATTCCCATTCGACAATTCGACTTTCGACATTCGACATTTCGACATTTCGACATTCACATTCGACATTCGACATTTCGACATTCACATTCGACATTTCGACATTCACATTCGACATTCGACATTTCGACATTCACATTCGACATTCGACAATTCGACTTTCGACATTTCGACATTTCGACATTCGACATTCACATTCGACATTCGACATTCGACATTTCGACAATCGACATTTCGACATTCACATTCAACATTCGACATTTCGACTTTCGACATTCGACATTTCGACATTCGACAGTCACATTCGACATTCGACATTCAACATTCACATTCGACATTTCGACATTTCAACATTCAACATTCGACATTCGACATTCACATTCGACATTCACATTCGACATTCACATTCGACATTCGACATTTCGACATTTCAACATTAGACATTCACATTCGACTTTCGACATTCACATTCGACATTCGACATTTCGACATTTCGACATTATGACATTTCAACATTAGACATTCACATTCGACATTCGACATTCACATTCGACATTCGACATTTCGACATTTCGACATTCGACATTCACATTCGACATTTTCACATTCGACATTCACATTCGACTTTCGACATTTCGACATTCGACATTTCGACATTTCGACATTCACTTTCGACATTTGACATCCGACATTCACATTCGACATTCGACATTCGACATTCACATTCCGACATTTCGGCATTTGACATTCACATTCGACATTCACATTCGACATTCGACATTCACATTCGACATTCACATTCGACATTTGACATTCGACATTTCGACATTTCGACATTCGACATTCATATTCGACATTCACATTCGACATGCGACATTTCGACATTTCGACATTCACATTCGACATTCGACATTTCGACTTTCGACATTTCAAAATTCACATTCGACATTTGAGATTCGACATTCGACATTCACATTCGACATTCGACATTCACATTCGACATTTGACATTCGACATTTCGACATTTCGACATTCGACATTCACATTCGACATTCACATTCGACATGCGAAATTTCGACATTTGACAATCGACATTCGATATTTCGACATTCAACATTCGACATTTCGACATTTCGACATTTCGACATTCGACATTTCGACATTCACATTCGACATTCACATTTGACATTCGACATTCACATTCGACATTTGACATTCGACATTCGACATTCAACAATTCAACATTCGACATTTCGACATTCGACATTCGACATTCACATTCGACATTCGACATTTCGACATTCGACATTCACATTCGACATTCGACATTCGACATTCACATTCGACATTCAACATTCGACATTTCGACATTTCGACATTCGACATTCACATTCGACATTCGACATTTCGACATTCGACATTCACATTCGACATTCGAATTTCGACATTCACATTCGACATTCGACATTTCAACATTCGACATTCACATTCGACAATTCGACTTTCGACATTCGACATTTCGACATTTCGACATTCACATTCGACATTCGACATTTCGACATTCACATTTGACATTCGACATTTCGACATTCGACATTCACATTCGACATTCGACATTCACATTCGACATGCGACATTTCGACATTTCGACATTCACATTCGACATTCGACATTTCGACTTTCGACATTTCAACATTCACATTCGACATTTGACATTCACATTTGACATTCAACATTCACATTTGACAATCGATATTCGACATTTCGACATTCAACATTCGACATTTCGACATTCGACATTTCGACATTCACATTCGACATTCACATTTGACATTCACATTTGACATTCGACATTCACATTCGACATTTGACATTCGACATTCGACATTCAACAATTCAACATTCGACATTTCAACATTCGACATTCGACATTCGACATTTCGACATTCGACATTTCGACATTCGACATTCACATTCGACATTCGACATTCGACATTCACATTCGACATTCGACATTTCGACATTTCGACATTCGACATTCACATTCGACGTTCGACATTTCGACATTCGACATTCACATTCGACATTTTGACATTCACATTCGACATTTCGACATTCGACATTCACATTAGACAATTCGACTTTCGACATTCGACATTTCGACATTTCGACATTCACATTCGACATTCGACATTTCGACATTCACATTTGACATTCGACATTTCGACATTCACATTCGACATTCGACATTTCGACTTTCGACATTTCAACATTCACATTCGACATTTGACATTCGACATTCGACATTCACATTCGACATTCACATTCGACATTTGACATTCGACATTTCGACATTTCGACATTCGACATTCACATTCGACATTCGACATTCACATTCGACATGAGACATTTCGACATTCACATTCGACATTCGACATTCACATTTGACATTCAACATTCACATTTGACAATCGACATTCGACATTTCGACATTCAACATTCGACATTCGACATTTCGACATTTCGACATTCGACATTTCGACATTCAAATTCGACATTCACATTTGACATTCGACATTCACATTCGACATTTGACATTTGACATTCGACATTCAACAATTCGACATTCGACATTTCGACATTCGACATTCACATTCGACATTCGACATTTCGACATTCGACAATCACATTCGACATTCGACATTCGACATTCACATTCGACATTCGACATTCGACATTCGACATTTCGACATTTCGACATTCGACATTTCGACATGTCGACATTCACATTCGACATTCGACATTCGACATTCGACATTCACATTCGACATTCGACATTTCGACATTCGACATTCACATTCGACATGCGACATTTCGACATTTCGACATTCACATTCGACATTCGACATTTCGACTTTCGACATTTCAACATTCACATTCGACATTTGACATTCACATTTGACATTCAACATTCACATTTGACAATCGACATTCGACATTTCGACATTCAACATTCGACATTTCGACATTCGACATTTCGACATTCACATTCGACATTCACATTTGACATTCACATTTGACATTCGACATTCACATTCGACATTTGACATTCGACATTCGACATTCAACAATTCAACATTCGACATTTCAACATTCGACATTCGACATTCGACATTTCGACATTCGACATTCGACATTTCGACATTCGACATTCACATTCGACATTCGACATTCGACATTCACATTCGACATTCGACATTTTGACATTTCGACATTCGACATTCACATTCGACATTCGACATTTCGACATTCGACATTCACATTCGACATTTTGACATTCACATTCGACATTTCGACATTCGACATTCACATTCGACAATTCGACTTTCGACAATCGACATTTCGACATTTCGACATTCACATTCGACATTCGACATTTCGACATTCACATTCGACATTCGACATTTCGACATTCACATTCGACATTCGACATTTCGACTTTCGACATTTCAACATTCACATTCGACATTTGACATTCGACATTCGACATTCACATTCGACATTCGACATTCACATTCGACATTTGACATTCGACATTTCGACATTTCGACATTCGACATTCACATTCGACATTCGACATTCACATTCGACATTCGACATTCACATTTGACATTCAACATTCACATTTGACAATCGACATTCGACATTTCGACATTCAACATTCGACATTCGACATTTCGACATTTCGACATTCGACATTTCGACATTCAAATTCGACATTCACATTTGACATTCGACATTCACATTCGACATTTGACATTCGACATTCGACATTCCACAATTCGACATTCGACATTTCGACATTCGACATTCACATTCGACATTCGACATTTCGACATTCGACAATCACATTCGACATTCGACATTCGACATTCACATTCGACATTCGACATTCGACATTCGACATTTCGACATTTCGACATTCGACATTTCGACATGTCGACATTCACATTCGACATTCGACATTCGACATTCGACATTCACATTCGACATTCGACATTTCGACATTTCGACATTCGACATTCACATTCGACATTCGACATTTCGACATTCGACATTCACATTCGACATTCGACATTTCGACATTCACATTGGACATTTCGACATTCGACATTCAAATTCGACAATTCGACTTTCGACCTTCGACATTTCGACATTTCGACATTCACATTCGACATTCGACATTTCGACATTCACATTCGACATTCGACATTTCGACATTCACATTCGACATTCGACATTTCGACATTCACATTCGACATTCGACAATTCGACTTTCGACACTCGACATTTCGACATTTCGACATTCACATTCGACATTCGAGATTTCGACTTTCGACATTCGACATTTCGACATTCACATTCGACATTCGAGATTTCGACATTCACATTCAACATTCGACATTTCGACATTATGACATTTCAACATTAGAAATTCACATTCGACATTCGACATTCACATTCGACATTCGACATTTCGACATTTCGACATTCGACATCCGACATTCACATTCGACATTTTCACATTCGACATTCACATTCGACTTTCGACATTTCGACATTCGACATTTCGACATTTCGACATTCACTTTCGACATTTGACATCCGACATTCACATTCGACATTCGACATTCGACATTCACATTCCGACATTTCGGCATTAGACATTCACATTCGACATTCACATTCGACATTCAACATTCGACATTCACATTCATCATTTACATTCGACATTTGACATTCGACATTTCGACATTTCGACATTCGACATTCACATTCGACATTCACATTCGACATGCGACATTTCGACATTTCGACATTCACATTCGACATTCGACATTTCGACTTTCGACATTTCAAAATTCACATTCGACATTTGAGATTCGACATTCGACATTCACATTCGACATTCGACATTCACATTCGACATTTGACATTCGACATTTCGACATTTCGACATTCGACATTCACATTCGACATTCGACATTCACATTCGACATGCGACATTTCGACATTTGACAATCGACATTCGATATTTCGACATTCAACATTCGACATTCGACATTTCGACATTTCGACATTCGACATTTCGACATTCACATTCGACATTCCCATTTGACATTCGACATTCAACAATTCAACATTCGACATTTCGACATTCGACATTCGACATTCACATTCGACATTCGACATTTCGACATTCGACATTCACATTCGACATTCGACATTCGACATTCACATTCGACATTTCGACATTCGACAATCACATTCGACATTCGACATTCGACATTCACATTCGACATTCGACATTCGACATTCGACATTTCGACATTTCGACATTCGACATTTCGACATGTCGACATTCACATTCGACATTTGACATTCGACATTCGACATTCGACATTCACATTCGACATTCGACATTTCGACATTTCGACATACGACATTCACATTCGACATTCGACATTTCGACATTCGACATTCACATTCGACAATTCGACTTTCGACCTTCGACATTTCGACATTTCGACATTCACATTCGACATTCGACATTTCGACATTCACATTCGACATTCGACATTTCGACATTCACATTCGACATTCGACATTTCGACATTCACATTTGACATTCGACATTTCGACTTTCGACATTTCGACATTCACATTCGACATTCGACATTCACATTTGACATTCAACATTCACATTTGACAATCGACATTCGACATTTCGACATTCAACATTCGACATTCAACATTTCGACATTTCGACATTCGACATTTCGACATTCACATTCGACATTCACATTTGACATTCGACATTCACATTCGACATTTGACATTCGACATTCACATTCGACATTCAACAATTCAACATTCGACATTTCGACATTCGACATTCGACATTCGACATTCACATTCGACTTTCGACATTTCGACATTTCGACATTCACATTCGACATTCGACATTCACATTAGACATTCGACATTCGACATTCACATTCGACATTCGACATTTCGACATTTCGACATTCGACATTCACATTCGACATTCGACATTCACATTCGACATTCACATTCGACATTCGACATTTCGACATTTCGACATTTCGACATTTCGACATTCACATTCGACATTCGACATTCGACATTTCGACATTTTGACAATCGACATTCACATTCGACATTCGACATTCGACATTTCGACATTCGACATTCACATTCGACATTTCGACTTTCGACATTCGACATTTCGACTTTCGACATTCGACATTCGACATTCGACATTTCGACATTTCGACATTCGACATTTCGACATTTCGACATTTCGACATTCGACATTCACATTCGACATTCGACATTCACATTCGACATTCGACATTTCGACATTTCGACATTTCGACATTTCGACATTCACATTCGACATTCGACATTTCGACATTTTGACAATCGACATTCACATTCGACATTCGACATTCGACATTTTGACATTCGACATTCACATTCGACATTCGACATTTCGACTTTCGACATTCGACATTTCGACTTTCGACATTCGACATTCGACATTCGACATTCACATTCGACAATTCGACTTTCGACATTCGACATTTCGACATTTCGACATTCACATTCGACATTCGACATTTCGACATTCACATTCGATATTCGACATTTCGACATTTACATTCGACTTTTCGACTTTTGACATTCGACATTTAGACATTCGACATTCACATTCGACATTCGACATTTCGACTTTCGACATTCGACATTTCGACATTCGACATTCACATTCGACATGCGACATTTAGACATTTCGACATTCACATTCGACATTCGACATTTCGACTTTCGACATTTCGACATTCACATTCGACATTCGACATTCACATTTGACATTCAACATTCACATTTGACAATCGACATTCGACATTTCGACATTCAACATTCGACATTCAACATTTCGACATTTCGACATTCGACATTTCGACATTCACATTCGACATTCACATTTGACATTCGACATTCACATTCGACATTTGACATTCGACATTCACATTCGACATTCAACAATTCAACATTCGACATTTCGACATTCGACATTCGACATTCGACATTCACATTCGACTTTCGACATTTCGACATTTCGACATTCACATTCGACATTCGACATTCACATTAGACATTCGACATTCGACATTCACATTCGACATTCGACATTTCGACATTCGACATTCACATTCGACATTCGACATTCACATTCGACATTCGACATTCACATTCGACATTCGACATTTCGACATTTCGACATTTCGACATTTCGACATTCACATTCGACATTCGACATTTCGACATTTTGACAATCGACATTCACATTCGACATTCGACATTCGACATTTCGACATTCGACATTCACATTCGACATTTCGACTTTCGACATTCGACATTTCGACTTTCGACATTCGACATTCGACATTTCGACATTTCGACATTCGACATTTCGACATTTCGACATTCGACATTCACATTCGACATTCGACATTCACATTCGACATTCGACATTTCGACATTTCGACATTTCGACATTTCGACATTCACATTTGACATTCGACATTCGACATTTCGACATTTTGACAATCGACATTCACATTCGACATTCGACATTTTGACATTCGACATTCACATTCGACATTCGACATTTCGACTTTCGACATTCGACATTTCGACTTTCGACATTCGACATTCGACATTCGACATTTCGACATTTCGACATTCGACATTCGACATTTCGACATTTTGACAATCGACATTCACATTCGACATTCGACATTCGACATTTCGACATTCGACATTCACATTCGACATTCGACATTTCGACATTCACATTCGACATTTCGACTTTTGACATTTGACATTTCGACATTCGACATTCACAATCGACATTCGACATTCGACATTCACATTTGACATTCTACATTCACATTCGATATTCGACATTTCGACATTCACATCCGACATTCGACATTTCGACATTCACATTCGACATTTCGACTTTTGACATTCGACATTTGACATTCGACATTCGACATTTCAACATTCGACATTTCGACATTCGACATTCACATTCGACATTCGACATTTGACATTCGACATTCGACATTTCAACATTCGACATTTCGACATTCGACATTCACATTCGACATTCGACATTTCGACAATTCGACAATCACATTCGACATTTCGACATTCGACATTTCGACATTCACATTCGACATTTCGACTTTTGACATTCGACATTTCGACATTCGACATTCACATTCGACATTTGACATTTCGACATTCACATTCGACATTCGACATTTCGACATTCACATTCGACATTTTGACTTTTGACATTCGACATTTCGACATTCGACATTCACATTCGACATTCGACATTCAACATTTCAACATTTGACATTTCGACATTCGACATTCACATTCGACAATCGACATATCGACATTTGACATTCACATTCGACATTCACATTCGACATTTCGACATTTCGACATTCACATTCGACATTCGACATTTCGACTTTCGACATTCGACATTTCGACATTCGACATTCACATTCGACATGCGACATTTCGACATTTCGACATTCACATTCGACATTCGACATTCACATTCGACTTTCGACATTTCGACATTTCGACATTCACATTCGACATTCGACATTCACATTAGACATTCGACATTCGACATTCACATTTGACATTCGACATTTCGACATTTCGACATTCGACATTCACATTCGACATTCGACATTCACATTCGACATTCGACATTCACATTCGACATTCGACATTTCGACATTTCGACATTTCGACATTCACATTCGACATTCGACATTCGACATTTCGACATTTTGACAATCGACATTCACATTCGACATTCGACATTCGACATTTCGACATTCGACATTCACATTCGACATTCGACATTTCGACTTTCGACATTCGACATTTCGACTTTCGACATTCGACATTCGACATTCGACATTTCGACATTTCGACATTCGACATTCGACATTTCGACATTTTGACAATCGACATTCACATTCGACATTCGACATTCGACATTTCGACATTCGACATTCACATTCGACATTCGACATTTCGACATTCACATTCGACATTTCGACTTTTGACATTTGACATTTCGACATTCGACATTCACATTCGACATTCGACATTCGACGTTCACATTTGACATTCTACATTCACATTCGATATTCGACATTTCGACATTTCGACATTCACATCCGACATTCGACATTTCGACATTCACATTCGACATTTCGACTTTTGACATTCGACATTTGACATTCGACATTCGACATTTCAACATTCGACATTTCGACATTCGACATTCACATTCGACATTCGACATTTAGACAATTCGACAATCACATTCGACATTTCGACATTCGACATTCACATTCCATATTCGACATTCGACATTTCGACATTTCGACATACGACATTCACATTCGACATTCGACATTTCGACATTCACATTCGACATTTCGACTTTTGACATTCGACATTTCGACATTCGACATTCACATTCGACATTTGACATTTCGACATTCACATTCGACATTCGACATTTCGACATTCACATTCGACATTTCGACTTTTGACATTCGACATTTCGACATTCGACATTCACATTCGACATTCGACATTCGACATTTCAACATTCGACATTTCGACATTCGACATTCACATTCGACATTCGACATATCGACATTTGACATTCACATTCGACATTCACATTCGACATTTCGACATTTCGACATTCACATTCGACAATCGACATTTCGACTTTCGACATTCGACATTTCGACATTCGACATTCACATTCGACATGCGACATTTCGACATTTCGACATTCACATTCGACATGCGACATTTCGACATTTTGACATTCACATTCGACATTCGACATTTCGACTTTCGACATTTCGACAATCGACATTTCGACATTTCAACATTCACATTCGCCATTTCGACTTTCGACATTTCGACATTCACATTCGACATTCGACATTCACATTTGACATTCAACATTCGCATTTGACAATCGACATTCGACATTTCGACATTCAACATTCGACATTCGACATTTCGACATTCGACATTCACATTTGACATGCGACATTCACATTCGACATTCGACATTCGATATTCGACATTTCGACATTTCGACATTCGACATTCACATTCGACATTCGACATTTCGACTTTCGACATTCGACATTCGACATTTCGACTTTCGACATTCGACATTTCGACTTTCGACATTCGACATTCGACATTCGACATTTCGACTTTCGACATTCGACATTTCGACTTTCGATATTCGACATTTCGACATTCGACATTTCGACATTCGACATTCACATTCGACATTCGACATTCACATTTGACATTCGACATTCGACATTTGACATTTTGACATTTCTACATTTGACATTCACATTCGACATTCGACTTTCGACATTTCGACATTTCGACATTCAACATTCACATTCGACATTCGACATTCGACATTTTGACATTCGACATTCACATTCGACATTCGACATTTCGACATTTCGACATTCACATTCGACATTTCGACTTTTGACGTTTGACATTTCGACATTCGACATTCACATTCGACATTTGACATTCGACATTTCAACATTCGACATTTCGACATTCGACATTCACATTCGATATTCGACATTTCGACATTTCGACAATCACATTCGACATTTGACCTTTCGACATTTCGACATTCGACATTCGACATTCACATTCAACATTCGACATTTCGACATTTACATTCGACTTTTCGACTTTTGACATTCGACATTTCGACATTCGACATTCACATTCGACATTCGACATTTCGACTTTCGACATTCGACATTTCGACATTCGACATTCACATTCGACATGCAACATTTAGACATTTCGACATTCACATTCGACATTCGACATTTCGACTTTCGACATTTCGACATTCACATTCGACATTCGACATTCACATTTGACATTCAACATTCACATTTGACAATCGACATTCGACATTTCGACATTCACATCCGACATTCGACATTTCGACATTCACATTCGACATTTCGACTTTTGACATTCGACATTTGACATTCGACATTCGACATTTCAACATTCGACATTTCGACATTCGACATTCACATTCGACATTCGACATTTGACATTCGACATTCGACATTTCAACATTCGACATTTCGACATTCGACATTCACATTCGACATTCGACATTTCGACAATTCGACAATCACATTCGACATTTCGACATTCGACATTTCGACATTCACATTCGACATTTCGACTTTTGACATTCGACATTTCGACATTCGACATTCACATTCGACATTTGACATTTCGACATTCACATTCGACATTCGACATTTCGACATTCACATTCGACATTTTGACTTTTGACATTCGACATTTCGACATTCGACATTCACATTCGACATTCGACATTCAACATTTCAACATTTGACATTTCGACATTCGACATTCACATTCGACAATCGACATATCGACATTTGACATTCACATTCGACATTCACATTCGACATTTCGACATTTCGACATTCACATTCGACATTCGACATTTCGACTTTCGACATTCGACATTTCGACATTCGACATTCACATTCGACATGCGACATTTCGACATTTCGACATTCACATTCGACATTCGACATTCACATTCGACTTTCGACATTTCGACATTTCGACATTCACATTCGACATTCGACATTCACATTAGACATTCGACATTCGACATTCACATTTGACATTCGACATTTCGACATTTCGACATTCGACATTCACATTCGACATTCGACATTCACATTCGACATTCGACATTCACATTCGACATTCGACATTTCGACATTTCGACATTTCGACATTCACATTCGACATTCGACATTCGACATTTCGACATTTTGACAATCGACATTCACATTCGACATTCGACATTCGACATTTCGACATTCGACATTCACATTCGACATTCGACATTTCGACTTTCGACATTCGACATTTCGACTTTCGACATTCGACATTCGACATTTCGACATTTCGACATTCGACATTCGACATTTCGACATTTTGACAATCGACATTCACATTCGACATTCGACATTCGACATTTCGACATTCGACATTCACATTCGACATTCGACATTTCGACATTCACATTCGACATTTCGACTTTTGACATTTGACATTTCGACATTCGACATTCACATTCGACATTCGACATTCGACGTTCACATTTGACATTCTACATTCACATTCGATATTCGACATTTCGACATTTCGACATTCACATCCGACATTCGACATTTCGACATTCACATTCGACATTTCGACTTTTGACATTCGACATTTGACATTCGACATTCGACATTTCAACATTCGACATTTCGACATTCGACATTCACATTCGACATTCGACATTTAGACAATTCGACAATCACATTCGACATTTCGACATTCGACATTCACATTCCATATTCGACATTCGACATTTCGACATTTCGACATACGACATTCACATTCGACATTCGACATTTCGACATTCACATTCGACATTTCGACTTTTGACATTCGACATTTCGACATTCGACATTCACATTCGACATTTGACATTTCGACATTCACATTCGACATTCGACATTTCGACATTCACATTCGACATTTCGACTTTTGACATTCGACATTTCGACATTCGACATTCACATTCGACATTCGACATTCGACATTTCAACATTCGACATTTCGACATTCGACATTCACATTCGACATTCGACATATCGACATTTGACATTCACATTCGACATTCACATTCGACATTTCGACATTTCGACATTCACATTCGACAATCGACATTTCGACTTTCGACATTCGACATTTCGACATTCGACATTCACATTCGACATGCGACATTTCGACATTTCGACATTCACATTCGACATGCGACATTTCGACATTTTGACATTCACATTCGACATTCGACATTTCGACTTTCGACATTTCGACAATCGACATTTCGACATTTCAACATTCACATTCGCCATTTCGACTTTCGACATTTCGACATTCACATTCGACATTCGACATTCACATTTGACATTCAACATTCGCATTTGACAATCGACATTCGACATTTCGACATTCAACATTCGACATTCGACATTTCGACATTCGACATTCACATTTGACATGCGACATTCACATTCGACATTCGACATTCGATATTCGACATTTCGACATTTCGACATTCGACATTCACATTCGACATTCGACATTTCGACTTTCGACATTCGACATTCGACATTTCGACTTTCGACATTCGACATTTCGACTTTCGACATTCGACATTCGACATTCGACATTTCGACTTTCGACATTCGACATTTCGACTTTCGATATTCGACATTTCGACATTCGACATTTCGACATTCGACATTCACATTCGACATTCGACATTCACATTTGACATTCGACATTCGACATTTGACATTTTGACATTTCTACATTTGACATTCACATTCGACATTCGACTTTCGACATTTCGACATTTCGACATTCAACATTCACATTCGACATTCGACATTCGACATTTTGACATTCGACATTCACATTCGACATTCGACATTTCGACATTTCGACATTCACATTCGACATTTCGACTTTTGACGTTTGACATTTCGACATTCGACATTCACATTCGACATTTGACATTCGACATTTCAACATTCGACATTTCGACATTCGACATTCACATTCGATATTCGACATTTCGACATTTCGACAATCACATTCGACATTTGACCTTTCGACATTTCGACATTCGACATTCGACATTCACATTCAACATTCGACATTTCGACATTTACATTCGACTTTTCGACTTTTGACATTCGACATTTCGACATTCGACATTCACATTCGACATTCGACATTTCGACTTTCGACATTCGACATTTCGACATTCGACATTCACATTCGACATGCAACATTTAGACATTTCGACATTCACATTCGACATTCGACATTTCGACTTTCGACATTTCGACATTCACATTCGACATTCGACATTCACATTTGACATTCAACATTCACATTTGACAATCGACATTCGACATTTCGACATTCAACATTCGACATTCAACATTTCGACATTTCGACATTCGACATTTCGACATTCACATTCGACATTCACATTTGACATTCGACATTCACATTCGACATTTGACATTCGACATTCACATTCGACATTCGACATTCAACAATTCAACATTCGACATTTCGACATTCGACATTCGACATTCGACATTCACATTCGACTTTCGACATTTCGACATTTCGACATTCACATTCGACATTCGACATTCACATTAGACATTCGACATTCGACATTCACATTCGACATTCGACATTTCGACATTTCGACATTCGACATTCACATTCGACATTCGACATTCACATTCGACATTCGACATTCACATTCGACATTCGACATTTAGACATTTCGACATTTCGACATTTCGACATTCACATTCGACATTCGACATTCGACATTTCGACATTTTGACAATCGACATTCACATTCGACATTCGACATTCGAAATTTCGACATTCGACATTCACATTCGACATTTCGACTTTCGACATTCGACATTTCGACTTTCGACATTCGACATTCGACATTCGACATTTCGACATTCGACATTTCGACATTTGACATTCGACATTCGATATTCACATTCGACATTCGACATTCACATTCGACATTCGACATTTCGACTTTCAACATTCGACATCTCGACATTCGACATTCACATTCGACATTTCGTCATTCGACATTCACATTCGACATTCGACTTTCACATTTGACATTTCGACATTCGACATTTCGACAATTCGACATTCGACATTCACATTCGACATGCGACATTTCGACATTTCGACATGCACATTCGACATTCAACAATTCGACATTCGACATTCACATTCGACATGCGACATTTCGACATTTCGACATTCACATTCGACATTCGACATTTCGACATTCGACATTTCGTCAGTCGACATTTCGACATTTCAACATTCACATTCGACATTCGACATTCACATTTGACATTCAACATTTACATTTGACAATCGACATTCGACATTCGACATTTCGACATTTCGACATTCACATTCGACATTCGACATTCACATTTGACATTCGACATTCACATTTGACATTCGACATTCACATTTGACATTCGACATTCGACATTTCGACATTTCGACATTCGACATTCACATTAGACATTTCGACTTTCGACATTCGACATTTCGACATTTCGACATTCGACATTCACATTCGACTTTCGATATTCGACAATCGACATTCACATTTGACATTTTCACATTCGACATTCGACAATTCGACTTTCGACATTCACATTCGACATTCGACATTTCGACTTTCGACATTTCAACGTTCACATTCGACATTTGACATTCACATTTGACATTCAACATTCACATTTGACAATCGACATTCGACATTTCGACATTCAACATTCGACATTTCGACATTCGACATTTCGACATTCACATTCGACATTCACATTTGACATTCACATTTGACATTCGACATTCACATTCGACATTTGACATTCGACATTCGACATTCAACAATTCAACATTCGACATTTCAACATTCGACATTCGACATTTCGACATTCGACATTTCGACATTCGACATTCACATTCAACATTCGACATTCGGCATTCACATTCGACATTCGACATTTCCACATTTCGACATTCGACATTTCGACATTCGACATTCACATTCGACATTCGACATTTTGACATTCACATTCAACATTCGACATTTCGACATTCGACATTCACATTCGACAATTCGACTTTCGACATTCGACATTTCGACATGTCGACATTCACATTCGACATTCGACATTCGACATTCACATTCGACATTCGACATTTCGACATTTCGACATTCGACATTCACATTCGACATTTGACATTTCGACATTCGACATTCACATTCGACATTCGACATTTTGACATTCACATTCAACATTCGACATTTCGACATTTCGACATTCACATTCGACATTCGACATTTCGACATTCACATTCGACATTCGACATTCACATTCGACATTCGACATTTCGACATTCACATTCGACATTCGACATTTCGACATTCACATTCGACATTTGACATTTCGACATTCACATTCGACATTCGACAATTCGACTTTCGACATTTCGACATTTCGACATTCGACATTCACATTCGACATTCGACATTCGACATTTCGACAATCGACATTTCGACATTCACATTCAACATTCGACATTCGACATTCACATTCGACATTCACATTCGACATTCACATTCGACATTCGACATTTCGACATTTTGACATTAGACATTCACATTCGACTTTCGACATTCACATTCGACATTCGACATTTCGACATTATGACATTTCAACATTAGACATTCACATTCGAAATTCGACATTCACATTCGACATTCGACATTTCGACATTTCAACATTTCGACATTCGACATCCGACATTCACATTCGACATTTTCACATTCGACATTCACATTCGACTTTCGACATTTCGACATTCGACATTTCGACATTTCGACATTCACATTCGACATTTGAGATCCGACATTCACATTCGACATTCGACATTCGACATTCACATTCCGACATTTCAGCATTAGACATTCACATTCAACATTCACATTCGACATTCAACATTCGACATTCACATTCGACATTCACATTCGACATTTGACATTCGACATTTCGACATTCGACATTCACATTCGACATTCACATTCGACATGCGACATTTCGACATTTCGACATTCACATTCGACATTCGACATTTCGACTTTCGACATTTCAACATTCACATTCGTCATTTGAGATTCGACATTCGACATTCACATTCGACATTCGACATTCACATTCGACATTTGACATTCGACATTTCGACATTCGACATTCACATTCGACATTCGACATTCACATTCGACATGCGACATTTCGACATTTCGACATTCACATTCGACATTCGACATTCACATTTGACATTCAACATTCGCATTTGACAATCGACATTCGATATTTCGACATTCAACATTCGACAATCGACATTTCGACATTTCGACATTCGACATTTCGACATTCACATTTGACATTCGACATTCACATTCGACATTTGACATTCAACATTCGACAATCAACAATTCAACATTCGACATTTCGACATTCGACATTCGACATTCACATTCGACATTCGACATTTCGACATTCGACATTCACATTCGACATTTCGACTTTCGACATTCGACATTTCGACTTTCGACATTCGACATTCGACATTTCGACATTTCGACATTCGACATTTCGACATTTCGACATTTCGACATTTGACATTCGACATTCGATATTCACATTCGACATTCGACATTCACATTCGACATTCGACATTTCGACTTTCAACATTCGACATCTCGACATTCGACATTCACATTCGACATTTCGTCATTCGACATTCACATTCGACATTCGACTTTCACATTTGACATTTCGACATTCGACATTTCGACAATTCGACATTCGACATTCACATTCGACATGCGACATTTCGACATTTCGACATTCACATTCGACATTCGACAATTCGACATTCGACATTCACATTCGACATGCGACATTTCGACATTTCGACATTCACATTCGACATTCGACATTTCGACATTCGACATTTCGTCAGTCGACATTTCGACATTTCAACATTCACATTCGACATTTGACATTTCGACTTTCGACATTTCGACATTCACATTCGACATTCGACATTCACATTTGACATTCAACATTTACATTTGACATTCGACATTCGACATTCGACATTTCGACATTTCGACATTCACATTCGACATTCACATTTGACATTCGACATTCACATTTGACATTCGACATTCACATTCGACATTCGACATTCGACATTTCGACATTTCGACATTCGACATTCACATTAGACATTTCGACTTTCGACATTCGACATTTCGACATTTCGACATTCGACATTCACATTCGACTTTCGATATTCGACAATCGACATTCACATTTGACATTTTCACATTCGACATTCGACAATTCGACTTTCGACATTCGACATTTCGACATTTCGACATTCGACATTCACATTCGACTTTCGACATTCGACATTCGACATTCACATTCGACATTCGACATTTCGACATTCGACATTTCGACATTTCAACATTCACATTCGAAATTTGACATTCGACATTCGACATTCACAATCGACATTCACATTCGACATGCGACATTTCGACATTTCGACATTCACATTCGACATTCGACATTTCGACTTTCGACATTTCAACATTCACATTCGACATTTGACATTCGACATTCACATTCGACATTTGACATTCGACATTTCGACATTTCGACATTCGACATTCGACATTCACATTTGACATTCAACATTCACATTTGACAATCGACATTGGACATTTCGACATTCAACATTCGACATTCGACATTTCGACATTCGACATTTCGACATTCACATTCGACATTCACATTTGACATTCGACATTCACATTCGACATTTCACATTGGACATTCGACATTCAACAATTCAACATTCGACATTTCGACATTCGACATTCGACATTCACATTCGACATTCGACATTCGACATTTCGACATTCGACATTCACATTCGACATTCGACATTCACATTCGACATTCAACATTCGACATTCGACATTTCGACATTCACATTCGACATTCGACATTTCGACATTTCGACATTCACATTCGACATTCGACATTCAAATTCGACATGCGACATTTCGACATTTCGACATTCACATTCGACATTCGACATTTCGACTTTCGACATTTCAACGTTCACATTCGACATTTGACATTCACATTTGACATTCAACATTCACATTTGACAATCGACATTCGACATTTCGACATTCAACATTCGACATTTCGACATTCGACATTTCGACATTCACATTCGACATTCACATTTGACATTCACATTTGACATTCGACATTCACATTCGACATTTGACATTCGACATTCGACATTCAACAATTCAACATTCGACATTTCAACATTCGACATTCGACATTTCGACATTCGACATTTCGACATTCGACATTCACATTCAACATTCGACATTCGGCATTCACATTCGACATTCGACATTTCCACATTTCGACATTCGACATTTCGACATGTCGACATTCACATTCGACATTCGACATTCACATTCGACATTCGACATTTCGACATTTCGACATTCGACATTCACATTCGACATTTGACATTTCGACATTCGACATTCACATTCGACATTCGACATTTTGACATTCACATTCAACATTCGACATTTCGACATTCGACATTCACATTCGACAATTCGACTTTCGACATTCGACATTTCGACATTTCGACATTCACATTCGACATTCGACATTTCGACATTCGACATTCGACATTTCGACATTCACATTCGACATTCGACATTTCGACATTCACATTCGACATTTGACATTTCGACATTCACATTCAACATTCGACATTTTGACTTTCGACATTCGACATTTCGACATTCGACAGTCACATTCGACATTCGACATTCAACATTCACATTCGACTTTTCTACATTTCAACATTCGACATTCGACATTCGACATTCACATTCGACATTCACATTCGACATTCACATTCGACATTCGACATTTCGACATTAGACATTCACATTCGACTTTCGACATTCACATTCGACATTTGACATTTCGACATTATGACATTTCAACATTAGACATTCACATTCGACATTCGACATTCACATTCGACATTCGACATTTCGACATTTCAACATTTCGACATTCGACATTCGACATTCACATTCGACATTTTCACATTCGACATTCACATTCGACTTTCGATATTCGACAATCGACATTCACATTTGACATTTTCACATTCGACATTCGACAATTCGACTTTCGACATTCGACATTTCGACATTTCGACATTCGACATTCACATTCGACTTTCGACATTCGACATTCGACATTCACATTCGACATTCGACATTTCGACATTCGACATTTCGACATTTCAACATTCACATTCGAAATTTGACATTCGACATTCGACATTCACAATCGACATTCACATTCGACATGCGACATTTCGACATTTCGACATTCACATTCGACATTCGACATTTCGACTTTCGACATTTCAACATTCACATTCGACATTTGACATTCGACATTCGACATTCACATTCGACATTTGACATTCGACATTTCGACATTTCGACATTCGACATTCGACATTCACATTTGACATTCAACATTCACATTTGACAATCGACATTGGACATTTCGACATTCAACATTCGACATTCGACATTTCGACATTCGACATTTCGACATTCACATTCGACATTCACATTTGACATTCGACATTCACATTCGACATTTCACATTGGACATTCGACATTCAACAATTCAACATTCGACATTTCGACATTCGACATTCGACATTCACATTCGACATTCGACATTCACATTCGACATTCAACATTCGACATTCGACATTTCGACATTCACATTCGACATTCGACATTTCGACATTTCGACATTCACATTCGACATTCGACATTCAAATTCGACATGCGACATTTCGACATTTCGACATTCACATTCGACATTCGACATTTCGACTTTCGACATTTCAACGTTCACATTCGACATTTGACATTCACATTTGACATTCAACATTCACATTTGACAATCGACATTCGACATTTCGACATTCAACATTCGACATTTCGACATTCGACATTTCGACATTCACATTCGACATTCACATTTGACATTCACATTTGACATTCGACATTCACATTCGACATTTGACATTCGACATTCGACATTCAACAATTCAACATTCGACATTTCAACATTCGACATTCGACATTTCGACATTCGACATTTCGACATTCGACATTCACATTCAACATTCGACATTCGGCATTCACATTCGACATTCGACATTTCCACATTTCGACATTCGACATTTCGACATGTCGACATTCACATTCGACATTCGACATTCACATTCGACATTCGACATTTCGACATTTCGACATTCGACATTCACATTCGACATTTGACATTTCGACATTCGACATTCACATTCGACATTAGACATTTTGACATTCACATTCAACATTCGACATTTCGACATTCGACATTCACATTCGACAATTCGACTTTCGACATTCGACATTTCGACATTTCGACATTCACATTCGACATTCGACATTTCGACATTCGACATTCGACATTTCGACATTCACATTCGACATTCGACATTTCGACATTCACATTCGACATTTGACATTTCGACATTCACATTCGACATTCGACAATTCGACTTTCGACATTTCGACATTTCGACATTCGACATTCACATTCGACATTCGACATTC
This sequence comes from Dendrobates tinctorius, assembly GCF_039654945.1. Classification (NCBI taxonomy): domain Eukaryota; kingdom Metazoa; phylum Chordata; class Amphibia; order Anura; family Dendrobatidae; genus Dendrobates; species Dendrobates tinctorius. The sequence continues at coordinate 22,926,294 of NW_027361795.1, forward strand.
GACATTTCGACAATCGACATTTCGACATTCACATTCAACATTCGACATTTCGACTTTCGACATTCGACATTTCGACATTCGACAGTCACATTCGACATTCGACATTCAACATTCACATTCGACTTTTCTACATTTCAACATTCGACATTCGACATTCGACATTCACATTCGACATTCACATTCGACATTCACATTCGACATTCGACATTTCGACATTAGACATTCGACTTTCGACATTCACATTCGACATTCGACATTTCGACATTATGACATTTCAACATTAGACATTCACATTCGACATTCGACATTCACATTCGACATTCGACATTTCGACATTTCAACATTTCGACATTCGACATTCGACATTCACATTCGACATTTTCACATTCGACATTCACATTCGACTTTCGACATTTCGACATTCGACATTTCGACATTTCGACATTCACATTCGACATTTGAGATCCGACATTCACATTCGACATTCGACATTCGACATTCACATTCCGACATTTCAGCATTAGACATTCACATTCAACATTCACATTCGACATTCAACATTCGACATTCACATTCGACATTCACATCCGACATTTGACATTCAACATTTCGACATTTTGACATTCGACATTCACATTCGACATTCACATTCGACATGCGACATTTCGACATTTCGACATTCACATTCGACATTCGACATTTCGACTTTCGACATTTCAACATTCACATTCGTCATTTGAGATTCGACATTCACATTCGACATTCGACATTCACATTCAACATTTGACATTCGACATTTCGACATTTCGACATTCGACATTCACATTCGACATTCGACATTCACATTTGACATGCGACATTTCGACATTTCGACATTCACATTCGACATTCGACATTCACATTTGACATTCAACATTCGCATTTGACAATCGACATTCGATATTTCGACATTCAACATTCGACATTCGACATTTCGACATTTCGACATTTGACATTTCGACATTCACATTTGACATTCGACATTCACATTCGACATTTGACATTCAACATTCGACATTCAACAATTCAACATTCGACATTTCGACATTCGACATTCACATTCGACATTCGACATTTCGACATTCGACATTCACATTCGACATTCGACATTCACATTCGACATTCGACATTCGACATTTCGACATTTCGACATTCGACATTCACATTCGACATTCGACATTTCGACATTCGACATTCACATTCGACATTCGACATTCGACATTCGACATTTCGACATTCACATTCGACATTCGACATTTCGACATTTCGACATTCACATTCGACATTCGACATTCACATTCGACATGCAACATTTCGACATTTCGACATTCACATTCGACATTCGACATTTCGACTTTCGACATTTCAACATTCACATTCGACATTTGACATTCACATTTGACATTCAACATTCACATTTGACAATCGACATTCGACATTTCGACATTCAACATTCGACATTTCGACATTCGACATTTCGACATTCACATTCGACATTCACATTTGACATTCACATTTGACATTCGACATTCACATTCGACATTTGACATTCGACATTCGACATTCAACAATTCAACATTCGACATTTCAACATTCGACATTCGACATTCGACATTTCGACATTCGACATTTCGACATTCGACATTCACATTCGACATTCGACATTCGACATTCACATTCGACATTCGACATTTCGACATTTCGACATTCGACATTCACATTCGACATTCGACATTTCGACATTCGACATTCACATTCGACATTCGACATTTTAACATTCACATTCGACATTTCGACATTCGACATTCACATTCGACAATTCGACATTCGACATTTCGACATTTCGACATTCACATTCGACATTCGACATTTCGACATTCACATTCGACATTCGACATTTCGACATTCACATTCGACATTCGACTATTCGACTTTCGACATTCGACATTTCGACATTTCGAGATTCACATTCGACATTCGACATTTCGACTTTCGACATTTCGACATTTCGACATTCGACATTCACATTCGACATTCGACATTCGACATTTCGACAATCGACATTTCGACATTCGACATTCACATTCGACATTCGACATTCAACATTCACATTCGACATTCGACATTCGACATTTTGACATTCGACATTCACATTCGACATTCGACATTTCGACATTTCGACATTCACATTCGACATTTCGACTTTTGACGTTTGACATTTCGACATTCGACATTCACATTCGACATTTGACATTCGACATTTCAACATTCGACATTTCGACATTCGACATTCACATTCGATATTCGACATTTCGACATTTCGACAATCACATTCGACATTTGACCTTTCGACATTTCGACATTCGACATTCGACATTCACATTCAACATTCGACATTTCGACATTTACATTCGACTTTTCGACTTTTGACATTCGACATTTCGACATTCGACATTCACATTCGACATTCGACATTTCGACTTTCGACATTCGACATTTCGACATTCGACATTCACATTCGACATGCAACATTTAGACATTTCGACATTCACATTCGACATTCGACATTTCGACTTTCGACATTTCGACATTCACATTCGACATTCGACATTCACATTTGACATTCAACATTCACATTTGACAATCGACATTCGACATTTCGACATTCAACATTCGACATTCAACATTTCGACATTTCGACATTCGACATTTCGACATTCACATTCGACATTCACATTTGACATTCGACATTCACATTCGACATTTGACATTCGACATTCACATTCGACATTCGACATTCAACAATTCAACATTCGACATTTCGACATTCGACATTCGACATTCGACATTCACATTCGACTTTCGACATTTCGACATTTCGACATTCACATTCGACATTCGACATTCACATTAGACATTCGACATTCGACATTCACATTCGACATTCGACATTTCGACATTTCGACATTCGACATTCACATTCGACATTCGACATTCACATTCGACATTCGACATTCACATTCGACATTCGACATTTAGACATTTCGACATTTCGACATTTCGACATTCACATTCGACATTCGACATTCGACATTTCGACATTTTGACAATCGACATTCACATTCGACATTCGACATTCGAAATTTCGACATTCGACATTCACATTCGACATTTCGACTTTCGACATTCGACATTTCGACTTTCGACATTCGACATTCGACATTCGACATTTCGACATTCGACATTTCGACATTTGACATTCGACATTCGATATTCACATTCGACATTCGACATTCACATTCGACATTCGACATTTCGACTTTCAACATTCGACATCTCGACATTCGACATTCACATTCGACATTTCGTCATTCGACATTCACATTCGACATTCGACTTTCACATTTGACATTTCGACATTCGACATTTCGACAATTCGACATTCGACATTCACATTCGACATGCGACATTTCGACATTTCGACATGCACATTCGACATTCAACAATTCGACATTCGACATTCACATTCGACATGCGACATTTCGACATTTCGACATTCACATTCGACATTCGACATTTCGACATTCGACATTTCGTCAGTCGACATTTCGACATTTCAACATTCACATTCGACATTCGACATTCACATTTGACATTCAACATTTACATTTGACAATCGACATTCGACATTCGACATTTCGACATTTCGACATTCACATTCGACATTCGACATTCACATTTGACATTCGACATTCACATTTGACATTCGACATTCACATTTGACATTCGACATTCGACATTTCGACATTTCGACATTCGACATTCACATTAGACATTTCGACTTTCGACATTCGACATTTCGACATTTCGACATTCGACATTCACATTCGACTTTCGATATTCGACAATCGACATTCACATTTGACATTTTCACATTCGACATTCGACAATTCGACTTTCGACATTCACATTCGACATTCGAAATTTCGACTTTCGACATTTCAACGTTCACATTCGACATTTGACATTCACATTTGACATTCAACATTCACATTTGACAATCGACATTCGACATTTCGACATTCAACATTCGACATTTCGACATTCGACATTTCGACATTCACATTCGACATTCACATTTGACATTCACATTTGACATTCGACATTCACATTCGACATTTGACATTCGACATTCGACATTCAACAATTCAACATTCGACATTTCAACATTCGACATTCGACATTTCGACATTCGACATTTCGACATTCGACATTCACATTCAACATTCGACATTCGGCATTCACATTCGACATTCGACATTTCCACATTTCGACATTCGACATTTCGACATTCGACATTCACATTCGACATTCGACATTTTGACATTCACATTCAACATTCGACATTTCGACATTCGACATTCACATTCGACAATTCGACTTTCGACATTCGACATTTCGACATGTCGACATTCACATTCGACATTCGACATTCGACATTCACATTCGACATTCGACATTTCGACATTTCGACATTCGACATTCACATTCGACATTTGACATTTCGACATTCGACATTCACATTCGACATTCGACATTTTGACATTCACATTCAACATTCGACATTTCGACATTTCGACATTCACATTCGACATTCGACATTTCGACATTCACATTCGACATTCGACATTCACATTCGACATTCGACATTTCGACATTCACATTCGACATTCGACATTTCGACATTCACATTCGACATTTGACATTTCGACATTCACATTCGACATTCGACAATTCGACTTTCGACATTTCGACATTTCGACATTCGACATTCACATTCGACATTCGACATTCGACATTTCGACAATCGACATTTCGACATTCACATTCAACATTCGACATTCGACATTCACATTCGACATTCACATTCGACATTCACATTCGACATTCGACATTTCGACATTTTGACATTAGACATTCACATTCGACTTTCGACATTCACATTCGACATTCGACATTTCGACATTATGACATTTCAACATTAGACATTCACATTCGAAATTCGACATTCACATTCGACATTCGACATTTCGACATTTCAACATTTCGACATTCGACATCCGACATTCACATTCGACATTTTCACATTCGACATTCACATTCGACTTTCGACATTTCGACATTCGACATTTCGACATTTCGACATTCACATTCGACATTTGAGATCCGACATTCACATTCGACATTCGACATTCGACATTCACATTCCGACATTTCAGCATTAGACATTCACATTCAACATTCACATTCGACATTCAACATTCGACATTCACATTCGACATTCACATTCGACATTTGACATTCGACATTTCGACATTCGACATTCACATTCGACATTCACATTCGACATGCGACATTTCGACATTTCGACATTCACATTCGACATTCGACATTTCGACTTTCGACATTTCAACATTCACATTCGTCATTTGAGATTCGACATTCGACATTCACATTCGACATTCGACATTCACATTCGACATTTGACATTCGACATTTCGACATTCGACATTCACATTCGACATTCGACATTCACATTCGACATGCGACATTTCGACATTTCGACATTCACATTCGACATTCGACATTCACATTTGACATTCAACATTCGCATTTGACAATCGACATTCGATATTTCGACATTCAACATTCGACAATCGACATTTCGACATTTCGACATTCGACATTTCGACATTCACATTTGACATTCGACATTCACATTCGACATTTGACATTCAACATTCGACAATCAACAATTCAACATTCGACATTTCGACATTCGACATTCGACATTCACATTCGACATTCGACATTTCGACATTCGACATTCACATTCGACATTTCGACTTTCGACATTCGACATTTCGACTTTCGACATTCGACATTCGACATTTCGACATTTCGACATTCGACATTTCGACATTTCGACATTTCGACATTTGACATTCGACATTCGATATTCACATTCGACATTCGACATTCACATTCGACATTCGACATTTCGACTTTCAACATTCGACATCTCGACATTCGACATTCACATTCGACATTTCGTCATTCGACATTCACATTCGACATTCGACTTTCACATTTGACATTTCGACATTCGACATTTCGACAATTCGACATTCGACATTCACATTCGACATGCGACATTTCGACATTTCGACATTCACATTCGACATTCGACAATTCGACATTCGACATTCACATTCGACATGCGACATTTCGACATTTCGACATTCACATTCGACATTCGACATTTCGACATTCGACATTTCGTCAGTCGACATTTCGACATTTCAACATTCACATTCGACATTTGACATTTCGACTTTCGACATTTCGACATTCACATTCGACATTCGACATTCACATTTGACATTCAACATTTACATTTGACATTCGACATTCGACATTCGACATTTCGACATTTCGACATTCACATTCGACATTCACATTTGACATTCGACATTCACATTTGACATTCGACATTCACATTCGACATTCGACATTCGACATTTCGACATTTCGACATTCGACATTCACATTAGACATTTCGACTTTCGACATTCGACATTTCGACATTTCGACATTCGACATTCACATTCGACTTTCGATATTCGACAATCGACATTCACATTTGACATTTTCACATTCGACATTCGACAATTCGACTTTCGACATTCGACATTTCGACATTTCGACATTCGACATTCACATTCGACTTTCGACATTCGACATTCGACATTCACATTCGACATTCGACATTTCGACATTCGACATTTCGACATTTCAACATTCACATTCGAAATTTGACATTCGACATTCGACATTCACAATCGACATTCACATTCGACATGCGACATTTCGACATTTCGACATTCACATTCGACATTCGACATTTCGACTTTCGACATTTCAACATTCACATTCGACATTTGACATTCGACATTCGACATTCACATTCGACATTTGACATTCGACATTTCGACATTTCGACATTCGACATTCGACATTCACATTTGACATTCAACATTCACATTTGACAATCGACATTGGACATTTCGACATTCAACATTCGACATTCGACATTTCGACATTCGACATTTCGACATTCACATTCGACATTCACATTTGACATTCGACATTCACATTCGACATTTCACATTGGACATTCGACATTCAACAATTCAACATTCGACATTTCGACATTCGACATTCGACATTCACATTCGACATTCGACATTCGACATTTCGACATTCGACATTCACATTCGACATTCGACATTCACATTCGACATTCAACATTCGACATTCGACATTTCGACATTCACATTCGACATTCGACATTTCGACATTTCGACATTCACATTCGACATTCGACATTCAAATTCGACATGCGACATTTCGACATTTCGACATTCACATTCGACATTCGACATTTCGACTTTCGACATTTCAACGTTCACATTCGACATTTGACATTCACATTTGACATTCAACATTCACATTTGACAATCGACATTCGACATTTCGACATTCAACATTCGACATTTCGACATTCGACATTTCGACATTCACATTCGACATTCACATTTGACATTCACATTTGACATTCGACATTCACATTCGACATTTGACATTCGACATTCAACAATTCAACATTCGACATTTCAACATTCGACATTCGACATTTCGACATTCGACATTTCGACATTCGACATTCACATTCAACATTCGACATTCGGCATTCACATTCGACATTCGACATTTCCACATTTCGACATTCGACATTTCGACATGTCGACATTCACATTCGACATTCGACATTCACATTCGACATTCGACATTTCGACATTTCGACATTCGACATTCACATTCGACATTTGACATTTCGACATTCGACATTCACATTCGACATTCGACATTTTGACATTCACATTCAACATTCGACATTTCGACATTCGACATTCACATTCGACAATTCGACTTTCGACATTCGACATTTCGACATTTCGACATTCACATTCGACATTCGACATTTCGACATTCGACATTCGACATTTCGACATTCACATTCGACATTCGACATTTCGACATTCACATTCGACATTTGACATTTCGACATTCACATTCAACATTCGACATTTTGACTTTCGACATTCGACATTTCGACATTCGACAGTCACATTCGACATTCGACATTCAACATTCACATTCGACTTTTCTACATTTCAACATTCGACATTCGACATTCGACATTCACATTCGACATTCACATTCGACATTCACATTCGACATTCGACATTTCGACATTAGACATTCACATTCGACTTTCGACATTCACATTCGACATTTGACATTTCGACATTATGACATTTCAACATTAGACATTCACATTCGACATTCGACATTCACATTCGACATTCGACATTTCGACATTTCAACATTTCGACATTCGACATTCGACATTCACATTCGACATTTTCACATTCGACATTCACATTCGACTTTCGATATTCGACAATCGACATTCACATTTGACATTTTCACATTCGACATTCGACAATTCGACTTTCGACATTCGACATTTCGACATTTCGACATTCGACATTCACATTCGACTTTCGACATTCGACATTCGACATTCACATTCGACATTCGACATTTCGACATTCGACATTTCGACATTTCAACATTCACATTCGAAATTTGACATTCGACATTCGACATTCACAATCGACATTCACATTCGACATGCGACATTTCGACATTTCGACATTCACATTCGACATTCGACATTTCGACTTTCGACATTTCAACATTCACATTCGACATTTGACATTCGACAATCGACATTCACATTCGACATTTGACATTCGACATTTCGACATTTCGACATTCGACATTCGACATTCACATTTGACATTCAACATTCACATTTGACAATCGACATTGGACATTTCGACATTCAACATTCGACATTCGACATTTCGACATTCGACATTTCGACATTCACATTCGACATTCACATTTGACATTCGACATTCACATTCGACATTTCACATTGGACATTCGACATTCAACAATTCAACATTCGACATTTCGACATTCGACATTCGACATTCACATTCGACATTCGACATTCACATTCGACATTCAACATTCGACATTCGACATTTCGACATTCACATTCGACATTCGACATTTCGACATTTCGACATTCACATTCGACATTCGACATTCAAATTCGACATGCGACATTTCGACATTTCGACATTCACATTCGACATTCGACATTTCGACTTTCGACATTTCAACGTTCACATTCGACATTTGACATTCACATTTGACATTCAACATTCACATTTGACAATCGACATTCGACATTTCGACATTCAACATTCGACATTTCGACATTCGACATTTCGACATTCACATTCGACATTCACATTTGACATTCACATTTGACATTCGACATTCACATTCGACATTTGACATTCGACATTCGACATTCAACAATTCAACATTCGACATTTCAACATTCGACATTCGACATTTCGACATTCGACATTTCGACATTCGACATTCACATTCAACATTCGACATTCGGCATTCACATTCGACATTCGACATTTCCACATTTCGACATTCGACATTTCGACATGTCGACATTCACATTCGACATTCGACATTCACATTCGACATTCGACATTTCGACATTTCGACATTCGACATTCACATTCGACATTTGACATTTCGACATTCGACATTCACATTCGACATTAGACATTTTGACATTCACATTCAACATTCGACATTTCGACATTCGACATTCACATTCGACAATTCGACTTTCGACATTCGACATTTCGACATTTCGACATTCACATTCGACATTCGACATTTCGACATTCGACATTCGACATTTCGACATTCACATTCGACATTCGACATTTCGACATTCACATTCGACATTTGACATTTCGACATTCACATTCGACATTCGACAATTCGACTTTCGACATTTCGACATTTCGACATTCGACATTCACATTCGACATTCGACATTCGACATTTCGACAATCGACATTTCGACATTCACATTCAACATTCGACATTTCGACTTTCGACATTCGACATTTCGACATTCGACAGTCACATTCGACATTCGACATTCAACATTCACATTCGACTTTTCTACATTTCAACATTCGACATTCGACATTCGACATTCACATTCGACATTCACATTCGACATTCACATTCGACATTCGACATTTCGACATTAGACATTCGACTTTCGACATTCACATTCGACATTCGACATTTCGACATTATGACATTTCAACATTAGACATTCACATTCGACATTCGACATTCACATTCGACATTCGACATTTCGACATTTCAACATTTCGACATTCGACATTCGACATTCACATTCGACATTTTCACATTCGACATTCACATTCGACTTTCGACATTTCGACATTCGACATTTCGACATTTCGACATTCACATTCGACATTTGAGATCCGACATTCACATTCGACATTCGACATTCGACATTCACATTCCGACATTTCAGCATTAGACATTCACATTCAACATTCACATTCGACATTCAACATTCGACATTCACATTCGACATTCACATCCGACATTTGACATTCAACATTTCGACATTTTGACATTCGACATTCACATTCGACATTCACATTCGACATGCGACATTTCGACATTTCGACATTCACATTCGACATTCGACATTTCGACTTTCGACATTTCAACATTCACATTCGTCATTTGAGATTCGACATTCACATTCGACATTCGACATTCACATTCAACATTTGACATTCGACATTTCGACATTTCGACATTCGACATTCACATTCGACATTCGACATTCACATTTGACATGCGACATTTCGACATTTCGACATTCACATTCGACATTCGACATTCACATTTGACATTCAACATTCGCATTTGACAATCGACATTCGATATTTCGACATTCAACATTCGACATTCGACATTTCGACATTTCGACATTTGACATTTCGACATTCACATTTGACATTCGACATTCACATTCGACATTTGACATTCAACATTCGACATTCAACAATTCAACATTCGACATTTCGACATTCGACATTCACATTCGACATTCGACATTTCGACATTCGACATTCACATTCGACATTCGACATTCACATTCGACATTCGACATTCGACATTTCGACATTTCGACATTCGACATTCACATTCGACATTCGACATTTCGACATTCGACATTCACATTCGACATTCGACATTCGACATTCGACATTTCGACATTCACATTCGACATTCGACATTTCGACATTTCGACATTCACATTCGACATTCGACATTCACATTCGACATGCGACATTTCGACATTTCGACATTCACATTCGACATTCGACATTTCGACTTTCGACATTTCAACATTCACATTCGACATTTGACATTCGACAATCGACATTCACATTCGACATTTGACATTCGACATTTCGACATTTCGACATTCGACATTCGACATTCACATTTGACATTCAACATTCACATTTGACAATCGACATTGGACATTTCGACATTCAACATTCGACATTCGACATTTCGACATTCGACATTTCGACATTCACATTCGACATTCACATTTGACATTCGACATTCACATTCGACATTTCACATTGGACATTCGACATTCAACAATTCAACATTCGACATTTCGACATTCGACATTCGACATTCACATTCGACATTCGACATTCACATTCGACATTCAACATTCGACATTCGACATTTCGACATTCACATTCGACATTCGACATTTCGACATTTCGACATTCACATTCGACATTCGACATTCAAATTCGACATGCGACATTTCGACATTTCGACATTCACATTCGACATTCGACATTTCGACTTTCGACATTTCAACGTTCACATTCGACATTTGACATTCACATTTGACATTCAACATTCACATTTGACAATCGACATTCGACATTTCGACATTCAACATTCGACATTTCGACATTCGACATTTCGACATTCACATTCGACATTCACATTTGACATTCACATTTGACATTCGACATTCACATTCGACATTTGACATTCGACATTCGACATTCAACAATTCAACATTCGACATTTCAACATTCGACATTCGACATTTCGACATTCGACATTTCGACATTCGACATTCACATTCAACATTCGACATTCGGCATTCACATTCGACATTCGACATTTCCACATTTCGACATTCGACATTTCGACATGTCGACATTCACATTCGACATTCGACATTCACATTCGACATTCGACATTTCGACATTTCGACATTCGACATTCACATTCGACATTTGACATTTCGACATTCGACATTCACATTCGACATTAGACATTTTGACATTCACATTCAACATTCGACATTTCGACATTCGACATTCACATTCGACAATTCGACTTTCGACATTCGACATTTCGACATTTCGACATTCACATTCGACATTCGACATTTCGACATTCGACATTCGACATTTCGACATTCACATTCGACATTCGACATTTCGACATTCACATTCGACATTTGACATTTCGACATTCACATTCGACATTCGACAATTCGACTTTCGACATTTCGACATTTCGACATTCGACATTCACATTCGACATTCGACATTCGACATTTCGACAATCGACATTTCGACATTCACATTCAACATTCGACATTTCGACTTTCGACATTCGACATTTCGACATTCGACAGTCACATTCGACATTCGACATTCAACATTCACATTCGACTTTTCTACATTTCAACATTCGACATTCGACATTCGACATTCACATTCGACATTCACATTCGACATTCACATTCGACATTCGACATTTCGACATTAGACATTCGACTTTCGACATTCACATTCGACATTCGACATTTCGACATTATGACATTTCAACATTAGACATTCACATTCGACATTCGACATTCACATTCGACATTCGACATTTCGACATTTCAACATTTCGACATTCGACATTCGACATTCACATTCGACATTTTCACATTCGACATTCACATTCGACTTTCGACATTTCGACATTCGACATTTCGACATTTCGACATTCACATTCGACATTTGAGATCCGACATTCACATTCGACATTCGACATTCGACATTCACATTCCGACATTTCAGCATTAGACATTCACATTCAACATTCACATTCGACATTCAACATTCGACATTCACATTCGACATTCACATCCGACATTTGACATTCAACATTTCGACATTTTGACATTCGACATTCACATTCGACATTCACATTCGACATGCGACATTTCGACATTTCGACATTCACATTCGACATTCGACATTTCGACTTTCGACATTTCAACATTCACATTCGTCATTTGAGATTCGACATTCACATTCGACATTCGACATTCACATTCAACATTTGACATTCGACATTTCGACATTTCGACATTCGACATTCACATTCGACATTCGACATTCACATTTGACATGCGACATTTCGACATTTCGACATTCACATTCGACATTCGACATTCACATTTGACATTCAACATTCGCATTTGACAATCGACATTCGATATTTCGACATTCAACATTCGACATTCGACATTTCGACATTTCGACATTTGACATTTCGACATTCACATTTGACATTCGACATTCACATTCGACATTTGACATTCAACATTCGACATTCAACAATTCAACATTCGACATTTCGACATTCGACATTCACATTCGACATTCGACATTTCGACATTCGACATTCACATTCGACATTCGACATTCACATTCGACATTCGACATTCGACATTTCGACATTTCGACATTCGACATTCACATTCGACATTCGACATTTCGACATTCGACATTCACATTCGACATTCGACATTCGACATTCGACATTTCGACATTCACATTCGACATTCGACATTTCGACATTTCGACATTCACATTCGACATTCGACATTCACATTCGACATGCAACATTTCGACATTTCGACATTCACATTCGACATTCGACATTTCGACTTTCGACATTTCAACATTCACATTCGACATTTGACATTCACATTTGACATTCAACATTCACATTTGACAATCGACATTCGACATTTCGACATTCAACATTCGACATTTCGACATTCGACATTTCGACATTCACATTCGACATTCACATTTGACATTCACATTTGACATTCGACATTCACATTCGACATTTGACATTCGACATTCGACATTCAACAATTCAACATTCGACATTTCAACATTCGACATTCGACATTCGACATTTCGACATTCGACATTTCGACATTCGACATTCACATTCGACATTCGACATTCGACATTCACATTCGACATTCGACATTTCGACATTTCGACATTCGACATTCACATTCGACATTCGACATTTCGACATTCGACATTCACATTCGACATTCGACATTTTAACATTCACATTCGACATTTCGACATTCGACATTCACATTCGACAATTCGACATTCGACATTTCGACATTTCGACATTCACATTCGACATTCGACATTTCGACATTCACATTCGACATTCGACATTTCGACATTCACATTCGACATTCGACTATTCGACTTTCGACATTCGACATTTCGACATTTCGAGATTCACATTCGACATTCGACATTTCGACTTTCGACATTTCGACATTTCGACATTCGACATTCACATTCGACATTCGACATTCGACATTTCGACAATCGACATTTCGACATTCGACATTCACATTCGACATTCGACATTCAACATTCACATTCGACATTCGACATTTCGACATTTTGACATTCGACATTCACATTCGACATTCACATTCGACATTCGACATTCACATTCGACATTCGACATATCGGCATTCGACATTTCGACAATCGACATTCACATTCGACATTTTCACATTCGACATTCGACATTTCGACATTTCGACATTCGACATTCACATTCGACTTTCGACATTTGACATTCGACAATCACATTCGACATTCGACATTCGACATTCGACATTTCGACATTTCGACATTCGACATTTCGACATTTCGACATTCACATTCGACATTTGACATTCGACATTCGACACTCACATTCGACATTCGACATTCACATTCGACATTTCGACCTTCAACATTCGACATCTCGACATTCGACATTCACATTCGACATTTCGACATTTCGACATTCGACATTCACATTCGACATTCGACATTAACATTTGACATTCGACATTCGACATTCGACATTCACATTCGACATTCGACATTTCAACATTCAACATTCGACATTTCGACATTCTACATTTCGACATTCACATTCGACATTCACATTCGACATTCACATTTGACATTCGACATTCACATTCGACATTTGTAGTGTTGAGAATTCCGATACCGCAAGTATCGGGTATCGGCCGATATCAGCGGTATCGGAATTCCGATACTTAATTCCGATACTTTTTTCATATCGGATTCCGGGATCGGAATCGGAATAGGAAGTTCCCATCATGCTATGAGCCTGCTTGCTTTGATTAAGCCAATGGGAATCCTCCGAAGTGTGGGCACATCCTGTTAGGCATGTAGGCATGTTAACTATTGGCATGGCTGTGATTGGCTGCCGAAATGATGTCATGATGCACTATAAAAGCCACCGCAGCCGCCATTTCTGGTCACTCTGCTGTGAATTCAGCTAGGGACAGGCTGCTGTAGAAGACTGTGAGGGACAGTTAGAAATAGCGATTCTAAAAACAATATTGTGCTTTATCCAGGCTACATAAACCACCACTGTAGCTTGCTTTTCCCTAGCAGCGCTGTTTTCACAGCTGTCTGCAAGGGCTGTGTGAGTGCAGCTCACGCTGTGGAGTGGGTCCTGCAGCCACGTCAGGCTGTAGGCCACCCAGTGTGATCACTGCTGCCTCATACATCTTTTATTTTTTGAGCTGCATTTTTTAAATAATTTCAATCTAGTGTGCTTCCATCCGTATCCATATACGTTGGTTGCAAACACTAGTAGTAGACAGCGGAGCCTTTCTGCAGCCTTTCAGTGCTAGTGTCCACTTTGCTGCACTGTTCACGGCTGTCTGAGAGGTCTCTGACTGTGTGTGAGTGCAGCTCACGCTGAGTAGTGTGTCCTGCAGCTACGTCTGGCTGTAGGACGCTCAGCGTGCGTCACTGCCTCACACATATTTTTATTTGAGTGCAGCTCATTTTTTCTTCTATTAGTGTGCATCCATCCGTCTCCATCTACGGTGGTTGCAAACACTATATAGGAGTACACAGCGGAGCCTTTCTGCAGCCTGTCAGTGCCAGTGCCCACTTAGCTGCACTGTTGACGGCTGTCTGAGAGGTCTCTGACTGTGTGTGAGTGCAGCTCACGCTGAGTAGAGTGTCCTGCAGCTACGTCTGGTTGTAGGACGCTCAACGTGCGTCACTGCCTCACACATATTTGTCTCTGAGTGCAGCTCATTTTTTCTTCTCCTATTAGTGTGCATCCATCCGTATCCATCAACATTGGTTGGTTGCAAACACTATATAGGAGTAGATAGAGGAGCCTTTTTTTCTGGCTTGTGCCCTGCCGGCGCAGCCAGATTAGTATTACCCAATTTTTTTGGAGCCTCATCTTTTGCATTGTAGGTTACCTGCCTGCATTGTAATAGCTCCAAAAAGTTGGTGATACTATCAGTTTCAATTCTTTGTTCTCATACTTTGAGTTTGTTTCAAACAAAGAAACCACATAAAAAGTTCACCAAACACTACATTTTGAACTTGTGTAGGCCACATCAGCTCCTATTAAAGTCTAGTCCACACACACACACTTCATAAAATTAGTGTTTCTTGTACCTGTAACCAGCTGTTCAGGAATAAGCACACTAAGGCCCCCCTTTGTCCTTTTTTGCCTATCTTAAGCAGTCTTGCAAGATGAAGAAGGCAGGGAGTAAGGCGCGGGGGCGTGGGCGTGGGCGTGGAGTTTCAGCAGGGAGAGGACGTGGGGATTCTGCAGGGAGAGGACGTGGGGATTCTACAGGTAGAGGACGTGGGGATTCTGGGCCTGCTGCGGGCACCAGTGGATCAGCATCCCCCAGTTTTAGCAGGCAACAGTCCTTTATGCGCAGCTTTGTAGGACCTCAACGTACCCCACTGCTGCGGGAGGAACAAATTGAAGCCCTTGTCGGATGGATGGCAGCTAACGCATCGACTTCAATTACTTCCGCATCCTCTCAGGGTCAGAGCACCGAAGAGCAACCATCTGTCTCTTCACCACCTGCCAAAGTGCCCAGGCAGTCAGAGAGACATGGACAGGAGCCATCACAGTCTCTACTTCTGTTCTCGGAATCTGTTGGCTTGGAAAGAGGGGGCCAGCCAAGCAGCATTCCTGAATGTGAAGAAGAGGGAGTATGCAGTGATGCGCAACTTCTTTGTCCCTCTGAATCTGAAGAGGCGAGTGGGCCAGTGCCTATGGTCAGCACACCTCAGTACGCATCAGATGATGACGAGACTCAGTTGCCACTTTCTGGTGCGTACGGTGCTGGCGAGACAACCCCGGAGAAGCAGCTGTTTGAAGAGGGGAGGGAAGATGATGAGATCCTTGACCCATCATGGCGTGAGCAACAGGAAGGTGGTGGGAGCAGCTCGGAGGAAGAGATTCCCCTACCGGCCAAAACAGGAGGCAGAGGGAGGGGGAAGACTTGGTTGCCTGTACCCTCCACTTCGGCACCCGTTAGGAGCATTCCTCCTTCCAAAGGCAAACCGGGCGCTCACAAGAGTTGCAGTGCGTGGTCCTTTTTTGACACAGTTGCAGATGACATTTGCTTTGTCAAATGCAAGCTGTGTCATCAGAGAGTCAAAAGAGGGAGAAATGTCAGCAACCTCAATACCACAAATATGTGGAAACATGTGCGCACCAAGCACGAGTTGGAGTTGCATAGACACCCTCAAGACGTAGGCCAACGTACAGCACCACCTACCACCTCTTCAGTTCGTGTTGGGCCCTCTTCCTCCAGCTCACACACTGCTGGTTCGGCTTCCTCACAGGATCGCCAAGGAAGAACCTCTGCCACTGTTGTCCGGAGACCCTGTCAGATTCCACCCATAACAGCACGTTCCCATCCATCACAGCCATCGGTAGCACAGGCATGGGATAAAAGGCGCCCTTACTCGGCAAACCATCCCCGAGCACAGTCTCTGAATGCTGGCATTGCCAAACTTCTGGCAGTTGAAATGCTGTCATTCAGGCTGGTGGACACTGACACCTTCCGGGACTTAATGGCATTGGCAGTCCCCCAATACAACGTGCCCAGCCGCTTTTATTTCAGCAGGCGAGCCGTCCCTGCCCTGCAGAAACATGTTGAGGGCAAAATAAAACATGCGCTACTAAACGCCGTTAGTAGCAAGGTCCACCTGACCACCGATGCGTGGACCAGTAACCATGGACAGGGACGATACCTTTCCCTCACTGCCCACTGGGTCAATGTTGTGGAGCCGGGTACGGATCTGGAGAGTGGCGCTGTACGTGTTCTTCCAACGCCACGGATTGCAGGACTCCAGTCTGTACACATAGACTCCTCCTCCTACTCAAGTTCCTCAGAAACAGCAGAGCAGGAGCCTGTTACGACCGATATGAGCACAGCCGTGGCCAAACGTCAACAGGCTGTACTCAAATTAATTTCTTTGGGGAATCGAAGCCACACAGCGCAGGAGCTCTGGAATGCTATCAAGCTGGAGAGCGATGTGTGGTTTGGGCCAGCGAATCTCCAGCCGGGCTTGGTAGTGTGTGACAATGGCCGAAATCTGGTGGCAGCTCTTGGCCTAGGCAACCTCACACACATCCCATGTCTGGCACATGTTCTTAACTTGGTCGTGCAGAGCTTTCTGAGGGACTATCCGGATCTTGATGCACTGTTGCACAAGGTCCGCATAGAGTGCGCTCACTTGCGACGTTCCAGCACGGCAAGATCGCGCCTCGCTGCTCTGCAGCGACGATTTGGCCTTCCAGAACATCGCATCATATGTGACCTACCCACCCGGTGGAATTCAACGTTACATATGTTGGAGCGGTTGTGTGAGCAGCAGGCAGCAGTCATGGAGTACCAGCTGCATCAGGCGCAAACAAGTCGCACTGTGCGCCGTTCACACTTCAGCACCATTGAGTGGGCCTCTATGAAGGACATCTGCCTCGTTTTGCGTGCCTTCGATGAATCCACGCGGATGGCGAGTGCAGATGATGCACTAGTCAGCATGACTGTCCCCCTTATCTGCCTGCTTCAACAAACACTGCAAGCACTAAGGGATGAGGTTTCAGAAGAGGTGGAGGATGAGGAGTCCCAAATGCCATCTGCTTCTGGACAGTCTGCGCTACGTGTTTCCTCACAAAGGCCTAGGCAGGGGACACTTTGTGAGGAGGATGAGGAGGAGTCGATGGAGGAGGAAGACATCTCTCCAGAGGAGGGAGGTACACAAACCTCTACTCAGTATGTACAGCGAGGGTGGGGTGATGCAGAGCAGGTCGAGGTCACGCCTCAAACAGGGGACAGCGGTTCTTTGGCAGTTGGGAGTCTGCAGCACATGGTTGATTTCATGCTGCAGTGCCTGAGAAACGACCACCGCATCGCCCACATTCTCGTCTCGGCTGATTATTGGGTGTACACCCTCCTAGATCCTCGCTACCGGGACAGCGTACAAAGGCTCATACCAACGTTGAACCGGGAGCGTAAAATGCGGGAGTACGAAGAGTCACTGGTGCAGTCCATAATGTTTTCCATTCCACCCGACAGCATTGTTGCAAGTGCTTTACAAAGCAGCTCTGTGCGTCGAGGCAGTGGAGGAAACTCTGCACAAAGAGGGAGCAGAGGCAGTGCCGCAGCACAAGGCAAGACCACTATGGCCCAAATGTGGCAAAGTTTTGTGTGTCCACCACAATTGTCTACACCATCAGCGACGCCTCGAGTCAGCAGGAGGCAACGCTTCCGTCAGATGGTGTCAGACTACATGTCTTGCCCTGTCGCTGTACTCCCAGATGGCTCTTCCCCCTTCAAGTTTTGGGTCTCTAAGCTGGATACATGGCCAGAGCTTAGCCAGTATGCATTGGAGGTGCTGGCTTGCCCTGCTGCCAGTGTATTATCGGAACGTGTCTTTAGTGCCGCAGGTGGTGTACTAACAGACCGTCGCACGCGACTATCTTCCGATAATGTTGACCGGCTGACTTTTCTGAAAATGAACAAGGCCTGGATCTCCAAAGACTTTGCCATTCCTCTTACAGACTAAATTAGTGGTTGGCAACTGTATCCAGGTCTGCTGGTGTGTTCATTTTTCTACCACCTGAACTATAATCCCTGTGCTTCAACACAGCCAGTTGTCGCTCAGATGTGTCGTCTGCACAGAGAAACACACTAGCTCCTGTGTTACTGGGGTTCAGTAATGCCAGCTGATCCCCTGCTGTGTGGACGGCAGAGTCACCAGCTCCATCAACATTCAAACCACTACTGATTTTTAACCGTGCCCAACTTAGGTCTCTGGCTCCACTGTCTCTACTATTTCCCCTGACCTCCAACCCCGCCATCTACATCTCTGAAGTGGCGTCAGCACAATCTACACTTGTTCCTGTGTTCCTGTGGCTCAGTCCCATCAGTTTATCCCCTGATGTGTGTCCGGCAAGGTCTCCTGCTCTGTCCACATTCCCATAACCAGTAGTGGGAATGAGGACAGAGCTGGCGAACTTGCCGGACAAACATCAGGGGATCAACTGATGGGACTGAGCACCAGTAACACAGGAACAAGTGTAGATTGTGCTGACGCCACTTCAGAGATGTAGCTGGCGGGGTTGGAGGCCAGGGTAAATAGTAGAGACAGTGGAGCCAGAGGCCTAAGTGGAGCATGGTTAGAATCAGTAGTAGTCCACAACCTCCATAAAAACCGCTGCCCATTGGCCTCTGCATGCGGCATGCGTAATCCTGGGCACCAACAGCGTCAGTTGGTGTTCAGAAGTGTCGTCTCCACAGAGCCAAACACATTCGTTCAAGTGTTAGTGGGGTTCAGCACTGCCAGCTGTTCCCCTGCTGTGGAGATGGCAAGTCTCCTGCTGCCTTCACCTGCCCAAATCCAGTAGGCCCCAGCCTGCTCCTCGCCTAATCCTGGGCTCCAACAGCGTCAGTTGGTGTTCAGAAGTGTCGTCTCCACAGAGCCAAACACATTCGTTCAAGTGTTAGTGGGGTTCAGCACTGCCAGCTGTTCCCCTGCTGTGGAGATGGCAAGTCTCCTGCTGCCTTCACCTGCCAAAATCCAGTAGGCCCCAGCCTGCTCCTCGCCTAATCCTGGGCTCCAACAGCGTCAGTTGGTGTTCAGAAGTGTCGTCTCCACAGAGCCAAACACATTCGTTCAAGTGTTAGTGGGGTTCAGCACTGCCAGCTGTTCCCCTGCTGTGGAGATGGCAAGTCTCCTGCTGCCTTCACCTGCCAAAATCCAGTAGGCCCCAGCCTGCTCCTCGCCTAATCCTGGGCTCCAACAGCGTCAGTTGGTGTTCAGAAGTGTCGTCTCCACAGAACCAAACACATTCGTTCAAGTGTTAGTGGGGTTCAGCACTGCCAGCTGTTCCCCTGCTGTGGAGATGGCAAGTCTCCTGCTGCCTTCACCTGCCAAAATCCAGTAGGCCCCAGCCTGCTCCTCGCCTAATCCTGGGCTCCAACAGCGTCAGTTGGTGTTCAGAAGTGTCGTCTCCACAGAGCCAAACACGTTCGTTCAAGTGTTAGTGGGGTTCAGCACTGCCAGCTGTTCCCCTGCTGTGGAGATGGCAAGTCTCCTGCTGCCTTCACCTGCCAAAATCCAGTAGGCCCCAGCCTGCTCCTCGCCTAATCCTGGGCTCCAACAGCGTCAGTTGGTGTTCAGAAGTGTCGTCTCCACAGAACCAAACACATTCGTTCAAGTGTTAGTGGGGTTCAGCACTGCCAGCTGTTCCCCTGCTGTGGAGATGGCAAGTCTCCTGCTGCCTTCACCTGCCAAAATCCAGTAGGCCCCAGCCTGCTCCTCGCCTAATCCTGGGCTCCAACAGCGTCAGTTGGTGTTCAGAAGTGTCGTCTCCACAGAGCCAAACACGTTCGTTCAAGTGTTAGTGGGGTTCAGCACTGCCAGCTGTTCCCCTGCTGTGGAGATGGCAAGTCTCCTGCTGCATTCACCTGCCAAAATCCAGTAGGCCCCAGCCTGCTCCTCGCCTAATCCTGGGCTCCAACAGCGTCAGTTGGTGTTCAGAAGTGTCGTCTCCACAGAACCAAACACATTCGTTCAAGTGTTAGTGGGGTTCAGCACTGCCAGCTGTTCCCCTGCTGTGGAGATGGCAAGTCTCCTGCTGCCTTCACCTGCCAAAATCCAGTAGGCCCCAGCCTGCTCCTCGCCTAATCCTGGGCTCCAACAGCGTCAGTTGGTGTTCAGAAGTGTCGTCTCCACAGAACCAAACACATTCGTTCAAGTGTTAGTGGGGTTCAGCACTGCCAGCTGTTCCCCTGCTGTGGAGATGGCAAGTCTCCTGCTGCCTTCACCTGCCAAAATCCAGTAGGCCCCAGCCTGCTCCTCGCCTAATCCTGTGCTCCAACAGCGTCAGTTGGTGTTCAGAAGTGTCGTCTCCACAGAGCCAAACACATTCGTTCAAGTGTTAGTGGGGTTCAGCACTGCCAGCTGTTCCCCTGCTGTGGAGATGGCAGTCTCTCCTGCTGTCTCCGCATTACAAAGACAGTAGGCCTCTGCCTACACCCTCCTATTTCCTGGGCTTCAACACAGCCAGTTGTAGTTCGGAAGTGCCGTCCACACGGAAAGAGATACTTGCTCCCGTGTCTCAGTGGGGTTCAGTAACGTCAGCTGATCCCCTGCTGTGTGGATGGCAGTCTCTCCTGCTGTAAACTCATTCAAAATACAGTAGGCCTCTGCCTACACCCTCCTATTTCCTGGGCTTCAACACAGCCAGTTGTAGTTCGGAAGTGCCGTCCACACGGAAAGAGACACTTGCGCCCGTGTCTCAGTGGGGTTCAGTAACGTCAGCTGATCCCCTGCTGTGTGGATGGCAGTCTCTCCTGCTGTCACCTCATTCAAAATTCAGTAGGCCTCTGCCTACACCCTCCTATTTCCTGGGCTTCAACACAGCCAGTTGTAGTTCGGAAGTGCCGTCCACACGGAAAGAGACACTTGCTCCCGTGTCTCAGTGGGGTTCAGTAACGTCAGCTGATCCCCTGCTGTGTGGATGGCAGTCTCTCCTGCTGTCACCTCATTCAAAATTCAGTAGGCCTCTGCCTACACCCTCCTATTTCCTGGGCTTCAACACAGCCAGTTGTAGTTCGGAAGTGCCGTCCACACGGAAAGAGACACTTGCTCCCGTGTCTCAGTGGGGTTCAGTAACGTCAGCTGATCCCCTGCTGTGTGGATGGCAGTCTCTCCTGCTGTAAACTCATTCAAAATACAGTAGGCCTCTGCCTACACCCTCCTATTTCCTGGGCTTCAACACAGCCAGTTGTAGTTCGGAAGTGCCGTCCACACGGAAAGAGACACTTGCTCCCGTGTCTCAGTGGGGTTCAGTAACGTCAGCTGATCCCCTGCTGTGTGGATGGCAGTCTCTCCTGCTGTAAACTCATTCAAAATACAGTAGGCCTCTGCCTACACCCTCCTATTTCCTGGGCTTCAACACAGCCAGTTGTAGTTCGGAAGTGCCGTCCACACGGAAAGAGATACTTGCTCCCGTGTCTCAGTGGGGTTCAGTAACGTCTGCTGATCCCCTGCTGTGTGGATGGCAGTCTCTCCTGCTGTAAACTCATTCAAAATACAGTAGGCCTCTGCCTACACCCTCCTATTTCCTGGGCTTCAACACAGCCAGTTGTAGTTCGGAAGTGCCGTCCACACGGAAAGAGACACTTGCTCCCGTGTCTCAGTGGGGTTCAGTAACGTCAGCTGATCCCCTGCTGTGTGGATGGCAGTCTCTCCTGCTGTAAACTCATTCAAAATACAGTAGGCCTCTGCCTACACCCTCCTATTTCCTGGGCTTCAACACAGCCAGTTGTAGTTCGGAAGTGCCGTCCACACGGAAAGAGATACTTGCTCCCGTGTCTCAGTGGGGTTCAGTAACGTCAGCTGATCCCCTGCTGTGTGGATGGCAGTCTCTCCTGCTGTCACCTCATTCAAAATTCAGTAGGCCTCTGCCTACACCCTCCTATTTCCTGGGCTTCAACACAGCCAGTTGTAGTTCGGAAGTGCCGTCCACACGGAAAGAGACACTTGCTCCCGTGTCTCAGTGGGGTTCAGTAACGTCAGCTGATCCCCTGCTGTGTGGATGGCAGTCTCTCCTGCTGTAAACTCATTCAAAATACAGTAGGCCTCTGCCTACACCCTCCTATTTCCTGGGCTTCAACACAGCCAGTTGTAGTTCGGAAGTGCCGTCCACACGGAAAGAGACACTTGCTCCCGTGTCTCAGTGGGGTTCAGTAACGTCAGCTGATCCCCTGCTGTGTGGATGGCAGTCTCTCCTGCTGTCACCTCATTCAAAATTCAGTAGGCCTCTGCCTACACCCTCCTATTTCCTGGGCTTCAACACAGCCAGTTGTAGTTCGGAAGTGCCGTCCACACGGAAAGAGACACTTGCTCCCGTGTCTCAGTGGGGTTCAGTAACGTCAGCTGATCCCCTGCTGTGTGGATGGCAGTCTCTCCTGCTGTCACCTCATTCAAAATTCAGTAGGCCTCTGCCTACACCCTCCTATTTCCTGGGCTTCAACACAGTCAGTTGTAGTTCGGAAGTGCCGTCCACACGGAAAGAGACACTTGCTCCCGTGTCTCAGTGGGGTTCAGTAACGTCAGCTGATCCCCTGCTGTGTGGATGGCAGTCTCTCCTGCTGTAAACTCATTCAAAATACAGTAGGCCTCTGCCTACACCCTCCTATTTCCTGGGCTTCAACACAGCCAGTTGTAGTTCGGAAGTGCCGTCCACACGGAAAGAGATACTTGCTCCCGTGTCTCAGTGGGGTTCAGTAACGTCAGCTGATCCCCTGCTGTGTGGATGGCAGTCTCTCCTGCTGTCACCTCATTCAAAATTCAGTAGGCCTCTGCCTACACCCTCCTATTTCCTGGGCTTCAACACAGCCAGTTGTAGTTCGGAAGTGCCGTCCACACGGAAAGAGACACTTGCTCCCGTGTCTCAGTGGGGTTCAGTAACGTCAGCTGATCCCCTGCTGTGTGGATGGCAGTCTCTCCTGCTGTAAACTCATTCAAAATACAGTAGGCCTCTGCCTACACCCTCCTATTTCCTGGGCTTCAACACAGCCAGTTGTAGTTCGGAAGTGCCGTCCACACGGAAAGAGACACTTGCTCCCGTGTCTCAGTGGGGTTCAGTAACGTCAGCTGATCCCCTGCTGTGTGGATGGCAGTCTCTCCTGCTGTCACCTCATTCAAAATTCAGTAGGCCTCTGCCTACACCCTCCTATTTCCTGGGCTTCAACACAGCCAGTTGTAGTTCGGAAGTGCCGTCCACACGGAAAGAGACACTTGCTCCCGTGTCTCAGTGGGGTTCAGTAACGTCAGCTGATCCCCTGCTGTGTGGATGGCAGTCTCTCCTGCTGTCACCTCATTCAAAATTCAGTAGGCCTCTGCCTACACCCTCCTATTTCCTGGGCTTCAACACAGCCAGTTGTAGTTCGGAAGTGCCGTCCACACGGAAAGAGACACTTGCTCCCGTGTCTCAGTGGGGTTCAGTAACGTCAGCTGATCCCCTGCTGTGTGGATGGCAGTCTCTCCTGCTGTAAACTCATTCAAAATACAGTAGGCCTCTGCCTACACCCTCCTATTTCCTGGGCTTCAACACAGCCAGTTGTAGTTCGGAAGTGCCGTCCACACGGAAAGAGACACTTGCTCCCGTGTCTCAGTGGGGTTCAGTAACGTCAGCTGATCCCCTGCTGTGTGGATGGCAGTCTCTCCTGCTGTCACCTCATTCAAAATTCAGTAGGCCTCTGCCTACACCCTCCTATTTCCTGGGCTTCAACACAGCCAGTTGTAGTTCGGAAGTGCCGTCCACACGGAAAGAGACACTTGCTCCCGTGTCTCAGTGGGGTTCAGTAACGTCAGCTGATCCCCTGCTGTGTGGATGGCAGTCTCTCCTGCTGTCACCTCATTCAAAATTCAGTAGGCCTCTGCCTACACCCTCCTATTTCCTGGGCTTCAACACAGCCAGTTGTCGTTCGGAAGTGCCGTCCACACGGAAAGAGACACTTGCTCCCGTGTCTCAGTGGGGTTCAGTAACGTCAGCTGATCCCCTGCTGTGTGGATGGCAGTCTCTCCTGCTGTAAACTCATTCAAAATACAGTAGGCCTCTGCCTACACCCTCCTATTTCCTGGGCTTCAACACAGCCAGTTGTAGTTCGGAAGTGCCGTCCACACGGAAAGAGACACTTGCTCCCGTGTCTCAGTGGGGTTCAGTAACGTCAGCTGATCCCCTGCTGTGTGGATGGCAGTCTCTCCTGCTGTCACCTCATTCAAAATTCAGTAGGCCTCTGCCTACACCCTCCTATTTCCTGGGCTTCAACACAGCCAGTTGTAGTTCGGAAGTGCCGTCCACACGGAAAGAGACACTTGCTCCCGTGTCTCAGTGGGGTTCAGTAACGTCAGCTGATCCCCTGCTGTGTGGATGGCAGTCTCTCCTGCTGTCACCTCATTCAAAATTCAGTAGGCCTCTGCCTACACCCTCCTATTTCCTGGGCTTCAACACAGCCAGTTGTAGTTCGGAAGTGCCGTCCACACGGAAAGAGACACTTGCTCCCGTGTCTCAGTGGGGTTCAGTAACGTCAGCTGATCCCCTGCTGTGTGGATGGCAGTCTCTCCTGCTGTAAACTCATTCAAAATACAGTAGGCCTCTGCCTACACCCTCCTATTTCCTGGGCTTCAACACAGCCAGTTGTAGTTCGGAAGTGCCGTCCACACGGAAAGAGACACTTGCTCCCGTGTCTCAGTGGGGTTCAGTAACGTCAGCTGATCCCCTGCTGTGTGGATGGCAGTCTCTCCTGCTGTCACCTCATTCAAAATTCAGTAGGCCTCTGCCTACACCCTCCTATTTCCTGGGCTTCAACACAGCCAGTTGTAGTTCGGAAGTGCCGTCCACACGGAAAGAGACACTTGCTCCCGTGTCTCAGTGGGGTTCAGTAACGTCAGCTGATCCCCTGCTGTGTGGATGGCAGTCTCTCCTGCTGTCACCTCATTCAAAATTCAGTAGGCCTCTGCCTACACCCTCCTATTTCCTGGGCTTCAACACAGCCAGTTGTAGTTCGGAAGTGCCGTCCACACGGAAAGAGACACTTGCTCCCGTGTCTCAGTGGGGTTCAGTAACGTCAGCTGATCCCCTGCTGTGTGGATGGCAGTCTCTCCTGCTGTCACCTCATTCAAAATTCAGTAGGCCTCTGCCTACACCCTCCTATTTCCTGGGCTTCAACACAGCCAGTTGTAGTTCGGAAGTGCCGTCCACACGGAAAGAGATACTTGCTCCCGTGTCTCAGTGGGGTTCAGTAATGTCAGCTGATCCCCTGCTGTGTGGATGGCAAAGTCTCCTGCTGCCTACACAGTCGTACCACTACTGATTTTTAACCGTGCTCCAATTAGGCCTGTGGCTCCACTGTCTCTCGTATTTCCCCTGTCCTCCAACCCTGCCAGTTACAGCTCCGAAGTGGCGTCTGCACAATCCACACTTGTTCCTGTGTTACAGGTGTTC
Source organism: Dendrobates tinctorius (assembly GCF_039654945.1). NCBI lineage: Eukaryota > Metazoa > Chordata > Amphibia > Anura > Dendrobatidae > Dendrobates > Dendrobates tinctorius. Next base: position 22,954,224 of record NW_027361795.1, read on the forward strand.
AGTCCGATCAGTTAATCCCCTGATGTGTGTCCGGCAATGTCGCCTGCTCTGTCCACATTCCCATTATCGGAATGTGGACAGAGCAGGCGACATTGCCGGACACACATCAGGGGATTAACTGACCGGACTGAACACCTGTAACACAGGAACAAGTGTGGATTGTGCAGACGCCACTTCGGAGCTGTAACTGGCGGGGTTGGAGGACAGGGGAAATACGAAAATCAGTGAATCCACAGGCCTAAGTGGAGCTTGGTTCAAATTAGTAGTCTACAACCGATCTTAAAATTTCTTCAATGCAGCCTAAGCCTGCTCCGTGCTTGTCCCTGGGCTTCAACACAGCCAGTTGTTGCTCGGAAGTGCCGTCTTCACAGAGTAAAACACTAGCTCCTGTGTTTGTGGGGTTCAGTAACGTCAGCTGTTCCCCTGCTGTTTTGATGGCAATCTGTCCTGCTGCCTCCCAATTGACAGCACATCAGGCCTCAGCCTGCTAAGTGCTTGTCCTGGGCTCCAACATCGCCAGTTGCTGCTCATAACTGACTTTGGCACGGGTACTCCCTCCTGCCCAGCTTGGTTCCAGCCCTGCCTGCTGTTTCCGGGAAGTGTCAATGTCAGTTTGCCACCCCAAGTTGCCATGTCGTGTTGCGGTTGGGTTAGCCGAGGCTAGGGTGCCAGCAGTTTAGGTGCTTCCTATGTGGACTGCGGGTTCTGGTAAGAAAGGTTTGTTCCATAGTGCCAGTAGGACAAGCACCCCCTGTAGGACTGTGTGATTCGGTAACTGCGGCCAGCTTGCGGCATGCCAACTTTGCTTTTCAGGGGTAACTTCTGATACCCCTCCGGGTTCCAGCACCGTCAGCTGGTTCTCATCAGAGCCTTTGGCCTAGGTGCCTCCATCTCGGTATCCGAGTTCCAGCAACGTCTGCTGGTCCTTGGTAGTGCTTTGTAGCACAGGTACCTCCTGCTTAGTAACCGGGTTCCAGCACCGTCAGCTGGTCCTCGGTTGTGCCATTGGCTCTTATTCCTTCTGCTGCCCCTCCGGGTGCCAGCACTGTCAGCTGGTCCTCGCTATTTCCATTTGCTCTTGCAGCTTATGCTACCCCTCCGGGTTCCAGCACCGTCAGCTGGTTCTCGTCAGAGCCTTTGGCCTAGGTGCCTCCATCTCGGTATCCGAGTTCCGGCAACGTCTGCTGGTCCTTGGTAGTGCTTTGTAGCACAGGTACCTCCTGCTTAGTAACCGGGTTCCAGCACCGTCAGCTGGTCCTCGGTTGTGCCATTGGCTCTTATTCCTTCTGCTGCCCCTCCGGGTGCCAGCACTGTCAGCTGGTCCTCGCTATTTCCATTTGCTCTTGCAGCTTATGCTACCCCTCCGGGTTCCAGCACCGTCAGCTGGTTCTCGTCAGAGCGTTTGGCCTAGGTGCCTCCATCTCGGTATCCGAGTTCCGGCAACGTCTGCTGGTCCTTGGTAGTGCTTTGTAGCACAGGTACCTCCTGCTTAGTAACCGGGTTCCAGCACCGTCAGCTGGTCCTCGGTAGTGCCATTGGCTCTTGTTCCTTCTGCTGCCCCTCCGGGTGCCAGTACCGTCAGCTGGTTCAAGAGGACAAAGAACAGGAAGACAACCACCAAGATGCAGAACAACAAGAGAGAGAAGACAAAGAAGCATAAAAAAAACAAAGCAGAAGAACATTAAGCATAAGACTAATACTCTGAGCAAATGATATTATCTTATTTATAAGCAGAAGAAGACTAAGCAGTGTATGGGGGTGAGTCCGTTCCTCCTCGTGGTGCCCCTGGAAAAGGCCTGCTTCTGCAGGCCAAACTGAACGCGGACAAATCCTGTTGTAAATCTTTTGTGACAGGCAGAACGGAAGGTGTAAACTTCTAACTTTTCTAGATAACAACTACAGGAATGCCTGACACAAACAAGAATATGATGAAGAAGAATAGGAAGAAGATGAAGAAGCTGAATATGTAGAATAATAATTGTTGAATAAGAAGAATATGAAGAATGTAAGAAAAGGAAGAAGAAGAAGAAGAAGAAGAAGAAGAAGAAGAAGAAGAAGAAGAAGAAGAAGAAGAAGAAGAAGAAGAATGTAAAAAAAGGAAGTAGAAGAAGAAGAAGAAGAATGTAAAAAAAGGAATAAGAAGAAGAATGTAAAAAAAGGAAGTAGAAGAAGAAGAAGAAGAATGTAAAAAAAGGAAGTAGAAGAAGAAGAAGAAGAATGTAAAAAAAGGAAGTAGAAGAAGAAGACATACATGTCTGGCAAAATATAAATGAGGCTAACATAGTCAATATCTTTGTAACTCCTAACATCTTTAAAAAAAAAAGTTTAATTCCTGCTATTCCATTTGATTGGGCTAAACCTCTATGGCTTTAATGTCTCCTCCACCTCCCACAATACATTCTACATTATTCTTAGTTGTTTTTCTTCATGTAGAATTAACCTACAAGGAAAGAAAGGTTTTTTTTTAATTCCGATATTTTGGCCCCATTGACTTGCATTGGTTCCCGGTATCGGAATCGGCGATACCGATACTTTTTTTTAAGATCGGCCGATCCATTCCGATCCGATATTTTCAAGTATCGGCTGGTATCGCTCAACTCTAGACATTTGACATTCGACATTCGACATTCAACAATTCAACATTCGACATTTCGACATTCGACATTCGACATTCGACATTTCGACATTCGACATTTCGACAATCACATTCGACATTCGACATTCGACATTCACATTCGACATTCGACATTTCGACATTTCGACATTCGACATTTCGTCATGTCGACATTCACATTCGACATTCGACATTCGACATTCACATTCGACAATCGACATTCGACATTTCGACATTTCGACATTCGACATTTCGACATTCGACATTTCGACATGTCGACATTCACATTCGACATTCGACATTCGACATTCACATTCGACATTCAACATTTCGACATTTCGACATTCGACATTCACATTTGACATTCGACATTTCGACATTCGACATTCACATTCGACATTCGACATCTTGACATTCACATTCGACATTTCGACATTCGACATTCACATTCGACAATTCGACTTTCGACATTCGACATTTCGACATTCACATTCGACATTCGACATTTCGACATTCACATTCGACATTCGACATTTCGACATTCACATTCGTCATTCGACATTTCGACATTCACATTCGACATTTCGACATTCACATTCGACATTCGACATTTCGACATTCACATTCGACATTCGACATTTCGACATTCACATTCGACATTCGACATTCACATTTGACATTCGACATTCACATTCGACATTCGACATTTCGACTTTCGACATTTCGACATTTCGACATTCGACATTCACATTCGACATTCGACATTCGACATTTCGGCAATCGACATTTCGACATTCACATTCAACATTCGACATTTCGACTTTCGACATTCGACATTTCGACATTCGACATTCACATTCGACATTCGACATTCAACATTCACATTCGACATTCGACATTTCGACATTTCGACATTCGACATTCGACATTCACATTCGACATTCACATTCGACATTCGACATTCACATTCGACATTCGACATTTCAACATTCGACTTTTCGACAATCGACATTCACATTCGACATTTTCACATTCGACATTCGACATTTCGACATTCGACATTCACATTCGACTTTCGACATTTGACATTCGACATTCACATTCGACATTCGACATTCGACATTCGACATTTCGACATTTCGACATTCGACATTTCGACATTTCGTCATTCACATTCGACATTTGACATTCGACATTCGACACTCACTTTCGACATTCGACATTCACATTCGACATTCGACATTTCGACATTCACATTCGACATTCGACATTTCGACATTCACATTCGACATTTGACATCTCGACATTCACATTCGACATTCGACAATTCGACTTTCGACATTTCGACATTTCGACATTCGACATTCACATTCGACATTCGACATTCGACATTTCGACAATCGACATTTCGACATTCACATTCAACATTCGACATTTCGACTTTCGACATTCGACATTTCGACATTCGACAGTCACATTCGACATTCGACATTCAACATTCACATTCGACTTTTCTACATTTCAACATTCGACATTCGACATTCACATTCGACATTCACATTCGACATTCACATTCGACATTCGACATTTTGACATTTCGACATTAGACATTCACATTCGACTTTCGACATTCACATTCGACATTCGACATTTCGACATTATGACATTTCAACATTAGACATTCACATTCGACATTCGACATTCACATTCGACATTCGACATTTCGACATTTCAACATTTCGACATTCGACATCCGACATTCACATTCGACATTTTCACATTCGACATTCACATTCGACTTTCGACATTTCGACATTCGACATTTCGACATTTCGACATTCACATTCGACATTTGAGATCCGACATTCACATTCGACATTCGACATTCGACATTCACATTCCGACATTTCAGCATTAGACATTCACATTCAACATTCACATTCGACATTCAACATTCGACATTCACATTCGACATTCACATCCGACATTTGACATTCAACATTTCGACATTTCGACATTCGACATTCACATTCGACATTCACATTCGACATGCGACATTTCGACATTTCGACATTCACATTCGACATTCGACATTTCGACTTTCGACATTTCAACATTCACATTCGTCATTTGAGATTCGACATTCACATTCGACATTCGACATTCACATTCAACATTTGACATTCGACATTTCGACATTTCGACATTCGACATTCACATTCGACATTCGACATTCACATTCGACATGCGACATTTCGACATTTCGACATTCACATTCGACATTCGACATTCACATTTGACATTCAACATTCGCATTTGACAATCGACATTCGATATTTCGACATTCAACATTCGACATTCGACATTTCGACATTTCGACATTCGACATTTCGACATTCACATTTGACATTCGACATTCACATTCGACATTTGACATTCAACATTCGACATTCAACAATTCAACATTCGACATTTCGACATTCGACATTCACATTCGACATTCGACATTTCGACATTCGACATTCACATTCGACATTCGACATTCACATTCGACATTCGACATTCGACATTTCGACATTTCGACATTCGACATTCACATTCGACATTCGACATTTCGACATTCGACATTCATATTCGACATTCGACATTCGACATTCGACATTTCGACATTCACATTCGACATTCGACATTTCGACATTTCGACATTCACATTCGACATTCGACATTCACATTCGACATGCAACATTTCGACATTTCGACATTCACATTCGACATTCGACATTTCGACTTTCGACATTTCAACATTCACATTCGACATTTGACATTCACATTTGACATTCAACATTCACATTTGACAATCGACATTCGACATTTCGACATTCAACATTCGACATTTCGACATTCGACATTTCGACATTCACATTCGACATTCACATTTGACATTCACATTTGACATTCGACATTCACATTCGACATTTGACATTCGACATTCGACATTCAACAATTCAACATTCGACATTTCAACATTCGACATTCGACATTCGACATTTCGACATTCGACATTTCGACATTCGACATTCACATTCGACATTCGACATTCGACATTCACATTCGACATTCGACATTTCGACATTTCGACATTCGACATTCACATTCGACATTCGACATTTCGACATTCGACATTCACATTCGACATTCGACATTTTAACATTCACATTCGACATTTCGACATTCGACATTCACATTCGACATTCGACATTTCGACATTCACATTCGACATTCGACATTTCGACATTCACATTCGACATTCGACTATTCGACTTTCGACATTCGACATTTCGACATTTCGAGATTCACATTCGACATTCGACATTTCGACTTTCGACATTTCGACATTCGACATTCACATTCGACATTCGACATTCGACATTTCGACAATCGACATTTCGACATTCGACATTCACATTCGACATTCGACATTCAACATTCACATTCGACATTCGACATTTCGACATTTCGACATTCGACATTCACATTCGACATTCACATTCGACATTCGACATTCACATTCGACATTCGACATATCGGCATTCGACATTTCGACAATCGACATTCACATTCGACATTTTCACATTCGACATTCGACATTTCGACATTTCGACATTCGACATTCACATTCGACTTTCGACATTTGACATTCGACAATCACATTCGACATTCGACATTCGACATTCGACATTTCGACATTTCGACATTCGACATTTCGACATTTCGACATTCACATTCGACATTTGACATTCGACATTCGACACTCACATTCGACATTCGACATTCACATTCGACATTTCGACCTTCAACATTCGACATCTCGACATTCGACATTCACATTCGACATTTCGACATTTCGACATTCGACATTCACATTCGACATTCGACATTAACATTTGACATTCGACATTCGACATTCGACATTCACATTCGACATTCGACATTTCGACATTCAACATTCGACATTTCGACATTCTACATTTCGACATTCACATTCGACATTCACATTCGACATTCACATTTGACATTCGACATTCACATTCGACATTTGACATTCGACATTCGACATTCAACAATTCAACATTCGACATTTCGACATTCGACATTCGACATTCGACATTTCGACATTCGACATTTCGACATTCGACATTCACATTCGACATTCGACATTCGACATTCACATTCGACATTCGACATTTCGACATTTCGACATTCGACATTCACATTCGACATTCGACATTTCGACATTCGACATTCACATTCGACATTCGACATTTTAACATTCACATTCGACATTTCGACATTCGACATTCACATTCGACAATTCGACATTCGACATTTCGACATTTCGACATTCACATTCGACATTCGACATTTCGACATTCACATTCGACATTCGACATTTCGACATTCACATTCGACATTCGACTATTCGACTTTCGACATTCGACATTTCGACATTTCGAGATTCACATTCGACATTCGACATTTCGACTTTCGACATTTCGACATTTCGACATTCGACATTCACATTCGACATTCGACATTCGACATTTCGACAATCGACATTTCGACATTCGACATTCACATTCGACATTCGACATTCAACATTCACATTCGACATTTGACTTTTCGACATTTCGACATTCGACATTCACATTCGACATTCACATTCGACATTCGACATTCACATTCGACATTCGACATATCGGCATTCGACATTTCGACAATCGACATTCACATTCGACATTTTCACATTCGACATTCGACATTTCGACATTTCGACATTCGACATTCACATTCGACTTTCGACATTTGACATTCGACAATCACATTCGACATTCGACATTCGACATTCGACATTTCGACATTTCGACATTCGACATTTCGACATTTCGACATTCACATTCGACATTTGACATTCGACATTCGACACTCACATTCGACATTCGACATTCACATTCGACATTTCGACCTTCAACATTCGACATCTCGACATTCGACATTCACATTCGACATTTCGACATTTCGACATTCGACATTCACATTCGACATTCGACATTAACATTTGACATTCGACATTCGACATTCGACATTCACATTCGACATTCGACATTTCGACATTCAACATTCGACATTTCGACATTCTACATTTCGACATTCACATTCGACATTCACATTCGACATTCACATTTGACATTCGACATTCACATTCGACATTTGACATTCGACATTCGACATTCAACAATTCAACATTCGACATTTCGACATTCGACATTCGACATTCGACATTTCGACATTCGACATTTCGACATTCGACATTCACATTCGACATTCGACATTCGACATTCACATTCGACATTCGACATTACGACATTTCGACATTCGACATTCACATTCGACATTCGACATTTCGACATTCGACATTCACATTCGACATTCGACATTTTAACATTCACATTCGACATTTCGACATTCGACATTCACATTCGACAATTCGACATTCGACATTTCGACATTTCGACATTCACATTCGACATTCGACATTTCGACATTCACATTCGACATTCGACATTTCGACATTCACATTCGACATTCGACTATTCGACTTTCGACATTCGACATTTCGACATTTCGAGATTCACATTCGACATTCGACATTTCGACTTTCGACATTTCGACATTTCGACATTCGACATTCACATTCGACATTCGACATTCGACATTTCGACAATCGACATTTCGACATTCGACATTCACATTCGACATTCGACATTCAACATTCACATTCGACATTTGACTTTTCGACATTTCGACATTCGACATTCACATTCGACATTCACATTCGACATTCGACATTCACATTCGACATTCGACATATCGGCATTCGACATTTCGACAATCGACATTCACATTCGACATTTTCACATTCGACATTCGACATTTCGACATTTCGACATTCGACATTCACATTCGACTTTCGACATTTGACATTCGACAATCACATTCGACATTCGACATTTGACATTCGACATTTCGACATTTCGACATTCGACATTTCGACATTTCGACATTCACATTCGACATTTGACATTCGACATTCGACACTCACATTCGACATTCGACATTCACATTCGACATTTCGACCTTCAACATTCGACATCTCGACATTCGACATTCACATTTGACATTTCGACATTTCGACATTCGACATTCACATTCGACATTCGACATTAACATTTGACATTCGACATTCGACATTCGACATTCACATTCGACATTCGACATTACGACATTCAACATTCGACATTTCGACATTCTACATTTCGAAATTCACATTCGACATTCACATTCGACATTCACATTTGACATTCGACATTCACATTCGACATTTGACATTCGACATTCGACATTCAACAATTCAACATTCGACATTTCGACATTCGACATTCGACATTCGACATTTCGACATTCGACATTTCGACAATCACATTCGACATTCGACATTCACATTCGACATTCGACATTTCGACATTTCGACATTCGACATTTCGTCATGTCGACATTCACATTCGACATTCGACATTCGACATTCACATTCGACAATCGACATTCGACATTTCGACATTTCGACATTCGACATTTCGACATGTCGACATTCACATTCGACATTCGACATTCGACATTCACATTCGACATTCAACATTTCGACATTCGACATTCACATTTGACATTCGACATTTCGACATTCGACATTCACATTCGACATTCGACATCTTGACATTCACATTCGACATTTCGACATTCGACATTCACATTCGACAATTCGACTTTCGACATTCGACATTTCGACATTTCGACATTCACATTCGACATTCGACATTTCGACATTCACATTCGACATTCGACATTTCGACATTCACATTCGTCATTCGACATTTCGACATTCACATTCGACATTCGACATTTCGACATTCACATTCAACATTCGACATTTCGACATTCACATTCGACATTCGACATTTCGACATTCACATTCGACATTCGACATTCACATTTGACATTCGACATTCACATTCGACATTCGACATTTCGACTTTCGACATTTCGACATTTCGACATTCGACATTCACATTCGACATTCGACATTCGACATTTCGACAATCGACATTTCGACATTCACATTCAACATTCGACATTTCGACTTTCGACATTCGACATTTCGACATTCGACATTCACATTCGACATTCGACATTCAACATTCACATTCGACATTCAACATTTCGACATTTCGACATTCGACATTCGACATTCACATTCGACATTCACATTCGACATTCGACATTCACATTCGACATTCGACATTTCAACATTCGACTTTTCGACAATCGACATTCACATTCGACATTTTCACATTCGATATTCGACATTTCGACATTCGACATTCACATTCGACTTTCGACATTTGACATTCGACATTCACATTCGACATTCGACATTCGACATTCGACATTTCGACATTCGACATTTCGACATTTCGTCATTCACATTCGACATTTGACATTCGACATTCGACACTCACTTTCGACATTCGACATTCACATTCGACATTCGACATTTCGACATTCACATTCGACATTCGACATTTCGACATTCACATTCGACATTTGACATTTCGACATTCACATTCGACATTCGACAATTCGACTTTCGACATTTCGACATTTCGACATTCGACATTCACATTCGACATTCGACATTCGACATTTCGACAATCGACATTTCGACATTCACATTCAACATTCGACATTTCGACTTTCGACATTCGACATTTCGACATTCGACAGTCACATTCGACATTCGACATTCAACATTCACATTCGACTTTTCTACATTTCAACATTCGACATTCGACATTCACATTCGACATTCACATTCGACATTCACATTCGACATTCGACATTTCGACATTTCGACATTTCGACATTAGACATTCACATTCGACTTTCGACATTCACATTCGACATTCGACATTTCGACATTATGACATTTCAACATTAGACATTCACATTCGACATTCGACATTCACATTCGACATTCGACATTTCGACATTTCAACATTTCGACATTCGACATCCGACATTCACATTCGACATTTTCACATTCGACATTCACATTCGACTTTCGACATTTCGACATTCGACATTTCGACATTTCGACATTCACATTCGACATTTGAGATCCGACATTCACATTCGACATTCGACATTCGACATTCACATTCCGACATTTCAGCATTAGACATTCACATTCAACATTCACATTCGACATTCAACATTCGACATTCACATTCGACATTCACATCCGACATTTGACATTCAACATTTCGACATTTCGACATTCGACATTCACATTCGACATTCACATTCGACATGCGACATTTCGACATTTCGACATTCACATTCGACATTCGACATTTCGACTTTCGACATTTCAACATTCACATTCGTCATTTGAGATTCGACATTCACATTCGACATTCGACATTCACATTCAACATTTGACATTCGACATTTCGACATTTCGACATTCGACATTCACATTCGACATTCGACATTCACATTCGACATGCGACATTTCGACATTTCGACATTCACATTCGACATTCGACATTCACATTTGACATTCAACATTCGCATTTGACAATCGACATTCGATATTTCGACATTCAACATTCGACATTCGACATTTCGACATTTCGACATTCGACATTTCGACATTCACATTTGACATTCGACATTCACATTCGACATTTGACATTCAACATTCGACATTCAACAATTCAACATTCGACATTTCGACATTCGACATTCACATTCGACATTCGACATTTCGACATTCGACATTCACATTCGACATTCGACATTCACATTCGACATTCGACATTCGACATTTCGACATTTCGACATTCGACATTCACATTCGACATTCGACATTTCGACATTCGACATTCACATTCGACATTCGACATTCGACATTCGACATTTCGACATTCACATTCGACATTCGACATTTCGACATTTCGACATTCACATTCGACATTCGACATTCACATTCGACATGCAACATTTCGACATTTCGACATTCACATTCGACATTCGACATTTCGACTTTCGACATTTCAACATTCACATTCGACATTTGACATTCACATTTGACATTCAACATTCACATTTGACAATCGACATTCGACATTTCGACATTCAACATTCGACATTTCGACATTCGACATTTCGACATTCACATTCGACATTCACATTTGACATTCACATTTGACATTCGACATTCACATTCGACATTTGACATTCGACATTCGACATTCAACAATTCAACATTCGACATTTCAACATTCGACATTCGACATTCGACATTTCGACATTCACATTCGTCATTCGACATTTCGACATTCACATTCGACATTCGACATTTCGACATTCACATTCAACATTCGACATTTCGACATTCACATTCGACATTCGACATTTCGACATTCACATTCGACATTCGACATTCACATTTGACATTCGACATTCACATTCGACATTCGACATTTCGACTTTCGACATTTCGACATTTCGACATTCGACATTCACATTCGACATTCGACATTCGACATTTCGACAATCGACATTTCGACATTCACATTCAACATTCGACATTTCGACTTTCGACATTCGACATTTCGACATTCGACATTCACATTCGACATTCGACATTCAACATTCACATTCGACATTCAACATTTCGACATTTCGACATTCGACATTCGACATTCACATTCGACATTCACATTCGACATTCGACATTCACATTCGACATTCGACATTTCAACATTCGACTTTTCGACAATCGACATTCACATTCGACATTTTCACATTCGATATTCGACATTTCGACATTCGACATTCACATTCGACTTTCGACATTTGACATTCGACATTCACATTCGACATTCGACATTCGACATTCGACATTTCGACATTCGACATTTCGACATTTCGTCATTCACATTCGACATTTGACATTCGACATTCGACACTCACTTTCGACATTCGACATTCACATTCGACATTCGACATTTCGACATTCACATTCGACATTCGACATTTCGACATTCACATTCGACATTTGACATTTCGACATTCACATTCGACATTCGACAATTCGACTTTCGACATTTCGACATTTCGACATTCGACATTCACATTCGACATTCGACATTCGACATTTCGACAATCGACATTTCGACATTCACATTCAACATTCGACATTTCGACTTTCGACATTCGACATTTCGACATTCGACAGTCACATTCGACATTCGACATTCAACATTCACATTCGACTTTTCTACATTTCAACATTCGACATTCGACATTCACATTCGACATTCACATTCGACATTCACATTCGACATTCGACATTTCGACATTTCGACATTTCGACATTAGACATTCACATTCGACTTTCGACATTCACATTCGACATTCGACATTTCGACATTATGACATTTCAACATTAGACATTCACATTCGACATTCGACATTCACATTCGACATTCGACATTTCGACATTTCAACATTTCGACATTCGACATCCGACATTCACATTCGACATTTTCACATTCGACATTCACATTCGACTTTCGACATTTCGACATTCGACATTTCGACATTTCGACATTCACATTCGACATTTGAGATCCGACATTCACATTCGACATTCGACATTCGACATTCACATTCCGACATTTCAGCATTAGACATTCACATTCAACATTCACATTCGACATTCAACATTCGACATTCACATTCGACATTCACATCCGACATTTGACATTCAACATTTCGACATTTCGACATTCGACATTCACATTCGACATTCACATTCGACATGCGACATTTCGACATTTCGACATTCACATTCGACATTCGACATTTCGACTTTCGACATTTCAACATTCACATTCGTCATTTGAGATTCGACATTCACATTCGACATTCGACATTCACATTCAACATTTGACATTCGACATTTCGACATTTCGACATTCGACATTCACATTCGACATTCGACATTCACATTCGACATGCGACATTTCGACATTTCGACATTCACATTCGACATTCGACATTCACATTTGACATTCAACATTCGCATTTGACAATCGACATTCGATATTTCGACATTCAACATTCGACATTCGACATTTCGACATTTCGACATTCGACATTTCGACATTCACATTTGACATTCGACATTCACATTCGACATTTGACATTCAACATTCGACATTCAACAATTCAACATTCGACATTTCGACATTCGACATTCACATTCGACATTCGACATTTCGACATTCGACATTCACATTCGACATTCGACATTCACATTCGACATTCGACATTCGACATTTCGACATTTCGACATTCGACATTCACATTCGACATTCGACATTTCGACATTCGACATTCACATTCGACATTCGACATTCGACATTCGACATTTCGACATTCACATTCGACATTCGACATTTCGACATTTCGACATTCACATTCGACATTCGACATTCACATTCGACATGCAACATTTCGACATTTCGACATTCACATTCGACATTCGACATTTCGACTTTCGACATTTCAACATTCACATTCGACATTTGACATTCACATTTGACATTCAACATTCACATTTGACAATCGACATTCGACATTTCGACATTCAACATTCGACATTTCGACATTCGACATTTCGACATTCACATTCGACATTCACATTTGACATTCACATTTGACATTCGACATTCACATTCGACATTTGACATTCGACATTCGACATTCAACAATTCAACATTCGACATTTCAACATTCGACATTCGACATTCGACATTTCGACATTCGACATTTCGACATTCGACATTCACATTCGACATTCGACATTCGACATTCACATTCGACATTCGACATTTCGACATTTCGACTTTCGACATTCACATTCGACATTCGACATTTCGACATTCGACATTCACATTCGACATTCGACATTTTAACATTCACATTCGACATTTCGACATTCGACATTCACATTCGACAATTCGACATTCGACATTTCGACATTTCGACATTCACATTCGACATTCGACATTTCGACATTCACATTCGACATTCGACATTTCGACATTCACATTCGACATTCGACTATTCGACTTTCGACATTCGACATTTCGACATTTCGAGATTCACATTCGACATTCGACATTTCGACTTTCGACATTTCAACATTTCGACATTCGACATTCACATTCGACATTCGACATTCGACATTTCGACAATCGACATTTCGACATTCACATTCAACATTCGACATTTCGACTTTCGACATTCGACATTTCGACATTCGACATTCACATTCGACATTCGACATTCAACATTCACATTCGACATTCAACATTTCGACATTTCGACATTCGACATTCGACATTCACATTCGACATTCACATTCGACATTCGACATTCACATTCGACATTCGACATTTCAACATTCGACTTTTCGACAATCGACATTCACATTCGACATTTTCACATTCGATATTCGACATTTCGACATTCGACATTCACATTCGACTTTCGACATTTGACATTCGACATTCACATTCGACATTCGACATTCGACATTCGACATTTCGACATTCGACATTTCGACATTTCGTCATTCACATTCGACATTTGACATTCGACATTCGACACTCACTTTCGACATTCGACATTCACATTCGACATTCGACATTTCGACATTCACATTCGACATTCGACATTTCGACATTCACATTCGACATTTGACATTTCGACATTCACATTCGACATTCGACAATTCGACTTTCGACATTTCGACATTTCGACATTCGACATTCACATTCGACATTCGACATTCGACATTTCGACAATCGACATTTCGACATTCACATTCAACATTCGACATTTCGACTTTCGACATTCGACATTTCGACATTCGACAGTCACATTCGACATTCGACATTCAACATTCACATTCGACTTTTCTACATTTCAACATTCGACATTCGACATTCACATTCGACATTCACATTCGACATTCACATTCGACATTCGACATTTCGACATTTCGACATTTCGACATTAGACATTCACATTCGACTTTCGACATTCACATTCGACATTCGACATTTCGACATTATGACATTTCAACATTAGACATTCACATTCGACATTCGACATTCACATTCGACATTCGACATTTCGACATTTCAACATTTCGACATTCGACATCCGACATTCACATTCGACATTTTCACATTCGACATTCACATTCGACTTTCGACATTTCGACATTCGACATTTCGACATTTCGACATTCACATTCGACATTTGAGATCCGACATTCACATTCGACATTCGACATTCGACATTCACATTCCGACATTTCAGCATTAGACATTCACATTCAACATTCACATTCGACATTCAACATTCGACATTCACATTCGACATTCACATCCGACATTTGACATTCAACATTTCGACATTTCGACATTCGACATTCACATTCGACATTCACATTCGACATGCGACATTTCGACATTTCGACATTCACATTCGACATTCGACATTTCGACTTTCGACATTTCAACATTCACATTCGTCATTTGAGATTCGACATTCACATTCGACATTCGACATTCACATTCAACATTTGACATTCGACATTTCGACATTTCGACATTCGACATTCACATTCGACATTCGACATTCACATTCGACATGCGACATTTCGACATTTCGACATTCACATTCGACATTCGACATTCACATTTGACATTCAACATTCGCATTTGACAATCGACATTCGATATTTCGACATTCAACATTCGACATTCGACATTTCGACATTTCGACATTCGACATTTCGACATTCACATTTGACATTCGACATTCACATTCGACATTTGACATTCAACATTCGACATTCAACAATTCAACATTCGACATTTCGACATTCGACATTCACATTCGACATTCGACATTTCGACATTCGACATTCACATTCGACATTCGACATTCACATTCGACATTCGACATTCGACATTTCGACATTTCGACATTCGACATTCACATTCGACATTCGACATTTCGACATTCGACATTCACATTCGACATTCGACATTCGACATTCGACATTTCGACATTCACATTCGACATTCGACATTTCGACATTTCGACATTCACATTCGACATTCGACATTCACATTCGACATGCAACATTTCGACATTTCGACATTCACATTCGACATTCGACATTTCGACTTTCGACATTTCAACATTCACATTCGACATTTGACATTCACATTTGACATTCAACATTCACATTTGACAATCGACATTCGACATTTCGACATTCAACATTCGACATTTCGACATTCGACATTTCGACATTCACATTCGACATTCACATTTGACATTCACATTTGACATTCGACATTCACATTCGACATTTGACATTCGACATTCGACATTCAACAATTCAACATTCGACATTTCAACATTCGACATTCGACATTCGACATTTCGACATTCGACATTTCGACATTCGACATTCACATTCGACATTCGACATTCGACATTCACATTCGACATTCGACATTTCGACATTTCGACTTTCGACATTCACATTCGACATTCGACATTTCGACATTCGACATTCACATTCGACATTCGACATTTTAACATTCACATTCGACATTTCGACATTCGACATTCACATTCGACAATTCGACATTCGACATTTCGACATTTCGACATTCACATTCGACATTCGACATTTCGACATTCACATTCGACATTCGACATTTCGACATTCACATTCGACATTCGACTATTCGACTTTCGACATTCGACATTTCGACATTTCGAGATTCACATTCGACATTCGACATTTCGACTTTCGACATTTCGACATTTCGACATTCGACATTCACATTCGACATTCGACATTCGACATTTCGACAATCGACATTCGACATTCACATTCGACATTCGACATTCAACATTCACATTCGACATTCGACATTTCGACTTTCGACATTCGACATTCGACATTCGACATTTCGACTTTCGACATTCGACATTTCGACTTTCGACATTCGACATTTCGACATTCGACATTTCGACATTCGACATTCACATTCGACATTCACATTTGACATTCGACATTCGACATTTGACATTTTGACATTTCTACATTTGACATTCACATTCGACATTCGACTTTCGACATTTCGACATTTCGACATTCAACATTCACATTCGACATTCGACATTCGACATTTTGACATTCGACATTCACATTCGACATTCGACATTTCGACATTTCGACATTTCGACATTCACATTCAACATTCGACATTCACATTCGACATTCGACATTTCGACATTTCGACATTTCGACATTTCGACATTCACATTCGACATTCGACATTCGACATTTCGACATTTTGACAATCGACATTCACATTCGACATTCGACATTTCGACATTCGACATTCACATTCGACATTTCGACTTTCGACATTCGACATTTCGACTTTCGACATTCGACATTCGACATTTCGACATTTCGACATTCGACATTTCGACATTTCGACATTTCGACATTTGACATTCGACATTCGATATTCACATTCGACATTCGACATTCACATTCGACATTCGACATTTCGACTTTCAACATTCGACATCTCGACATTCGACATTCACATTCGACATTTCGTCATTCGACATTCACATTCGACATTCGACTTTCACATTTGACATTTCGACATTCGACATTTCGACAATTCGACATTCGACATTCACATTCGACATGCGACATTTCGACATTTCGACATTCACATTCGACATTCGACAATTCGACATTCGACATTCACATTCGACATGCGACATTTCGACATTTCGACATTCACATTCGACATTCGACATTTCGACATTCGACATTTCGTCAGTCGACATTTCGACATTTCAACATTCACATTCGACATTTGACATTTCGACTTTCGACATTTCGACATTCACATTCGACATTCGACATTCACATTTGACATTCAACATTTACATTTGACATTCGACATTCGACATTCGACATTTCGACATTTCGACATTCACATTCGACATTCACATTTGACATTCGACATTCACATTTGACATTCGACATTCACATTCGACATTCGACATTCGACATTTCGACATTTCGACATTCGACATTCACATTAGACATTTCGACTTTCGACATTCGACATTTCGACATTTCGACATTCGACATTCACATTCGACTTTCGATATTCGACAATCGACATTCACATTTGACATTTTCACATTCGACATTCGACAATTCGACTTTCGACATTCGACATTTCGACATTTCAACATTCGACATTCACATTCGACATGCGACATTTCGACATTTCGACATTCACATTCGACATTCGACATTCACATTTGACATTCAACATTCGCATTTGACAATCGACATTCGATATTTCGACATTCAACATTCGACATTCGACATTTCGACATTTCGACATTCGACATTTCGACATTCACATTTGACATTCAACATTCACATTCGACATTTGACATTCAACATTCGACATTCAACAATTCAACATTCGACATTTCGACATTCGACATTCACATTCGACATTCGACATTTCGACATTCGACATTCACATTCGACATTCGACATTCACATTCGACATTCGACATTCGACATTTCGACATTTCGACATTCGACATTCACATTCGACATTCGACATTTCGACATTCGACATTCACATTCGACATTCGACATTCGACATTCGACATTTTGACATTCACATTCGACATTCGACATTTCGACATTTCGACATTCACATTCGACATTCGACATTCACATTCGACATGCAACATTTCGACATTTCGACATTCACATTCGACATTCGAAATTTCGACTTTCGACATTTCAACATTCACATTCGACATTTGACATTCACATTTGACATTCAACATTCACATTTGACAATCGACATTCGACATTTCGACATTCAACATTCGACATTTCGACATTCGACATTTCGACATTCACATTCGACATTCACATTTGACATTCACATTTGACATTCGACATTCACATTCGACATTTGACATTCGACATTCGACATTCAACAATTCAACATTCGACATTTCAACATTCGACATTCGACATTCGACATTTCGACATTCGACATTTCGACATTCACATTCGACATTCGACATTCGACATTCACATTCGACATTCGACATTTCGACATTTCGACATTCGACATTCACATTCGACATTCGACATTTCGACATTCGACATTCACATTCGACATTCGACATTTTAACATTCACATTCGACATTTCGACATTCGACATTCACATTCGACAATTCGACTTTCGACATTCGACATTTCGACATTTCGACATTCACATTCGACATTCGACATTTCGACATTCACATTCGACATTCGACATTTCGACATTCACATTCGACATTCTACTATTCGACTTTCGACATTCGACATTTCGACATTTCGAGATTCACATTCGACATTCGACATTTCGACTTTCGACATTTCGACATTTCGACATTCGACATTCACATTCGACATTCGACATTCGACATTTCGACAATCGACATTTCGACATTCGACATTCACATTCGACATTCGACATTCAACATTCACATTCGACATTCGACATTTCGACATTTCGACATTCGACATTCACATTCGACATTCACATTCGACATTCGACATTCACATTCGACATTCGACATATCGGCATTCGACATTTCGACAATCGACATTCACATTCGACATTTTCACATTCGACATTCGACATTTCGACATTTCGACATTCGACATTCACATTCGACTTTCGACATTTGACATTCGACAATCACATTCGACATTCGACATTCGACATTCGACATTTCGACATTTCGACATTCGACATTTCGACATTTCGACATTCACATTCGACATTTGACATTCGACATTCGACACTCACATTCGACATTCGACATTCACATTCGACATTTCGACCTTCAACATTCGACATCTCGACATTCGACATTCACATTCGACATTTCGACATTTCGACATTCGACATTCACATTCGACATTCGACATTAACATTTGACATTCGACATTCGACATTCGACATTCACATTCGACATTCGACATTTCGACATTCAACATTCGACATTCACATTCGACATTCACATTTGACATTCGACATTCAAATTCGACATTTGACATTCGACATTCGACATTCAACAATTCAACATTCGACATTTCGACATTCGACATTCGACATTCGACATTTCGACATTCGACATTTCGACAATCACATTCGACATTCGACATTCGACATTCATATTCGACATTCGACATTTCGACATTTCGACATTCGACATTTCGTCATGTCGACATTCACATTCGACATTCGACATTCGACATTCACATTCGACAATCGACATTCGACATTTCGACATTTCGACATTCGACATTTCGACATTCGACATTTCGACATGTCGACATTCACATTCGACATTCGACATTCGACATTCACATTCGACATTCAACATTTCGACATTTCGACATTCGACATGTCGACATTCACATTCGTCATTCGACATTTCGACATTCACATTCGACATTCGACATTTCGACATTCACATTCGACATTCGACATTCGACATTTCGACATTCACATTCGACATTCGACATTTCGACATTCACATTCGACATTCGACATTCACATTTGACATTCGACATTCACATTCGACATTCGACATTTCGACTTTCGACATTTCGACATTTCGACATTCGACATTCACATTCGACATTCGACATTCGACATTTCGACAATCGACATTTCGACATTCACATTCAACATTCGACATTTCGACTTTCGACATTCGACATTTCGACATTCGACATTCACATTCGACATTCGACATTCAACATTCACATTCGACATTCGACATTTCGACATTTCGACATTCGACATTCGACATTCACATTCGACATTCACATTCGACATTCGACATTCACATTCGACATTCGACATTTCAACATTCGACTTTTCGACAATCGACATTCACATTCGACATTTTCACATTCGACATTCGACATTTCGACATTCGACATTCACATTCGACTTTCGACATTTGACATTCGACATTCACATTCGACATTCGACATTCGACATTTCGACATTTCGACATTCGACATTTCGTCATTCACATTCGACATTTGACATTCGACATTCGACACTCACTTTCGACATTCGACATTCACATTCGACATTCGACATTTCGACTTTCAACATTCGACATCTCGACATTCGACATTCACATTCGACATTTCGACATTTCGACATTCGACATTCACATTCGACATTCGACTTTCACATTTGACATTCGACATTCGACATTCGACATTCACATTCGACATTCGACATTTCGACATTCAACATTCGACATTAGACATTTGACATTCGACATTCGACATTCAACAATTCAACATTCGACATTTCAACATTCGACATTCGACATTCGACATTTCGACATTCGACATTTCGACATTCGACATTCACATTCGACATTCGACATTCGACATTCACATTCGACATTCGACATTTCGACATTTCGACATTCGACATTCACATTCGACATTCGACATTTCGACATTCGACATTCACATTCGACATTCGACATTTTGACATTCACATTCGACATTTCGACATTCGACATTCACATTCGACAATTCGACTTTCGACATTCGACATTTCGACATTTCGACATTCACATTCGACATTCGACATTTCGACATTCACATTCGACATTCGACATTTCGACATTCACATTCGACATTCGACATTTCGACATTCACATTCGACATTCGACATTTCGACATTCACATTCGACATTCGACTATTCGACTTTCGACATTCGACATTTCGAGATTCACATTCGACATTCGACATTTCGACTTTCGACATTTCGACATTTCGACATTCGACATTCACATTCGACATTCGACATTCACATTCGACATTCGACATTTCGACATTTCGACATTCGACATTCACATTCGACATTCGACATTTCGACATTCGACATTCACATTCGACATTCGACATTTTGACATTCACATTCGACATTTCGACATTCGACATTCACATTCGACAATTCGACTTTCGACATTCGACATTTCGATATTTCGACATTCACATTCGACATTCGACATTTCGACATTCACATTCGACATTCGACATTTCGACATTCACATTCGACATTCGACATTTCGACATTCACATTCGACATTCGACATTTCGACATTCACATTCGACATTCGACTATTCGACTTTCGACATTCGACATTTCGACATTTCGAGATTCACATTCGACATTCGACATTTCGACTTTCGACATTTCGACATTTCGACATTCGACATTCACATTCGACATTCGACATTCGACATTTCGACAATCGACATTTCGACATTCGACATTCACATTCGACATTCGACATTCAACATTCACATTCGACATTCGACATTTCGACATTTCGACATTCGACATTCACATTAGACATTCACATTCGACATTCGACATTCACATTCGACATTCGACATTTCGACATTCGACATTTCGACAATCGACATTCACATTCGACATTTTCACATTCGACATTCGACATTTCGACATTTCGACATTCGACATTCACATTCGACTTTCGACATTTGACATTCGACATTCACATTCGACATTCGACATTCGACATTTCGACATTTCGACATTCGACATTTCGACATTTCGACATTCACATTCGACATTTGACATTCGACATTCGACACTCACATTCGACATTCACATTCGACATTTCGACCTTCAACATTCGACATCTCGACAATCGACATTCACATTCGACATTTCGACATTTCGACATTCGACATTCACATTCGACATTCACATTTGACATTCGACATTCGACATTCGACATTCACATTCGACATTCGACATTTCGACATTCAACATTCGACATTTCGACATTCGACATTTCGACATTCACATTCGACATTCACATTTGACATTCACATTTGACATTCGACATTCACATTCGACATTTGACATTCGACATTCGACATTCAACAATTCAACATTCGACATTTCGACATTCGACATTCGACATTCGACATTTCGACATTCGACATTTCGACATTCGACAATCACATTCGACATTCGACATTTGAAATTCACATTCGACATTCAACATTCGACATTTCGACATTTCGACATTCGACATTTCGTCATGTCGACATTCACATTCGACATTCGACATTCACATTCGACATTCGACATTCGACATTTCGACATTTCGACATTCGACATATCGACATGTCGACATTCACATTCGACATTCGACATTCGACATTCACATTCGACATTCGACATTTCGACATTTCTACATTCGACATTCACATTCGACATTCATCATTTCGACATTCGACATTCACATTCGACATTCGACATCTTGACATTCACATTCGACATTTCGACATTCGACATTCACATTCGACAATTCGACTTTCGACATAAGACATTTCGACATTCACATTCGACATTCGACATTTCGACATTCACATTCGACATTCGACATTTCGACATTCACATTCGACATTCGACATTTCGACATTCACATTCGACATTCGACTTTTCGACATTCACATTCGACATTCGACATTTCGACATTCACATTCGACATTCGACTATTCGACTCTCGACATTCGACATTTCGACATTTCGACATTCACATTCGACATTCGACATTTCGACTTTCGACATTTTGACATTTCGACATTCGACATTCACATTCGACATTCGACATTCGACATTTCGACAATCGACATTTCGACATTCACATTCAACATTCGACATTTCGACTTTCGACATTCGACATTTCGACATTCGACATTCACATTCGACATTCGACATTCAACATTCACATTCGACATTCGACATTTCGACATTTCGATATTCGACATTCGACATTCACATTCGACATTCACATTCGACATTCGACATTCACATTCGACATTCGACATTTCGACATTCGACATTTCGACAATCGACATTCACATTCGACATTTTCACATTCGACATTCGACATTTCAACATTTCGACATTCGACATTCACATTCGACTTTCGACATTTGACATTCGACATTCACATTCGACATTCGACATTCGACATTCGACATTTCGACATTTCGACATTCGACATTTCGACATTTCGACATTCACATTCGACATTTGACATTCGACATTCGACACTCACATTCGACATTCGACATTCACATTCGACATTCGACATTTCGACTTTCAACATTCGACATCTCGACATTCGACATTCACATTCGACATTTCGACATTTCGACATTCGACATTCACATTCGACATTCGACTTTCACATTTGACATTCGACATTCGACATTCGACATTCACATTCGACATTCGACATTTCGACATTCAACATTCGACATTTCGACATTCGACATTTCGACATTCACATTCGACATTCACATTTGACATTCACATTTGACATTCGACATTCACATTCGACATTTGACATTCGACATTTGACATTCAACAATTCAACATTCGACATTTCGACATTCGACATTCGACATTCGACATTTCGACATTCGACATTTCGACATTCGACATTCACATTCGACATTCGACATTCACATTCGACATTCGACATTTCGACATTTTGACATTCGACATTTCGTCATGTCGACATTCACATTCGACATTCGACATTCGACATTCACATTCGACATTCACATTTGACATTCACATTTGACATTCGACATTCACATTCGACATTTGACATTCGACATTCGACATTCAACAATTCAACATTCGACATTCGACATTCGACATTCGACATTTCGACATTCGACATTTCGACAATCACATTCGACATTCGACATTCGACATTCACATTCGACATTCGACATTCGACATTTCGACATTTCGACATTCGACATTTCGTCATGTCGACATTCACATTCGACATTCGACATTCACATTCGACAATCGACATTCGACATTTCGACATTTCGACATTCGACATTTCGACATGTCGACATTCACATTCGACATTCGACATTCGACATTCACATTCGACATTCAACATTTCGACATTTCGACATTCACATTTGACATTCGACATTTCGACATTCGACATTCACATTCGACTTTCGACATCTTGACATTCACATTCGACATTTCGACATTCGACATTCACATTCGACAATTCGACTTTCGACATTCGACATTTCGACATTTCGACATTCACATTCGACATTTCGACATTCACATTCGACATTCGACATTTCGACATTCACATTCGTCATTCGACATTTCGACATTCACATTCGACATTCGACATTTCGACATTCACATTCGACATTCGACATTTCGACATTCACATTCGACATTCGACTATTCGACTTTCGACATTCGACATTTCGACATTTCGAGATTCACATTCGACATTCGACATTTCGACTTTCGACATTTCGACATTTCGACATTCGACATTCACATTCGACATTCGACATTCGACATTTCGACAATCGACATTTCGACATTCGACATTCACATTCGACATTCGACATTCAACATTCACATTCGACATTCGACATTTCGACATTCGACATTCGACATTCACATTAGACATTCACATTCGACATTCGACATTCACATTCGACATTCGACATTTCGACATTCGACATTTCGACAATCGACATTCACATTCGACATTTTCACATTCGACATTCGACATTTCGACATTTCGACATTCGACATTCACATTCGACTTTCGACATTTGACATTCGACATTCACATTCGACATTCGACATTCGACATTCGACATTTCGACATTTCGACATTCGACATTTCGACATTTCGACATTCACATTCGACATTTGACATTCGACATTCGACACTCACATTCGACATTCACATTCGACATTTCGACCTTCAACATTCGACATCTCGACATTCGACATTCACATTCGACATTTCGACATTTCGACATTCGACATTCACATTCGACATTCACATTTGACATTCGACATTCGACATTCGACATTCACATTCGACATTCGACATTTCGACATTCAACATTCGACATTTCGACATTCTACATTTCGACATTCACATTCGACATTCACATTTGACATTCACATTTGACATTCGACATTCACATTCGACATTTGACATTCGACATTCGACATTCAACAATTCAACATTCGACATTTCGACATTCGACATTCGACATTCGACATTTCGACATTCGACATTTCGACATTCGACAATCACATTCGACATTCGACATTTGAAATTCACATTCGACATTCAACATTCGACATTTCGACATTTCGACATTCGACATTTCGTCATGTCGACATTCACATTCGACATTCGACATTCACATTCGACATTCGACATTCGACATTTCGACATTTCGACATTCGACATATCGACATGTCGACATTCACATTCGACATTCGACATTCGACATTCACATTCGACATTCGACATTTCGACATTTCTACATTCGACATTCACATTCGACATTCATCATTTCGACATTCGACATTCACATTCGACATTCGACATCTTGACATTCACATTCGACATTTCGACATTCGACATTCACATTCGACAATTCGACTTTCGACATTCGACATTTCGACATTCACATTCGACATTCGACATTTCGACATTCACATTCGACATTCGACATTTCGACATTCACATTCGACATTCGACTTTTCGACATTCACATTCGACATTCGACATTTCGACATTCACATTCGACATTCGACTATTCGACTCTCGACATTCGACATTTCGACATTTCGACATTCACATTCGACATTCGACATTTCGACTTTCGACATTTCGACATTTCGACATTCGACATTCACATTCGACATTCGACATTCGACATTTCGACAATCGACATTTCGACATTCACATTCAACATTCGACATTTCGACTTTCGACATTCGACATTTCGACATTCGACATTCACATTCGACATTCGACATTCAACATTCACATTCGACATTCGACATTTCGACATTTCGATATTCGACATTCGACATTCACATTCGACATTCACATTCGACATTCGACATTCACATTCGACATTCGACATTTCGACATTCGACATTTCGACAATCGACATTCACATTCGACATTTTCACATTCGACATTCGACATTTCAACATTTCGACATTCGACATTCACATTCGACTTTCGACATTTGACATTCGACATTCACATTCGACATTCGACATTCGACATTCGACATTTCGACATTTCGACATTCGACATTTCGACATTTCGACATTCACATTCGACATTTGACATTCGACATTCGACACTCACATTCGACATTCGACATTCACATTCGACATTCGACATTTCGACTTTCAACATTCGACATCTCGACATTCGACATTCACATTCGACATTTCGACATTTCGACATTCGACATTCACATTCGACATTCGACTTTCACATTTGACATTCGACATTCGACATTCGACATTCACATTCGACATTCGACATTTCGACATTCAACATTCGACATTTCGACATTCGACATTTCGACATTCACATTCGACATTCACATTTGACATTCACATTTGACATTCGACATTCACATTCGACATTTGACATTCGACATTTGACATTCAACAATTCAACATTCGACATTTCGACATTCGACATTCGACATTCGACATTTCGACATTCGACATTTCGACATTCGACATTCACATTCGACATTCGACATTCACATTCGACATTCGACATTTCGACATTTTGACATTCGACATTTCGTCATGTCGACATTCACATTCGACATTCGACATTCGACATTCACATTCGACATTCACATTTGACATTCACATTTGACATTCGACATTCACATTCGACATTTGACATTCGACATTCGACATTCAACAATTCAACATTCGACATTCGACATTCGACATTCGACATTTCGACATTCGACATTTCGACAATCACATTCGACATTCGACATTCGACATTCACATTCGACATTCGACATTCGACATTTCGACATTTCGACATTCGACATTTCGTCATGTCGACATTCACATTCGACATTCGACATTCACATTCGACAATCGACATTCGACATTTCGACATTTCGACATTCGACATTTCGACATGTCGACATTCACATTCGACATTCGACATTCGACATTCACATTCGACATTCAACATTTCGACATTTCGACATTCACATTTGACATTCGACATTTCGACATTCGACATTCACATTCGACTTTCGACATCTTGACATTCACATTCGACATTTCGACATTCGACATTCACATTCGACAATTCGACTTTCGACATTCGACATTTCGACATTTCGACATTCACATTCGACATTTCGACATTCACATTCGACATTCGACATTTCGACATTCACATTCGTCATTCGACATTTCGACATTCACATTCGACATTCGACATTTCGACATTCACATTCGACATTCGACATTTCGACATTCACATTCGACATTCGACATTTCGACATTCACATTCGACATTCGACATTCACATTTGACATTCGACATTCACATTCGACATTCGACATTTCGACTTTCGACATTTCGACATTTCGACATTCGACATTCACATTCGACATTCGACATTCGACATTCGACATTTCGACAATCGACATTTCGACATTCACATTCAACATTCGACATTTCGACTTTCGACATTCGACATTTCGACATTCGACATTCACATTCGACATTCGACATTCAACATTCACATTCGACATTCGACATTTCGACATTTCGACATTCGACATTCGACATTCACATTCGACATTCACATTCGACATTCGACATTCACATTCGACATTCGACATTTCAACATTCGACATTTCGACAATCGACATTCACATTCGACATTTTCACATTCGACATTCGACATTTCGACATTCGACATTCACATTCGACTTTCGACATTTGACATTCGACATTCAGATTCGACATTCGACATTCGACATTTCGACATTTCGACATTCGACATTTCGACATTTCGTCATTCACATTCGACATTTGACATTCGACATTCGACACTCACTTTTGACATTCGACATTCACATTCGACATTCGAAATTTCGACTTTCAACATTCGACATCTCGACATTCGACATTCACATTCAACATTTCGACATTTCGACATTCGACATTCACATTCGACATTCGACTTTCACATTTGACATTCGACATTCGACATTCGACATTCACATTCGACATTCGACATTTCGACATTCAACATTCGACATTCGACATTTGACATTCGACATTCGACATTCAACAATTCAACATTCGACATTTCAACATTCGACATTCGACATTCGACATTTCGACATTCGACATTTCGACATTCGACATTCACATTCGACATTCGACATTCGACATTCACATTCGTCATTCGACATTTCGACATTTCGACATTCGACATTCACATTCGACATTCGACATTTCGACATTCGACATTCACATTCGACATTCGACATTTTGACATTCACATTCGACATTTCGACATTCGACATTCACATTCGACAATTCGACTTTCGACATTCGACATTTTGACATTTCGACATTCACATTCGACATTCGACATTTCGACATTCACATTCGACATTCGACATTTCGACATTCACATTCGACATTCGACATTTCGACATTCACATTCGACATTCGACATTTCGACATTCACATTCGACATTCGACTATTCGACATTCGACATTCGACATTTCGACATTTCGAGATTCACATTCGACATTCGACATTTCGACTTTCGACATTTCGACATTTCGACATTCGACATTCACATTCGACATTCGACATTCGACATTTCGACAATCGACATTTCGACATTCGACATTCACATTCGACATTCGACATTCAACATTCACATTCGACATTCGACATTTCGACATTTCGACATTCGACATTCGACATTCACATTAGACATTCACATTCGACATTCGACATTCACATTCGACATTCGACATTTCGACATTCGACATTTCGACAATCGACATTCACATTCGACATTTTCACATTCGACATTCGACATTTCGACATTTCGACATTCGACATTCACATTCGACTTTCGACATTTGACATTCGACATTCACATTCGACATTCGACATTCGACATTTCGACATTTCGACATTCGACATTTCGACATTTCGACATTCACATTCGACATTTGACATTCGACATTCGACACTCACATTCGACATTCACATTCGACATTTCGACCTTCAACATTCGACATCTCGACATTCGACATTCACATTCGACATTTCGACATTTCGACATTCGACATTCACATTCGACATTTACATTTGACATTCGACATTCGACATTCGACATTCACATTCGACATTCGACATTTCGACATTCAACATTCGACATTTCGACATTCTACATTTCGACATTCACATTCGACATTCACATTTGACATTCACATTTGACATTCGACATTCACATTCGACATTTGACATTCGACATTCGACATTCAACAATTCAACATTCGACATTTCGACATTCGACATTCGACATTTCGACATTCGACATTTCGACATTCGACAATCACATTCGACATTCGACATTTGAAATTCACATTCGACATTCGACATTTGACATTTCGACATTTCGACATTCGACATTTCGTCATGTCGACATTCACATTCGACATTCACATTCGACATTCGACATTCGACATTTCGACATTTCGACATTCGACATATCGACATGTCGACATTCACATTCGACATTCGACATTCGACATTCACATTCGACATTTCGACATTCTACATTTCGACATTCACATTCGACATTCACATTTGACATTCACATTTGACATTCGACATTCACATTCGACATTTGACATTCGACATTCGACATTCAACAATTCAACATTCGACATTTCGACATTCGACATTCGACATTCGACATTTCGACATTCGACATTTCGACATTCGACAATCACATTCGACATTCGACATTTGAAATTCACATTCGACATTCAACATTCGACATTTCGACATTTCGACATTCGACATTTCGTCATGTCGACATTCACATTCGACATTCGACATTCACATTCGACATTCGACATTCGACATTTCGACATTTCGACATTCGACATATCGACATGTCGACATTCACATTCGACATTCGACATTCACATTCGACATTCGACATTTCGACATTTCTACATTCGACATTCACATTCGACATTCATCATTTCGACATTCGACATTCACATTCGACATTCGACATCTTGACATTCACATTCGACATTTCGACATTCGACATTCACATTCGACAATTCGACTTTTGACATTCGACATTTCGACATTCACATTCGACATTCGACATTTCGACATTCACATTCGACATTCGACATTTCGACATTCACATTCGACATTCGACATTTCGACATTCACATTCGACATTCGACTTTTCGACATTCACATTCGACATTCGACATTTCGACATTCACATTCGACATTCGACTATTCGACTCTCGACATTCGACATTTCGACATTTCGACATTCACATTCGACATTCAACATTTTGACTTTCGACATTTCGACATTTCGACATTCGACATTCACATTCGACATTCGACATTCGACATTCGACATTCGACATTTCGACATTCACATTCAACATTCGACATTTCGACTTTCGACATTCGACATTTCGACATTCGACATTCACATTCGACATTCGACATTCAACATTCACATTCGACATTCGACATTTCGACATTTCGATATTCGACATTCGACATTCACATTCGACATTCACATTCGACATTCACATTCGACATTCGACATTTCGACATTCGACATTTCGACAATCGACATTCACATTCGACATTTTCACATTCGACATTCGACATTTCGACATTTCGACATTCGACATTCACATTCGACTTTCGACATTTGACATTCGACATTCACATTCGACATTCGACATTCGACATTCGACATTTCGACATTTCGACATTCGACATTTCGACATTTCGACATTCACATTCGACATTTGACATTCGACATTCGACACTCACATTCGACATTCGACATTCACATTCGACATTCGACATTTCGACTTTCAACATTCGACATCTCGACATTCGACATTCACATTCGACATTTCGACATTTCGACATTCGACATTCACATTCGACATTCGACTTTCACATTTGACATTCGTCATTCGACATTCGACATTCACATTCGACATTCGACATTTCGACATTCAACATTCGACATTTCGACATTCGACATTTCGACATTCACATTCGACATTCACATTTGACATTCACATTTGACATTCGACATTCACATTCGACATTTGACATTCGACATTCGACATTCAACAATTCAACATTCGACATTTCGACATTCGACATTCGACATTCGACATTTCGACATTCGACATTTCGACATTCGACATTCACATTCGACATTCGACATTCACATTCGACATTCGACATTCGACATTCACATTCGACATTTCGACATTCTACATTTCGACATTCACATTCGACATTCACATTTGACATTCACATTTGACATTCGACATTCACATTCGACATTTGACATTCGACATTCGACATTCAACAATTCAACATTCGACATTTCGACATTCGACATTCGACATTCGACATTTCGACATTCGACATTTCGACATTCGACAATCACATTCGACATTCGACATTTGAAATTCACATTCGACATTTCGACATTCTACATTTCGACATTCACATTCGACATTCACATTTGACATTCACATTTGACATTCGACATTCACATTCGACATTTGACATTCGACATTCGACATTCAACAATTCAACATTCGACATTTCGACATTCGACATTCGACATTTCGACATTCGACATTTCGACATTCGACAATCACATTCGACATTCGACATTTGAAATTCACATTCGACATTCAACATTCGACATTTCGACATTTCGACATTCGACATTTCGTCATGTCGACATTCACATTCGACATTCGACATTCACATTCGACATTCGACATTCGACATTCGACATTTCGACATTCGACATTTCGACATGTCGACATTCACATTCGACATTCGACATTCGACATTCACATTCGACATTTCGACATTCTACATTTCGACATTCACATTCGACATTCACATTTGACATTCACATTTGACATTCGACATTCACATTCGACATTTGACATTCGACATTCGACATTCAACAATTCAACATTCGACATTTCGACATTCGACATTCGACATTCGACATTTCGACATTCGACATTTCGACATTCGACAATCACATTCGACATTCGACATTTGAAATTCACATTCGACATTCAACATTCGACATTTCGACATTTCGACATTCGACATTTCGTCATGTCGACATTCACATTCGACATTCGACATTCACATTCGACATTCGACATTCGACATTTCGACATTTCGACATTCGACATATCGACATGTCGACATTCACATTCGACATTCGACATTCACATTCGACATTCGACATTTCGACATTTCTACATTCGACATTCACATTCGACATTCATCATTTCGACATTCGACATTCACATTCGACATTCGACATCTTGACATTCACATTCGACATTTCGACATTCGACATTCACATTCGACAATTCGACTTTTGACATTCGACATTTCGACATTCACATTCGACATTCGACATTTCGACATTCACATTCGACATTCGACATTTCGACATTCACATTCGACATTCGACATTTCGACATTCACATTCGACATTCGACTATTCGACTCTCGACATTCGACATTTCGACATTTCGACATTCACATTCGACATTCAACATTTTGACTTTCGACATTTCGACATTTCGACATTCGACATTCACATTCGACATTCGACATTCGACATTTCGACATTCACATTCAACATTCGACATTTCGACTTTCGACATTCGACATTTCGACATTCGACATTCACATTCGACATTCGACATTCAACATTCACATTCGACATTCGACATTTCGACATTTCGATATTCGACATTCGACATTCACATTCGACATTCACATTCGACATTCACATTCGACATTCGACATTTCGACATTCGACATTTCGACAATCGACATTCACATTCGACATTTTCACATTCGACATTCGACATTTCGACATTTCGACATTCGACATTCACATTCGACTTTCGACATTTGACATTCGACATTCACATTCGACATTCGACATTCGACATTCGACATTTCGACATTTCGACATTCGACATTTCGACATTTCGACATTCACATTCGACATTTGACATTCGACATTCGACACTCACATTCGACATTCGACATTCACATTCGACATTCGACATTTCGACTTTCAACATTCGACATCTCGACATTCGACATTCACATTCGACATTTCGACATTTCGACATTCGACATTCACATTCGACATTCGACTTTCACATTTGACATTCGACATTCGACATTCGACATTCACATTCGACATTCGACATTTCGACATTCAACATTCGACATTTCGACATTCGACATTTCGACATTCACATTCGACATTCACATTTGACATTCACATTTGACATTCGACATTCACATTCGACATTTGACATTCGACATTCGACATTCAACAATTCAACATTCGACATTTCGACATTCGACATTCGACATTCGACATTTCGACATTCGACATTTCGACATTCGACATTCACATTCGACATTCGACATTCACATTCGACATTCGACATTCGACATTTCGACATTTTGACATTCGACATTTCGTCATGTCGACATTCACATTCGACATTCGACATTCGACATTCACATTCGACATTCACATTTGACATTCACATTTGACATTCGACATTCACATTCGACATTTGACATTCGACATTCGACATTCAACAATTCAACATTCGACATTCGACATTCGACATTCGACATTTCGACATTCGACATTTCGACAATCACATTCGACATTCGACATTCACATTCGACATTCGACATTCGACATTTCGACATTTCGACATTCGACATTTCGTCATGTCGACATTCACATTCGACATTCGACATTCACATTCGACAATCGACATTCGACATTTCGACATTTCGACATTTCGACATTTCGACATGTCGACATTCACATTCGACATTCGACATTCGACATTCACATTCGACATTCAACATTTCGACATTTCGACATTCGACATTCACATTTGACATTCGACATTTCGACATTCGACATTCACATTCGACATTCGACATCTTGACATTCACATTCGACATTTCGACATTCGACATTCACATTCGACAATTCGACTTTCGACATTCGACATTTCGACATTTCGACATTCACATTCGACATTCGACATTTCGACATTCACATTCGACATTCGACATTTCGACATTCACATTCGTCATTCGACATTTCGACATTCACATTCGACATTCGACATTTCGACATTCACATTCGACATTCGACATTTCGACATTCACATTCGACATTCGACATTTCGACATTCACATTCGACATTCGACATTCACATTTGACATTCGACATTCACATTCGACATTCGACATTTCGACTTTCGACATTTCGACATTTCGACATTCGACATTCACATTCGACATTCGACATTCGACATTTCGACAATCGACATTTCGACATTCACATTCAACATTCGACATTTCGACTTTCGACATTCGACATTTCGACATTCGACATTCACATTCGACATTCGACATTCAACATTCACATTCGACATTCGACATTTCGACATTTCGACATTCGACATTCGACATTCACATTCGACATTCACATTCGACATTCGACATTCACATTCGACATTCGACATTTCAACATTCGACATTTCGACAATCGACATTCACATTCGACATTTTCACATTCGACATTCGACATTTCGACATTCGACATTCACATTCGACTTTCGACATTTGACATTCGACATTCACATTCGACATTCGACATTCGACATTCGACATTTCGACTTTTCGACATTCGACATTTCGACATTTCGTCATTCACATTCGACATTTGACATTCGACATTCGACACTCACTTTCGACATTCGACATTCACATTCGACATTCGACATTTCGACTTTCAACATTCGACATCTCGACATTCGACATTCACATTCGACATTTCGACATTTCGACATTCGACATTCACATTCGACATTCGACTTTCACATTTGACATTCGACATTCGACATTCGACATTCACATTCGACATTCGACATTTCGACATTCAACATTCGACATACGACATTCAACAATTCAACATTCGACATTTCAACATTCGACATTCGACATTTCGACATTCGACATTTCGACATTCGACATTCACATTCGACATTCGACATTCGACATTCACATTCGACATTCGACATTTCGACATTTCGACATTCGACATTCACATTCGACATTCGACATTTCGACATTCGACATTCACATTCGACATTCGACATTTTGACATTCACATTCGACATTTCGACATTCGACATTCACATTCGACAATTCGACTTTCGACATTCGACATTTCGACATTTCGACATTCACATTCGACATTCGACATTTCGACATTCACATTCGACATTCGACATTTCGACATTCACATTCGACATTCGACATTTCGACATTCACATTCGACATTCGACATTTCGACATTCACATTCGACATTCGACTATTCGACTTTCGACATTCGACATTTCGACATTTCGAGATTCACATTCGACATTCGACATTTCGACTTTCGACATTTCGACATTTCGACATTCGACATTCGCATTCGACATTCGACATTCGACATTTCGACAATCGACATTTCGACATTCGACATTCACATTCGACATTCGACATTCAACATTCACATTCGACATTCGACATTTCGACATTTCGACATTCGACATTCGACATTCACATTAGACATTCACATTCGACATTCGACATTCACATTCGACATTCGACATTTCGACATTCGACATTTCGACAATCGACATTCACATTCGACATTTTCACATTCGACATTCGACATTTCGACATTTCGACATTCGACATTCACATTCGACTTTCGACATTTGACATTCGACATTCACATTCGACATTCGACATTTGAAATTCACATTCGACATTCGACATTCGACATTTCGACATTTCGACATTCGACATTTCGTCATGTCGACATTCACATTCGACATTCGACATTCACATTCGACATTCGACATTCGACATTTCGACATTTCGACATTCGACATATCGACATGTCGACATTCACATTCGACATTCGACATTCGACATTCACATTCGACATTCGACATTTCGACATTTCTACATTCGACATTCACATTCGACATTCATCATTTCGACATTCGACATTCACATTCGACATTCGACATCTTGACATTCACATTCGACATTTCGACATTCGACATTCACATTCGACAATTCGACTTTCGACATTCGACATTTCGACATTCACATTCGACATTTCGACATTCACATTCGACATTCGACATTTCGACATTCACATTCGACATTCGACATTTCGACATTCACATTCAACATTCGACTTTTCGACATTCACATTCGACATTCGACATTTCGACATTCACATTCGACATTCGACTATTCGACTCTCGACATTCGACATTTCGACATTTCGACATTCACATTCGACATTCGACATCTTGACATTCACATTCGACATTTCGACATTCGACATTCACATTTGACAATTCGACTTTCGACATTCGACATTTCGACATTCACATTCGACATTTCGACATTCACATTCGACATTCGACATTTCGACATTCACATTCGACATTCGACATTTCGACATTCACATTCAACATTCGACTTTTCGACATTCACATTCGACATTCGACATTTCGACATTCACATTCGACATTCGACTATTCGACTCTCGACATTCGACATTTCGACATTTCGACATTCACATTCGACATTCGACATTTCGACTTTCGACATTTCGACATTTCGACATTCGACATTCACATTCGACATTCGACATTTCGACAATCGACATTTCGACATTCACATTCAACATTCGACATTTCGACTTTCGACATTCGACATTTCGACATTCGACATTCACATTCGACATTCGACATTCAACATTCACATTCGACATTCGACATTTCGACATTTCGATATTCGACATTCACATTCGACATTCACATTCGACATTCGACATTCACATTCGACATTCGACATTTCGACATTCGACATTTTGACAATCGACATTCACATTCGACATTTTCACATTCGACATTCGACATTTCGACATTTCGACATTCGACATTCACATTCGACTTTCGACATTTGACATTCGACATTCACATTCGACATTCGACATTCGACATTCGACATTTCGACATTTCGACATTCGACATTTCGACATTTCGACATTCACATTCGACATTTGACATTCGACATTCGACAATCACATTCGACATTCGACATTCACATTCGACATTCGACATTTCGACTTTCAACATTCGACATCTCGACATTCGACATTCACATTCGACATTTCGACATTTCGACATTCGACATTCACATTCGACATTCGACTTTCACATTTGACATTCGACATTCGACATTCGACATTCACATTCGACATTCGACATTTCGACATTCAACATTCGACATTTCGACATTCGACATTTCGACATTCACATTCGACATTCACATTTGACATTCACATTTGACATTCGACATTCACATTCGACATTTGACATTCGACTTTCGACATTCAACAATTCAACATTCGACATTTCGACATTCGACATTCGACATTCGACATTTCGACATTCGACATTTCGACATTCGACATTCACATTCGACATTCGACATTCACATTCGACATTCGACATTTCGACATTTTGACATTCGACATTTCGTCATGTCGACATTCACATTCGACATTCGACATTCACATTCGACATTCACATTTGACATTCACATTTGACATTCGACATTCACATTCGACATTTGACATTCGACATTCGACATTCAACAATTCAACATTCGACATTCGACATTCGACATTCGACATTCGACATTTCGACATTCGACATTTCGACAATCACATTCGACATTCGACATTCGACATTCACATTCGACATTCGATATTCGACATTTCGACATTTCGACATTCGACATTTCGTCATGTCGACATTCACATTCGACATTCGACATTCACATTCGACAATCGACATTCGACATTTCGACATTTCGACATTTGACATTTCGACATGTCGACATTCACATTCGACATTCGACATTCGACATTCACATTCGACATTCAACATTTCGACATTTCGACATTCGACATTCACATTTGACATTCGACATTTCGACATTCGACATTCACATTCGACATTCGACATCTTGACATTCACATTCGACAATTCGACTTTCGACATTCGACATTTCGACATTTCGACATTCACATTCGACATTCGACATTTCGACATTCACATTCGACATTCGACATTTCGACATTCACATTCGTCATTCGACATTTCGACATTCACATTCGACATTCGACATTTCGACATTCACATTCGACATTCGACATTTCGACATTCACATTCGACATTCGACATTTCGACATTCACATTCGACATTCGACATTCACATTTGACATTCGACATTCACATTCGACATTCGACATTTCGACTTTCGACATTTCGACATTTCGTCATTCGACATTCACATTCGACATTCGACATTCGACATTTCGACAATCGACATTTCGACATTCACATTCAACATTCGACATTTCGACTTTCGACATTCGACATTCACATTCGACATTCACATTCGACATTCGACATTCAACATTCACATTCGACATTCGACATTTCGACATTTCGACATTCGACATTCGACATTCACATTCGACACTCACATTCGACATTCGACATTCACATTCGACATTCGACATTTCAACATTCGACATTTCGACAATCGACATTCACATTCGACATTTTCACATTCGACATTCGACATTTCGACATTTCGACATTCGACATTCACATTTGACTTTCGACATTTGACATTCGACATTCACATTCGACATTCGACATTCGACATTCGACATTTCGACATTTCGACATTCGACATTTCGACATTTCGTCATTCACATTCGACATTTGACATTCGACATTCGACACTCACTTTCGACATTCGACATTCACATTCGACATTCGACATTTCGACTTTCAACATTCGACATCTCGACATTCGACATTCACATTCGACATTTCGACATTTCGACATTCGACATTCACATTCGATATTCGACTTTCACATTTGACATTCGACATTCGACATTCGACATTCACATTCGACATTCGACAATTCGACATTCAACATTCGACATTCGACATTTGACATTCGACATTCGACATTCAACAATTCAACATTCGACATTTCAACATTCGACATTCGACATTCGACATTTCGACATTCGACATTTCGACATTCGACATTCACATTCGACATTCGACATTCGACATTCACATTCGACATTCGACATTTCGACATTTCGACATTCGACATTCACATTCGACATTCGACATTTCGACATTCGACATTCACATTCGACATTCGACATTTTGACATTCACATTCGACATTTCGACATTCGACATTCACATTCGACAATTCGACTTTCGACATTCGACATTTCGACATTTCGACATTCACATTCGACATTCGACATTTCGACATTCACATTCGACATTCGACATTTCGACATTCACATTCGACATTCGACTATTCGACTTTCGACATTCGACATTTCGACATTCGA
This sequence comes from Dendrobates tinctorius, assembly GCF_039654945.1. Lineage (NCBI taxonomy): Eukaryota > Metazoa > Chordata > Amphibia > Anura > Dendrobatidae > Dendrobates > Dendrobates tinctorius. Next base: position 22,996,108 of record NW_027361795.1, read on the forward strand.
CATTCACATTCGACATTCGACATTCGACATTTCGACAATCGACATTTCGACATTCGACATTCACATTCGACATTCGACATTCAACATTCACATTCGACATTCGACATTTCGACATTTCGACATTCGACATTCGACATTCACATTAGACATTCACATTCGACATTCGACATTCACATTCGACATTCGACATTTCGACATTCGACATTTCGACAATCGACATTCACATTCGACATTTTCACATTCGACATTCGACATTTCGACATTTCGACATTCGACATTCACATTCGACTTTCGACATTTGACATTCGACATTCACATTCGACATTCGACATTCGACATTTCGACATTTCGACATTCGACATTTCGACATTTCGACATTCACATTCGACATTCACATTCGACATTCGTCACTCACATTCGACATTCACATTCGACATTTCGACCTTCAACATTCGACATCTCGACATTCGACATTCACATTCGACATTTCGACATTTCGACATTCGACATTCACATTCGACATTCACATTTGACATTCGACATTCGACATTCGACATTCACATTCGACATTCGACATTTCGACATTCAACATTCGACATTTCGACATTCTACATTTCGACATTCACATTCGACATTCACATTTGACATTCACATTTGACATTCGACATTCACATTCGACATTTGACATTCGACATTCGACATTCAACAATTCAACATTCGACATTTCGACATTCGACATTCGACATTTCGACATTCGACATTTCGACATTCGACAATCACATTCGACATTCGACATTTGAAATTCACATTCGACATTCGACATTCGACATTTCGACATTCGACATTTCGTCATGTCGACATTCACATTCGACATTCGACATTCACATTCGACATTCGACATTCGACATTTCGACATTTCGACATTCGACATATCGACATGTCGACATTCACATTCGACATTCGACATTCGACATTCACATTCGACATTCGACATTTCGACATTTCTACATTCGACATTCACATTCGACATTCATCATTTCGACATTCGACATTCACATTCGACATTCGACATCTTGACATTCACATTCGACATTTCGACATTCGACATTCACATTCGACAATTCGACTTTCGACATTCGACATTTCGACATTCACATTCGACATTCGACATTTCGACATTCACATTCGACATTCGACATTTCGACATTCACATTCGACATTCGACATTTCGACATTCACATTCGACATTCGACTTTTCGACGTTCACATTCGACATTCGACATTTCGACATTCACATTCGACATTCGACTATTCGACTCTCGACATTCGACATTTCGACATTCACATTCGACATTCGACATTTCGACTTTCGACATTTCGACATTTCGACATTCGACATTCACATTCGACATTCGACATTTCGACAATCGACATTTCGACATTCACATTCAACATTCGACATTTCGACTTTCGACATTCGACATTTCGACATTCGACATTCACATTCGACATTCGACATTCAACATTCACATTCGACATTCGACATTTCGACATTTCGATATTCGACATTCGACATTCACATTCGACATTCACATTCGACATTCACATTCGACATTCGACATTTCGACATTCGACATTTCGACAATCGACATTCACATTCGACATTTTCACATTCGACATTCGACATTTCGACATTTCGACATTCGACATTCACATTCGACTTTCGACATTTGACATTCGACATTCACATTCGACATTCGACATTCGACATTCGACATTTCGACATTTCGACATTCGACATTTTGACATTTCGACATTCACATTCGACATTTGACATTCGACATTCGACACTCACATTCGACATTCGACATTCACATTCGACATTCGACATTTCGACTTTCAACATTCGACATCTCGACATTCGACATTCACATTCGACATTCGACATTTCGACTTTCAACATTCGACATCTCGACATTCGACATTCACATTCGACATTTCGACATTTCGACATTCGACATTCACATTCGACATTCGACTTTCACATTTGACATTCGACATTCGACATTCGACATTCACATTCGACATTCGACATTTCGACATTCAACATTCGACATTTCGACATTCGACATTTCGACATTCACATTCGACATTCACATTTGACATTCACATTTGACATTCGACATTCACATTCGACATTTGACATTCGACATTCAACAATTCAACATTCGACATTTCGACATTCGACATTCGACATTCGACATTTCGACATTCAACATTTCGACATTCGACATTCACATTCGACATTCGACATTCACATTCGACATTCGACATTCGACATTTCGACATTTTGACATTCGACATTTCGTCATGTCGACATTCACATTCGACATTCGACATTCGACATTCACATTCGACATTCACATTTGACATTCACATTTGACATTCGACATTCACATTCGACATTTGACATTCGACATTCGACATTCAACAATTCAACATTCGACATTCGACATTCGACATTCGACATTTCGACATTCGACATTTCGACAATCACATTCGACATTCGACATTCGACATTCACATTCGACATTCGACATTCGACATTTCGACATTTCGACATTCGACATTTCGTCATGTCGACATTCACATTCGACATTCGACATTCACATTCGACAATCGACATTCGACATTTCGACATTTCGACATTCGACATTTCGACATGTCGACATTCACATTCGACATTCGACATTCGACATTCACATTCGACATTCAACATTTCGACATTTCGACATTCGACATTCACATTTGACATTCGACATTTCGACATTCGACATTCACATTCGACATTCGACATCTTGACATTCACATTCGACATTTCGACATTCGACATTCACATTCGACAATTCGACTTTCGACATTCGACATTTCGACATTTCGACATTCACATTCGACATTCGACATTTCGACATTCACATTCGACATTCGACATTTCGACATTCACATTCGTCATTCGACATTTCGACATTCACATTCGACATTCGACATTTCGACATTCACATTCGACATTCGACATTTCGACATTCACATTCGACATTCGACATTTCGACATTCACATTCGACATTCGACATTCACATTTGACATTCGACATTCACATTCGACATTCGACATTTCGACTTTCGACATTTCGACATTTCGACATTCGACATTCACATTCGACATTCGACATTCGACATTTCGACAATCGACATTTCGACATTCACATTCAACATTCGACATTTCGACTTTCGACATTCGACATTTCGACATTCGACATTCACATTCGACATTCGACATTCAACATTCACATTCGACATTCGACATTTCGACATTTCGACATTCGACATTCGACATTCACATTCGACATTCACATTCGACATTCGACATTCACATTCGACATTTCAACATTCGACATTTCGACAATCGACATTCACATTCGACATTTTCACATTCGACATTCGACATTTCGACATTCGACATTCACATTCGACTTTCGACATTTGACATTCGACATTCACATTCGACATTCGACATTCGACATTTCGACATTTCGACATTCGACATTTCGACATTTCGTCATTCACATTCGACATTTGACATTCGACATTCGACACTCACTTTCGACATTCGACATTCACATTCGACATTCGACATTTCGACTTTCAACATTCGACATCTCGACATTCGACATTCACATTCGACATTTCGACATTTCGACATTCGACATTCACATTCGACATTCGACTTTCACATTTGACATTCGACATTCGACATTCGACATTCACATTCGACATTCGACATTTCGACATTCACATTCGACATTCGACATTTCGACATTTCTACATTCGACATTCACATTCGACATTCATCATTTCGACATTCGACATTCACATTCGACATTCGACATCTTGACATTCACATTCGACATTTCGACATTCGACATTCACATTCGACAATTCGACTTTCGACATTCGACATTTCGACATTCACATTCGACATTCGACATTTCGACATTCACATTCGACATTCGACATTTCGACATTCACATTCGACATTCGACATTTCGACATTCACATTCAACATTCGACTTTTCGACATTCACATTCGACATTCGACATTTCGACATTCACATTCGACATTCGACTATTCGACTCTCGACATTCGACATTTCGACATTTCGACATTCACATTCGACATTCGACATTTCGACTTTCGAAATTTCGACATTTCGACATTCGACATTCACATTCGACATTCGACATTCGACATTTCGACAATCGACATTTCGACATTCACATTCAACATTCGACATTTCGACTTTCGACATTCGACATTTCGACATTCGACATTCACATTCGACATTCGACATTCAACATTCACATTCGACATTCGACATTTCGACATTTCGATATTCGACATTCACATTCGACATTCACATTCGACATTCGACATTCACATTCGACATTCGACATTTCGACATTCGACATTTTGACAATCGACATTCACATTCGACATTTTCACATTCGACATTCGACATTTCGACATTTCGACATTCGACATTCACATTCGACTTTCGACATTTGACATTCGACATTCACATTCGACATTCGACATTCGACATTCGACATTTCGACATTTCGACATTCGACATTTCGACATTTCGACATTCACATTGGACATTTGACATTCGACATTCGACAATCACATTCGACATTCGACATTCACATTCGACATTCGACATTTCGACTTTCAACATTCGACATCTCGACATTCGACATTCACATTCGACATTTCGACATTTCGACATTCGACATTCACATTCGACATTCGACTTTCACATTTGACATTCGACATTCGACATTCGACATTCACATTCGACATTCGACATTTCGACATTCAACATTCGACATTTCGACATTCGACATTTCGACATTCACATTCGACATTCACATTTGACATTCACATTTGACATTCGACATTCACATTCGACATTTGACATTCGACATTCGACATTCAACAATTCAACATTCGACATTTCGACATTCGACATTCGACATTCGACATTTCGACATTCGACATTTCGACATTCGACATTCACATTCGACATTCGACATTCACATTCGACATTCGACATTTCGACATTTTGACATTCGACATTTCGTCATGTCGACATTCACATTCGACATTCGACATTCACATTCGACATTCACATTTGACATTCACATTTGACATTCGACATTCACATTCGACATTTGACATTCGACATTCGACATTCAACAATTCAACATTCGACATTCGACATTCGACATTCGACATTCGACATTTCGACATTCGACATTTCGACAATCACATTCGACATTCGACATTCGACATTCACATTCGACATTCGATATTCGACATTTCGACATTTCGACATTCGACATTTCGTCATGTCGACATTCACATTCGACATTCGACATTCACATTCGACAATCGACATTCGACATTTCGACATTTCGACATTTGACATTTCGACATGTCGACATTCACATTCGACATTCGACATTCGACATTCACATTCGACATTCAACATTTCGACATTTCGACATTCGACATTCACAATTGACATTCGACATTTCGACATTCGACATTCACATTCGACATTCGACATCTTGACATTCACATTCGACAATTCGACTTTCGACATTCGACATTTCGACATTTCGACATTCACATTCGACATTCGACATTTCGACATTCACATTCGACATTCGACATTTCGACATTCACATTCGTCATTCGACATTTCGACATTCACATTCGACATTCGACATTTCGACATTCACATTCGACATTCGACATTTCGACATTCACATTCGACATTCGACATTTCGACATTCACATTCGACATTCGACATTCACATTTGACATTCGACATTCACATTCGACATTCGACATTTCGACTTTCGACATTTCGACATTTCGTCATTCGACATTCACATTCGACATTCGACATTCGACATTTCGACAATCGACATTTCGACATTCACATTCAACATTCGACATTTCGACTTTCGACATTCGACATTCACATTCGACATTCGACATTCACATTCGACATTCGACATTCAACATTCACATTCGACATTCGACATTTCGACATTTCGACATTCGACATTCGACATTCACATTCGACACTCACATTCGACATTCGACATTCACATTCGACATTCGACATTTCAACATTCGACATTTCGACAATCGACATTCACATTCGACATTTTCACATTCGACATTCGACATTTCGACATTTCGACATTCGACATTCACATTTGACTTTCGACATTTGACATTCGACATTCACATTCGACATTCGACATTCGACATTCGACATTTCGACATTTCGACATTCGACATTTCGACATTTCGTCATTCACATTCGACATTTGACATTCGACATTCGACACTCACTTTCGACATTCGACATTCACATTCGACATTCGACATTTCGACTTTCAACATTCGACATCTCGACATTCGACATTCACATTCGACATTTCGACATTTCGACATTCGACATTCACATTCGATATTCGACTTTCACATTTGACATTCGACATTCGACATTCGACATTCACATTCGACATTCGACAATTCGACATTCAACATTCGACATTCGACATTTGACATTCGACATTCGACATTCAACAATTCAACATTCGACATTTCAACATTCGACATTCGACATTCGACATTTCGACATTCGACATTTCGACATTCGACATTCACATTCGACATTCGACATTCGACATTCACATTCGACATTCGACATTTCGACATTTCGACATTCGACATTCACATTCGACATTCGACATTTCGACATTCGACATTCACATTCGACATTCGACATTTTGACATTCACATTCGACATTTCGACATTCGACATTCACATTCGACAATTCGACTTTCGACATTCGACATTTCGACATTTCGACATTCACATTCGACATTCGACATTTCGACATTCACATTCGACATTCGACATTTCGACATTCACATTCGACATTCGACTATTCGACTTTCGACATTCGACATTTCGACATTCGACATTCACATTCGACATTCGACATTCGACATTTCGACAATCGACATTTCGACATTCGACATTCACATTCGACATTCGACATTCAACATTCACATTCGACATTCGACATTTCGACATTTCGACATTCGACATTCGACATTCACATTAGACATTCACATTCGACATTCGACATTCACATTCGACATTCGACATTTCGACATTCGACATTTCGACAATCGACATTCACATTCGACATTTTCACATTCGACATTCGACATTTCGACATTTCGACATTCGACATTCACATTCGACTTTCGACATTTGACATTCGACATTCACATTCGACATTCGACATTCGACATTTCGACATTTCGACATTCGACATTTCGACATTTCGACATTCACATTCGACATTCACATTCGACATTCGTCACTCACATTCGACATTCACATTCGACATTTCGACCTTCAACATTCGACATCTCGACATTCGACATTCACATTCGACATTTCGACATTTCGACATTCGACATTCACATTCGACATTCACATTTGACATTCGACATTCGACATTCGACATTCACATTCGACATTCGACATTTCGACATTCAACATTCGACATTTCGACATTCTACATTTCGACATTCACATTCGACATTCACATTTGACATTCACATTTGACATTCGACATTCACATTCGACATTTGACATTCGACATTCGACATTCAACAATTCAACATTCGACATTTCGACATTCGACATTCGACATTTCGACATTCGACATTTCGACATTCGACAATCACATTCGACATTCGACATTTGAAATTCACATTCGACATTCGACATTCGACATTTCGACATTTCGACATTCGACATTTCGTCATGTCGACATTCACATTCGACATTCGACATTCACATTCGACATTCGACATTCGACATTTCGACATTTCGACATTCGACATATCGACATGTCGACATTCACATTCGACATTCGACATTCGACATTCACATTCGACATTCGACATTTCGACATTTCTACATTCGACATTCACATTCGACATTCATCATTTCGACATTCGACATTCACATTCGACATTCGACATCTTGACATTCACATTCGACATTTCGACATTCGACATTCACATTCGACAATTCGACTTTCGACATTCGACATTTCGACATTCACATTCGACATTCGACATTTCGACATTCACATTCGACATTCGACATTTCGACATTCACATTCGACATTCGACATTTCGACATTCACATTCGACATTCGACTTTTCGACGTTCACATTCGACATTCGACATTTCGACATTCACATTCGACATTCGACTATTCGACTCTCGACATTCGACATTTCGACATTCACATTCGACATTCGACATTTCGACTTTCGACATTTCGACATTTCGACATTCGACATTCACATTCGACATTCGACATTTCGACAATCGACATTTCGACATTCACATTCAACATTCGACATTTCGACTTTCGACATTCGACATTTCGACATTCGACATTCACATTCGACATTCGACATTCAACATTCACATTCGACATTCGACATTTCGACATTTCGATATTCGACATTCGACATTCACATTCGACATTCACATTCGACATTCGACATTCACATTCGACATTCGACATTTCGACATTCGACATTTCGACAATCGACATTCACATTCGACATTTTCACATTCGACATTCGACATTTTGACATTTCGACATTCGACATTCACATTCGACTTTCGACATTTGACATTCGACATTCACATTCGACATTCGACATTCGACATTCGACATTTCGACATTTCGACATTCGACATTTCGACATTTCGACATTCACATTCGACATTTGACATTCGACATTCGACACTCACATTCGACATTCGACATTCACATTCGACATTCGACATTTCGACTTTCAACATTCGACATCTCGACATTCGACATTCACATTCGACATTTCGACATTTCGACATTCGACATTCACATTCGACATTCGACTTTCACATTTGACATTCGACATTCGACATTCGACATTCACATTCGACATTCGACATTTCGACATTCAACATTCGACATTTCGACATTCGACATTTCGACATTCACATTCGACATTCACATTTGACATTCACATTTGACATTCGACATTCACATTCGACATTTGACATTCGACATTCGACATTCAACAATTCAACATTCGACATTTCGACTTTCGACATTCGACATTCGACATTTCGACATTCGACATTTCGACATTCGACATTCACATTCGACATTCGACATTCACATTCGACATTCGACATTCGACATTTCGACATTTTGACATTCGACATTTCGTCATGTCGACATTCACATTCGACATTCGACATTCGACATTCACATTCGACATTTGACATTTCGACATTTCGACATTCGACATTCACATTCGACATTCGACATTTCGACATTCGACATTCACATTCGACATTTTGACATTCACATTCGACATTCGACATTCACATTCGACATTCGACATTTCGACATTTCGACATTCGACATTCACATTCGACATTCGACATTTCGACATTCGACATTCACATTCGACATTTTGACATTCACATTCGACATTCGACATTTCGACATTCGACATTCACATTCGACAATTCGACTTTCGACATTTCGACATTTCGACATTCACATTCGACATTCGACATTTCGACTTTCGACATTTCGACATTTCGACATTCACATTCAACATTCGACATTCGACATTTCGACTTTCGACATTTCGACATTTCGACATTTCGACTTTCGACATTTCGACATTTCGACATTTCGACATTCACATTCAACATTCGACATTCGACATTCACATTCGACATTCGACATTCGACATTTCGACATTTCGACATTCGACATTCGACATTTCGACATTCACATTCGACATTCGACATTCACATTCGACATTCGATATTCGACATTCACATTCGACATTCGACATTTCGACATTCGACATTCACATTCGACATTCGACATTCACATTCGACATTCGACATTCACATTCGACAATCGACATTTCGACATTCGACATTCACATTCGACATTCGACTTTTCGACATTTACATTCGACATTCGACAATTCGACTTTCGACATTCGACATTTCGACATTTCGACATTAACATTCGACATTCGACATTCGACATTCACATTCGACATTCGACATTCGACATTCGACATTTCGACATTTCAACATTCGACATTTCGACATTCGACATTCACATTTGACATTCGACATTCGACATTCAACATACACATTCGACATTCGACATTTCGACATTTCAACATTCGACATTCACATTCGACATTCACATTCGACAGTCACATTCGACATTCGACATTTCGACATTAGACATTCACATTCGACTTTCGACATTCACATTCGACATTCGACATTTCGACATTTCGACATTCGACATTCACATTCATCATTTTCACATTCGACATTCACATTTGACTTTCGACATTCGACATTCGACATTCACATTCGACTTTCGACATTCGACATTCGACATTCACATTCGACATTCGACATTCGACATTTCGACATTTCGACATTCGACATTTCGACATTTCGACATTCACATTCGACATTTGACATTCGACATTCACATTCGACATTCGACATTTTGACTTTCAACATTCGACATCTCGACATTCGACATTCACATTCGACATTTCGACATTTCGACATTCGACATTCACATTCGACATTCGACATTCACATTTGACATTCGACATTCGACATTCGACATTTCGACATTTCGACATTCGACATTCACATTCGACAATCGACATTTCGACATTCACATTCGACATTTCGACTTTTGACATTCAACATTCGACATTCACATTCAACATTTGACATTCGACGTTCGACATTCGACATTTCAACATTCGACATTTTGACATTCGACATTCACATTCGACATTCGACATTTCGACATTTCGACATTCACATTCGACATTCGACATTCGACATTCACATTCGACATTCGACATTCGACATTTCGACATTTCAACATTCGACATTTCGACATTTCGACATTCACATTCGACATTCGACATTCGACATTAACATTCGACATTCGACATTCACATTCGACATTCGACATTTCGACATTCGACATTCACATTCGACATTCGACATTCACATTCGACAATCGACATTCACATTCGACAATCGACATTTCGACATTTCGACATTCGACAATTCGACTATCGACATTCGACAATTCGACATTTCGACATTTCGACATTCGACATTTCGACATTTCGACATTCGACATTCACATTTGACATTCGACATTCGACTTTCAACATTCACATTCTACATTCAACATTTCGACATTTCAACATTCGACATTCGACATTCACATTCGACATTCACATTCGACATTCACATTCGACATTCGACATTTCGACTTTCGAAATTTCGACATTTCGACATTCGACATTCACATTCGACATTCGACATTCGACATTTCGACAATCGACATTTCGACATTCACATTCAACATTCGACATTTCGACTTTCGACATTCGACATTTCGACATTCGACATTCACATTCGACATTCGACATTCAACATTCACATTCGACATTCGACATTTCGACATTTCGACATTCGACATTCGACATTCACATTCGACATTCACATTCGACATTCGACATTCACATTCGACATTCGACATTTCAACATTCGACATTTCAACAATCGACATTCACATTCGACATTTTCACATTCGACATTCGACATTTCGACATTCGACATTCACATTCGACTTTCGACATTTGACATTCGACATTCACATTCGACATTCGACATTTCGACATTTCGACATTCGACATTTCGACACTTCGTCATTCACATTCGACATTTGACATTCGACATTCGACACTCACTTTCGACATTCGACATTCACATTCGACATTCGAAATTTCGACTTTCAACATTCGACATCTCGACATTCGACATTCACATTCGACATTTCGACATTTCGACATTCGACATTCACATTCTACATTCGACTTTCACATTTGACATTCGACATTCGACATTCACATTCGACATTCGACATTTCGACATTCAACATTCGACATTCGACATTTGACATTCGACATTCGACATTCAACAATTCAACATTCGACATTTCAACATTCGACATTCGACATTCGACATTTCGACATTCGACATTTCGACATTCGACATTCACATTCGACATTCGACATTCGACATTCACATTCGACATTCGACATTTCGACATTTCGACATTCGACATTCACATTCGACATTCGACATTTCGACATTCGACATTCACATTCGACATTCGACATTTTGACATTCACATTCGACATTTCAACATTCGACATTCACATTCGACAATTCGACTTTCGACATTCGACATTTCGACATTTCGACATTCACATTCGACATTCGACATTTCGACATTCACATTCGACATTCGACATTTCGACATTCACATTCGACATTCGACATTTCGACATTCACATTCGACTATTCGACTTTTGACATTCGACATTTCGACATTTCGAGATTCACATTCGACATTCGACATTTCGACTTTCGACATTTCGACATTTCGACATTCGACATTCACATTCGACATTCGACATTCGACATTTCGACAATCGACATTTCGACATTCGACATTCACATTCGACATTCGACATTCAACATTCACATTCGACATTCGACATTTCGACATTTCGACATTCGACATTCGACATTCACATTCGACATTCACATTCGACATTCGACATTCACATTCGACATTCGACATTTCGACATTCGACATTTCGACAATCGACATTCACATTCGACATTTTCACATTCGACATTCGACATTTCGACATTTCGACATTCGACATTCACATTCGACTTTCGACATTTGACATTCGACATTCACATTCGACATTCGACATTCGACATTCGACATTTCGACATTTCGACATTCGACATTTCGACATTTCGACATTCACATTCGACATTTGACATTCGACATTCGACACTCACATTCGACATTCACATTCGACATTTCGACCTTCAACATTCGACATCTCGACATTCGACATTCACATTCGACATTTCGACATTTCGACATTCGACATTCACATTCGACATTCACATTTGACATTCGACATTCGACATTCGACATTCACATTCGACATTCGACATTTCGACATTCAACATTCGACATTTCGACATTCTACATTTCGACATTCACATTCGACATTCACATTTGACATTCACATTTGACATTCGACATTCACATTCGACATTTGACATTCGACATTCGACATTCAACAATTCAACATTCGACATTTCGACATTCGACATTCGACATTCGACATTTCGACATTCGACATTTCGACATTCGACAATCACATTCGACATTCGACATTTGAAATTCACATTCGACATTCGACATTCGACATTTCAACATTTCGACATTCGACATTTCGTCATGTCGACATTCACATTCGACATTCACATTCGACATTCGACATTCGACATTTCGACATTTCGACATTCGACATATCGACATGTCGACATTCACATTCGACATTCGACATTCGACATTCACATTCGACATTTCGACATTCTACATTTCGACATTCACATTCGACATTCACATTTGACATTCACATTTGACATTCGACATTCACATTCGACATTTGACATTCGACATTCGACATTCAACAATTCAACATTCGACATTTCGACATTCGACATTCGACATTTCGACATTCGACATTTCGACATTCGACAATCACATTCGACATTCGACATTTGAAATTCACATTCGACATTCAACATTCGACATTTCGACATTTCGACATTCGACATTTCGTCATGTCGACATTCACATTCGACATTCGACATTCACATTCGACATTCGACATTCGACATTTCGACATTTCGACATTCGACATATCGACATGTCGACATTCACATTCGACATTCGACATTCGACATTCACATTCGACATTCGACATTTCGACATTTCTACATTCGACATTCACATTCGACATTCATCATTTCGACATTCGACATTCACATTCGACATTCGACATCTTGACATTCACATTCGACATTTCGACATTCGACATTCACATTCGACAATTCGACTTTCGACATTCGACATTTCGACATTCACATTCGACTTTCGACATTTCGACATTCACATTCGACATTCGACATTTCGACATTCACATTCGACATTCGACATTTCGACATTCACATTCGACATTCGACTTTTCGACATTCACATTCGACATTCGACATTTCGACATTCACATTCGACATTCGACTATTCGACTCTCGACATTCGACATTTCGACATTTCGACATTCACATTCGACATTCAACATTTCGACTTTCGACATTTCGACATTTCGACATTCGACATTCACATTCGACATTCGACATTCGACATTCGACATTCGACATTTCGACATTCACATTCAACATTCGACATTTCGACTTTCGACATTCGACATTTCGACATTCGACATTCACATTCGACATTCGACATTCAACATTCACATTCGACATTCGACATTTCGACATTTCGATATTCGACATTCGACATTCACATTCGACATTCACATTCGACATTCACATTCGACATTCGACATTTCGACATTCGACATTTCGACAATCGACATTCACATTCGACATTTTCACATTCGACATTCGACATTTCGACATTTCGACATTCGACATTCACATTCGACTTTCGACATTTGACATTCGACATTCACATTCGACATTCGACATTCGACATTCGACATTTCGACATTTCGACATTCGACATTTCGACATTTCGACATTCACATTCGACATTTGACATTCGACATTCGACACTCACATTCGACATTCGACATTCACATTCGACATTCGACATTTCGACTTTCAACATTCGACATCTCGACATTCGACATTCACATTCGACATTTCGACATTTCGACATTCGACATTCACATTCGACATTCGACTTTCACATTTGACATTCGACATTCGACATTCGACATTCACATTCGACATTCGACATTTCGACATTCAACATTCGACATTTCGACATTCGACATTTCGACATTCACATTCGACATTCACATTTGACATTCACATTTGACATTCGACATTCACATTCGACATTTGACATTCGACATTCAACAATTCAACATTCGACATTTCGACATTCGACATTCGACATTCAACATTTCGACATTCAACATTTCGACATTCGACATTCACATTCGACATTCGACATTCACATTCGACATTCGACATTCGACATTTCGACATTTTGACATTCGACATTTCGTCATGTCGACATTCACATTCGACATTCGACATTCGACATTCACATTCGACATTCACATTTGACATTCACATTTGACATTCGACATTCACATTCGACATTTGACATTCGACATTCGACATTCAACAATTCAACATTCGACATTCGACATTCGACATTCGACATTTCGACATTCGACATTTCGACAATCACATTCGACATTCGACATTCGACATTCACATTCGACATTCGACATTCGACATTTCGACATTTCGACATTCGACATTTCGTCATGTCGACATTCACATTCGACATTCGACATTCACATTCGACAATCGACATTCGACATTTCGACATTTCGACATTCGACATTTCGACATGTCGACATTCACATTCGACATTCGACATTCGACATTCACATTCGACATTCAACATTTCGACATTTCGACATTCGACATTCACATTTGACATTCGACATTTCGACATTCGACATTCACATTCGATATTCGACATCTTGACATTCACATTCGACATTTCGACATTCGACATTCACATTCGACAATTCGACTTTCGACATTCGACATTTCGACATTTCGACATTCACATTCGACATTCGACATTTCGACATTCACATTCGACATTCGACATTTCGACATTCACATTCGTCATTCGACATTTCGACATTCACATTCGACATTCGACATTTCGACATTCACATTCGACATTCGACATTTCGACATTCACATTCGACATTCGACATTTCGACATTCACATTCGACATTCGACATTCACATTTGACATTCGACATTCACATTCGACATTCGACATTTCGACTTTCGACATTTCGACATTTCGACATTCGACATTCACATTCGACATTCGACATTCGACATTTCGACAATCGACATTTCGACATTCACATTCAGCATTCGACATTTCGACTTTCGACATTCGACATTTCGACATTCGACATTCACATTCGACATTCGACATTCACATTCCACGTTCGACATTTTGACATTCGACATTCGTCATTTACATTCGACATTTTGACATTTCGACATTCGACATTTCGACATTCGACATTCGACATTCACAGTCGACATTTCGACATTCGACATTTCGACATTTCGACATGCGACATTCGACATTTCGACATTCGACATTTCGACATTCGACATTTCGACATTCGACATTCGACATTCACATTCGACATTCGACATTTCGACATTCGACACTTCGACATGAGACATGAGACATTCGACATTTCGACATTCGACATTCACATTCGACATTCACATTCGACATTTCGACATTCGACATTCACATTCGACATTCATATTTGACATTTCGACATTCGCCATTTCGACATTCAAATTCGACATTCACCATTCGACATTCGACATTCGACATTTTGACATTCGACTTTTCGACATTCGACATTCGACATTCACATTCGACATTTCAACATTTGACATTTCGACATTCGACATTTCGACATGCGACATTCGACATTTCGACATTCGACATTCACATTTGACATTCACATTCGACATTCGACATTTCGACTTTTGACATTTCGACATTCGGCATTTCGACATTCACCATTCGACATTCGATATTCACATTCGACATTTGACATTTCAACATTCGACATTCGACATTCACATTCGACATTCACATTCGACATTCAACATTCACTTTCGACATTCGACATTTCGACAATCGACATTTCGACATTCGACATTTCGACATTCGACATTTCGACATTTCGACATTCGACATTCACCATTCGACATTCACATTCGACATTCACCATTCGACATTCACATTCGACATTTGACATTAAACATTTCGACATTTCGACATTCGACATTCACATACGACATTCGACATTTCAACATTCGACATTTGACATTCACATTTGACATTCACATTTCGACATTCAACATTCACATTCGATATTCGACATTTCGACATTCACCATTTGACATTTACATTCGACATTCGACATTCACCATTCAACATTCACATTCGATATTCGACATTCACCATTCGACATTCGACATTTCGACATTCAACATTGACATTCGACATTCTACATTCACATTCGACATTCGACATTCACATTCGACATTCACCATTCGACATTTACATTCGACATTCGACATTTCGATATTTCAACATTTGATATTTCGAAATTTCGACATTTCGACATTCGACATTTCGACATTTGAAATTCGTCATTCGACATTCGACATTTCAACATTTGACATTTCGACATTTCAACATTCGACATTTTGAAATTTCGACATTTGTCATTCACATTCGAAATTCGACATTCACATTCGACAGTCGACATTTCGACATTCGACATTTCGACATTCGACATTTCGACATTTCAACATTCGACATTTTGAAATTTCGTCATTCACATTCGACATTTGACATTCACCTTTCGACATTCGACAATCACATTCGACATTCGACATTTCGACATTTCGACATTTCGACATTCGACATTTTGACAATTCGACATTTCGACATTTCGACATTCACCATTCCACATTCGACATTCACCATTGGACATTCACATTCGACATTCGACATTCACCATTCGATATTCGACATTCACATTTGACATTCGACATTCACCATTCGACATTCGACATTTCAACATTCGACTTTCACATTCGACATTCACATTCGACATTTCGACATTCGACATTCGACATTCACATTCGACATTTCGACATTTCGACATTCACATTCGTCATTCACATTCGACATTTCGACATTCGACATTCACATTCGACATTCACCATTCGACATTCCGACATTCGACTTTCACCATTCGACATTCGACATTCACCATTCGACATTCACATTCGACATTTGACATTTCGACATTCGACATTCGACATTTCGACATTCGACATTCACATTCGACATTCGACATTTTGACATTCGACATTCACATTTGACATTCCGACATTTGACATTCACCATTCGACATTTGACATTCACCATTCGACATTCACATTCGGCATTCGACATTTCGACATGCGACATTCGACATTTCGACATTCACCTTTCGACATTCGACATTCACATTCGACATTTCAACATTCGAAATTCACATTCGACATTCGACATTTCGACATTCGACATTCACATTCGACGTTCGACATTTTGACATTCGACATTCGTCATTTACATTCGACATTTTGACATTTCGACATTCGACATTTCGACATTCGACATTCGACATTCACAGTCGACATTTCGACATTCGACATTTCGACATTTCGACATGCGACATTCGACATTTCGACATTCGACATTTCGACATTCGACATTTCGACATTCGACATTCGACATTCACATTCGACATTCGACATTTCGACATTCGACACTTCGACATGAGACATGAGACATTCGACATTTCGACATTCGACATTCACATTCGACATTCACATTCGACATTTCGACATTGGACATTCACATTCGACATTCATATTTGACATTTCGACATTCGCCATTTCGACATTCAAATTCGACATTCACCATTCGACATTCGACATTCGACATTTTGACATTCGACTTTTCGACATTCGACATTCGACATTCACATTCGACATTTCAACATTTGACATTTCGACATTCGACATTTCGACATGCGACATTCGACATTTCGACATTCGACATTCACATTTGACATTCACATTCGACATTCGACATTTCGACTTTTGACATTTCGACATTCGGCATTTCGACATTCACCATTCGACATTCGATATTCACATTCGACATTCGACATTTCAACATTCGACATTCGACATTCACATTCGACATTCACATTCGACATTCAACATTCACTTTCGACATTCGACATTTCGACAATCGACATTTCGACATTCGACATTTCGACATTCGACATTTCGACATTTCGACATTCGACATTCACCATTCGACATTCGCATTCGACATTCACCATTCGACATTCACATTCGACATTTGACATTAAACATTTCGACATTTCGACATTCGACATTCACATACGACATTCGACATTTCAACATTCGACATTTGACATTCACATTTGACATTCACATTTCGACATTCAACATTCACATTCGATATTCGACATTTCGACATTCACCATTTGACATTTACATTCGACATTCGACATTCACCATTCAACATTCACATTCGATATTCGACATTCACCATTCGACATTCGACATTTCGACATTCAACATTGACATTCGACATTCTACATTCACATTCGACATTCGACATTCACATTCGACATTCACCATTCGACATTTACATTCGACATTCGACATTTCGATATTTCAACATTTGATATTTCGAAATTTCGACATTTCGACATTCGACATTTCGACATTTGAAATTCGTCATTCGACATTCGACATTTCAACATTTGACATTTCGACATTTCAACATTCGACATTTTGAAATTTCGACATTTGTCATTCACATTCGAAATTCGACATTCACATTCGACAGTCGACATTTCGACATTCGACATTTCGACATTCGACATTTCGACATTTCAACATTCGACATTTTGAAATTTCGTCATTCACATTCGACATTTGACATTCACCTTTCGACATTCGACAATCACATTCGACATTCGACATTTCGACATTTCGACATTTCGACATTCGACATTTTGACAATTCGACATTTCGACATTTCGACATTCACCATTCCACATTCGACATTCACCATTGGACATTCACATTCGACATTCGACATTCACCATTCGATATTCGACATTCACATTTGACATTCGACATTCACCATTCGACATTCGACATTTCAACATTCGACTTTCACATTCGACATTCACATTCGACATTTCGACATTCGACATTCGACATTCACATTCGACATTTCGACATTTCGACATTCACATTCGTCATTCACATTCGACATTTCGACATTCGACATTCACATTCGACATTCACCATTCGACATTCCGACATTCGACTTTCACCATTCGACATTCGACATTCACCATTCGACATTCACATTCGACATTTGACATTTCGACATTCGACATTCGACATTTCGACATTCGACATTCACATTCGACATTCGACATTTCGACATTTTGACATTCGACATTCACATTTGACATTCCGACATTTGACATTCACCATTCGACATTTGACATTCACCATTCGACATTCACATTCGGCATTCGACATTTCGACATGCGACATTCGACATTTCGACATTTCGACATGCGACATTCGACTTTTCGACATTCGACATTCGACATTCACATTCGACATTCACATTCGACATTTTGACATTCGACATTTTGAAATTTCAGCATTTGACATTCACATTCGACATTCGACATTTCGACATTCGACATTCACATTCGACATTCGACATTTCGACATTCGACATTTTGACATTTCGACATTCGACATTCGACATTCACCATTCGACATTCACAATCGACATTCGACATTTGGACATTCACATTCGACATTCGACATTCGACATTCACCATTCGACATTCGATATTCACATTCGACATTAGACATTCACCATTCGACATTCGACATTCACATTCGACATTTCGACATTTCGGCATTCGACATTTCGACATTCGACATGCGACAATCACATTCGACATTCGACATTCACATTCGACATTCGACATTTCGACATTTAACATTCGACATTCACATTCTACATTCGACATTTCGACATTCGACATTTCGACATTCGACATTTCGACAATCGACATTCGACATTCACATTCGACATTCGACATTTCGACATTCGACATTTCGACATTCGACATTCGACATTCACATTCGACATACGACATTTCGACATTCGACATTTCGATATTTCGACATGCGACATTCGACATTTCGACATTCGACATTCGACATTTCGACATTCGACATTTCGACATTCGTCATTCCACATTCACATTCGACATTCGACATTTCGACTTTCGACATTCGACAAGAGACATTTTGACATGAGACATTCGACATTTCGACATTCGACATTCACATTCGACATTCACATTCGACATTTCGACATTCGACATTCGACATTCACATTTGACATTCACATTCGACATTCGACATTTCGACTTTTGACATTTCGACATTCGGCATTTCGACATTCACCATTCGACATTCGATATTCACATTCGACATTCGACATTTCAACATTTGACATTCGACATTCACATTCGACATTCACATTCGACATTCAACATTCACTTTCGATATTCGACATTCACCATTCGACATTTCGACAATTCGCCATTCGCCATTTCGACATTTTGACATTCGACATTTCGACATTCAACATTCACATTCGACATTCGACATTCACATTCGACATTCGACATTCACATTCGACATTCACCATTCGACATTTACATTCGACATTCGACATTTCGATATTTCAACATTCGATATTTCGAAATTTCGACAATTCGACATTCGACATTTCGACATTTGAAATTCGTCATTCGACATTCGACATTTCGACATTTGACATTTCGACATTTCAACATTCGACATTTTGAAATTTCGACATTTGACATTCACATTTGAAATTCGACATTCACATTCGACATTTCGACATTCGACATTTCGACATTCGACATTTCGACATTTCAACATTCGACATTTTGAAATTTCGACATTCACATTCGACATTTGACATTCACCTTTCGACATTCGACAATCACATTCGACATTTCGACATTTCGACATTCGACATTTTGACAATTCGACATTTCGACATTTCGACATTCACCATTCCACATTCGACATTCAACATTGGACATTCACATTCGACATTCGACATTCACCATTCGATATTCGACATTCACAATTGACATTCGACATTCACCATTCGACATTCGACATTTCGACATTTCGACATTCGACATTTCGACTTTCGACATTCACATTCGACATTCGACATTTTGACATTCGACATTCGACACTCACCTTCGACATTCGACATTTCAACATTCGACTTTCACATTCGACATTCACATTCGACATTTCGACATTCGACATTCACATTCGACATTTCGACATTTCGACATTCACATTCGTCATTCACATTCGACATTTCGACATTCGACATTCACATTCGACATTCACCATTCGACATTCCGACATTCGACTTTCACCATTCGACATTCGACATTCACCATTCGACATTCACATTCGACATTCGACATTTCGACATTCGACATTCGACATTCGACATTCACATTCGACATTCGACATTTCGACATTTTGACATTCGACATTCACATTCGACATTCCGACATTCGACATTCACCATTCGACATTTGACAATCACCATTTGACATTCACATTCGACATTTCGACATGCGACATTCGACATTCACATTCGACATTCGACATTTCGACATTTCGACATGCGACATTCGACTTTTCGACATGCGACATTCGACATTCACATTCGACATTCACATTCGACATTTTGACATTCGACATTTTGAAATTTCGGCATTTGACATTCACATTCGACATTCGACATTTCGACATTCGACATTTCGACATTCGACATTTTGACATTTCGACATTCGACATTCACATTCGACATTCACCATTCGACATTCACAATCGACATTCGACATTCGGACATTCACATTCGACAATCGACATTCGACATTCACCATTCGACATTCGATATTCACATTCGACATTCGACATTCACCATTCGACATGCGACAATCACATTCGACATTCGACATTCACATTCGACATTCGACATTTCGACATTTAACATTCGACATTCACATTCTACATTCGACATTTCGACATTCGACATTTCGACATTCGACATTTCAACATTCGACATTCGACATTCACATTCGACATTCGACATTTCGACATTCGACATTTCGACATTCGACATTCACATTCGACATTCGACATTTCGACATTCGACATTTCGACATTTCGACATGCGACATTCACATTCGACATTCGACATTTCGACATTCGACATTCACATTCGACATTCGACATTTTGACATTCGACATTCGACACTCACCTTCGACATTCGACATTTCAACATTCGACTTTCACATTCGACATTCACATTCGACATTTCGACATTCGACATTCACATTCGACATTTCGACATTTCGACATTCACATTCGTCATTCACATTCGACATTTCGACATTCGACATTCACATTCGACATTCACCATTCGACATTCCGACATTCGACTTTCACCATTCGACATTCGACATTCACCATTCGACATTCACATTCGACATTCGACATTTCGACATTCGACATTCGACATTCGACATTCACATTCGACATTCGACATTTCGACATTTTGACATTCGACATTCACATTCGACATTCCGACATTCGACATTCACCATTCGACATTTGACAATCACCATTTGACATTCACATTCGACATTTCGACATGCGACATTCGACATTCACATTCGACATTCGACATTTCGACATTTCGACATGCGACATTCGACTTTTCGACATGCGACATTCGACATTCACATTCGACATTCACATTCGACATTTTGACATTCGACATTTTGAAATTTCGGCATTTGACATTCACATTCGACATTCGACATTTCGACATTCGACATTTCGACATTCGACATTTTGACATTTCGACATTCGACATTCACATTCGACATTCACCATTCGACATTCACAATCGACATTCGACATTCGGACATTCACATTCGACAATCGACATTCGACATTCACCATTCGACATTCGATATTCACATTCGACATTCGACATTCACCATTCGACATGCGACAATCACATTCGACATTCGACATTCACATTCGACATTCGACATTTCGACATTTAACATTCGACATTCACATTCTACATTCGACATTTCGACATTCGACATTTCGACATTCGACATTTCAACATTCGACATTCGACATTCACATTCGACATTCGACATTTCGACATTCGACATTTCGACATTCGACATTCACATTCGACATTCGACATTTCGACATTCGACATTTCGACATTTCGACATGCGACATTCACATTCGACATTCGACATTTCGACATTCGACATTCACATTCGACATTCGACATTTCGACATTCGACATTCGACATTTCGACATTCGACATTTCGACATTCGTCATTCCACATTCACATTCGACATTCGACATTTCGACTTTCGACATTCGACATTTCGACATGAGACATTCGACATTTCGACATTCGACATTCACATTCGACATTCACATTCGACATTTCAACATTCGACATTCGACATTCACATTCGACATTCACATTCGACATTCACATTCGACATTCACATTCGACATTTCGACATTCGACATTTCGACATTCGACATTTCGACATGCGACATTCGACATTTCGACATTCGACATTCACATTTGACATTCACATTCGACATTCGACATTTCGACTTTTGACATTTTGACATTCGGCATTTCGACATTCACCATTCGACATTCGATATTCACATACGACATTCGACATTTCAACATTCGACATTCGACATTCACATTCGACATTCACATTCGACATTCAACATTCACTTTCGATATTCGACATTCACCATTCGACATTCACATTCGACATTCGACATTCACATTCGACATTCGACATTCACATTCGACATTCACCATTCGACATTTACATTCGACATTCGACATTTCGATATTTCAACATTCGATATTTCGAAATTTCGACAATTCGACATTCGACATTTCGACATTTGAAATTCGTCATTCGACATTCGACATTTCGACATTTGACATTTCGACATTTCAACATTCGACATTTTGAAATTTCGACATTTGACATTCACATTCGAAATTCGACATTCACATTCGACATTCGACATTTCGACATTCGACATTTCGACATTCGACATTTCGACATTTCAACATTCAACATTTTGAAATTTCGACATTCACATTCGACATTTGACATTCACCTTTCGACATTCGACAATCACATTTGACATTCGACATTTCGACATTTCGACATTCGACATTTTGACAATTCGACATTTCGACATTTCGACATTCACCATTCCACATTCGACATTCACCATTGGACATTCACATTCGACATTCGACATTCACCATTCGATATTCGACATTCACATTTGACATTCGACATTCACATTCGACATTCACATTCGACATTCACATTCGACATTTCGACATTCGACATTTCGACATTCGACATTTCGACATGCGACATTCGACATTTCGACATTCGACATTCACATTTGACATTCACATTCGACATTCGACATTTCGACTTTTGACATTTTGACATTCATCATTTCGACATTCACCATTCGACATTCGATATTCACATACGACATTCGACATTTCAACATTCGACATTCGACATTCACATTCGACATTCACATTCGACATTCAACATTCACTTTCGATATTCGACATTCACCATTCGACATTCACATTCGACATTCGACATTCACATTCGACATTCGACATTCACATTCGACATTCACCATTCGACATTTACATTCGACATTCGACATTTCGATATTTCAACATTCGATATTTCGAAATTTCGACAATTCGACATTCGACATTTCGACATTTGAAATTCGTCATTCGACATTCGACATTTCGACATTTGACATTTCGACATTTCAACATTCGACATTTTGAAATTTCGACATTTGACATTCACATTCGAAATTCGACATTCACATTCGACATTCGACATTTCGACATTCGACATTTCGACATTCGACATTTCGACATTTCAACATTCAACATTTTGAAATTTCGACATTCACATTCGATATTTGACATTCACCTTTCGACATTCGACAATCACATTTGACATTCGACATTTCGACATTTCGACATTCGACATTTTGACAATTCGACATTTCGACATTTCGACATTCACCATTCCACATTCGACATTCACCATTGGACATTCACATTCGACATTCGACATTCACCATTCGATATTCGACATTCACATTTGACATTCGACATTCACCATTTGACATTCGACATTTCGACATTTCGACATTCGACATTTCGACTTTCGACATTCACATTCGACATTCGACATTTTGACATTCGACATTCGACACTCACCTTCGACATTCGACATTTCAACATTCGACTTTCACATTCGACATTCACATTCGACATTTCGACATTCGACATTCGACATTCACATTCGACATTTCGACATTCACATTCGTCATTCACATTCGACATTTCGACATTTCGACATTCGACATTCACATTCGACATTCACCATTCGACATTCCGACATTCGACTTTCACCATTCGACATTCGACTTTCACCATTCGACATTCGACATTTCGACATTCGACATTTCGACATTCGACATTCACATTCGACATTCGACATTTCGACATTTTGACATTCGACATTCACATTCGACATTCCGACATTCGACATTCACCATTCAACATTTGACATTCACCATTCGACATTCAAATTCGGCATTCGACATTTCGACATGCGACATTCGACATTCACATTCGACATTCGACATTTCGACATTCGACATTCGGCATTTCGACATTTCGACATGCGACATTCGACTTTTCGACATTCGACATTCGACATTCACATTCGACATTCACATTCGACATTTTGACATTCGACATTTTGAAATTTCGGCATTTGACATTCACATTCGACATTCGACATTTCGACATTCGACATTCGACATTCACATTCGACATTCACCATTCGACATTCACAATCGACATTCGACATTTGGACATTCACATTCGACATTCGACATTCACCATTCCACATTCGATATTCACATTCGACATTCGACATTCACCATTCGACATTCGACATTCACATTCGACATTTCGACATTTCGGCATTCGACATTTTGACATTCGACATGCGACAATCACATTCGACATTCGACATTCACATTCGACATTCGACATTTCGACATTTAACATTCGACATTCACATACTACATTCGACATTTCGACATTCGACATTTTGACATTCGACATTTCGACATTCGACATTCGACATTCACATTCGACATTCGACATTTCGACATTCGACTTTTCGGCATTCGACATTCGACATTCATATTCGACATTCGACATTTCGACATTCGACATTTCGACATTTCGACATGCGACATTCGACATTTCGACATTCGACATTCGACATTCGACATTCGACATTTCGACATTCGACATTCACATTCGACATTCGACATTTCGACATTTTGACATTCGACATTCACATTCGACATTCCGACATTCGACATTCACCATTCGACATTTGACATTCACCATTCGACATTCACATTCGGCATTCGACATTTCGACATGCGACATTCGACTTTTCGACATTCGACATTCGACATTCACATTCGACATTCACATTCGACATTTTGACATTCGACATTTTGAAATTTCGGCATTTGACATTCACATTCGACATTCGACATTTCGACATTCGACATTTCGACATTCGACATTTCGACATTCGACATTTTGATATTTCGACATTCGACATTCACATTCGACATTCACCATTCGACATTCACAATCGACATTCGACATTCGGACATTCACATTCGACATTCGATATTCTACATTCACCATTCGACATTCGATATTCACATTCGACATTCGACATTCACCATTCGACATTCACATTTGACATTTCGACATTTCAGCATTCGACATTTCGACATTCGACATGCGACAATCACAATCGACATTCGACATTCACATTCGACATTCGACATTTCGACATTTAACATTCGACATTTACATTCTACATTCGACATTTCGACATTCGACATTTCGACATTCAACATTTCGACATTCGACATTCGACATTCACATTCGACATTCGACATTTCGACATTCGACATTTCGACATTCGACATTCGACATTCGACATTCACATTCGACATTCGACATTTCGACATTCGACATTTCGACATTTCGACATGAGACATTCGACATTTCGACAATCGACATTCACATTCGACATTCACATTCGACATTTCAACATTCGACATTCGACATTCACATTCGACATTCACATTCGACATTTCGACATTCGACATTTCGACATTCGACATTTCGACATGCGACATTCGACATTTCGACATTCGACATTCACATTTGACATTCACATTCGACATTCGACATTTCGACTTTTGACATTTCGACATTCGGCATTTCGACATTCACCATTCGACATTCGATATTCACATTCGACATTCGACATTTCAACATTCGACATTCGACATTCACATTCGACATTCACATTCGACATTCAACATTCACTTTCGACATTCGACATTCACCATTCGACATTCGACATTTCGACAATTCGACATTCGCCATTTCGACATTTTGACATTCGACACTTCGACATTCAACATTCACATTCGACATTCGACATTCACATTCGACATTCGACATTCACATTCGACATTCACCATTCGACATTTACATTCGACATTCGACATTTCGATATTTCAACATTCGATATTTCAAAATTTCGACAATTCGACATTCGACATTTCGACATTTGAAATTCGTCATTCGACATTTCGACATTTGACATTTCGAAATTTCAACATTCGACATATTGAAATTTCGACATTTGACATTCACATTCGAAATTCGACATTCACATTCGACATTCGACATTTCGACATTCGACATTTCGACATTCGACATTTCGACATTTCAACATTCGACATTTTGAAATTTCGACATTCACATTCGACATTTGACATTCACCTTTCGACATTCGACAATCACATTCGACATTCGACATTTCGACATTTCGACATTCGACATTTTGACAATTCGACATTTCGACATTCACCATTCCACATTCGACATTCACCATTGGTCATTCACATTCGACATTCGACATTCACCATTCGATATTCGACATTCACATTTGACATTCGACATTCACCATTCGACATTCGAAATTTCGACATTTCGACATTCGACATTTCGACTTTCGACATTCACATTCGACATTCGACATTTTGACATTCGACATTCGACACTCACCTTCGACATTCGACATTTCAACATTCGACTTTCACATTCGACATTCACATTCGACATTTCGACATTCGACATTCGACATTCACATTCGTCATTCACATTCGACATTCACCATTCGACATTCCGACATTCGACTTTCACCATTCGACATTCGACATTCACCATTCGACATTCGACATTTCGACATTCGACATTCGACATTTCGACATTCGACATTCACATTCGACATTCGACATTTCGACATTTTGACATTCGACATTCACATTCGACATTCCGACATTCGACATTCACCATTCAACATTTGACATTCACCATTCGACATTCACATTCGGCATTCGACATTTCGACATGCGACATTCGACATTCACATTCGACATTCGACATTTCGACATTCGACATTCGGCATTTCGACATTTCGACATGCGACATTCGACTTTTCGACATTCGACATTCGACATTCACATTCGACATTCACATTCGACA
The DNA here is from genome assembly GCF_039654945.1 of Dendrobates tinctorius. Classification (NCBI taxonomy): domain Eukaryota; kingdom Metazoa; phylum Chordata; class Amphibia; order Anura; family Dendrobatidae; genus Dendrobates; species Dendrobates tinctorius. The sequence goes on from NW_027361795.1 coordinate 23,026,252, forward strand.
TTTTGACATTCGACATTTTGAAATTTCGGCATTTGACATTCACATTCGACATTCGACATTTCGACATTCGACATTCGACATTCACATTCGACATTCACCATTCGACATTCACAATCGACATTCGACATTTGGACATTCACATTCGACATTCGACATTCACCATTCGACATTCGATATTCACATTCGACATTCGACATTCACCATTCGACATTCGACATTCACATTCGACATTTCGACATTTCGGCATTCGACATTTCGACATTCGACAATCACATTCGACATTCGACATTCACATTCGACATTCGACATTTCGACATTTAAATTTCGACATTCACATACTACATTCGACATTTCGACATTCGACATTTTGACATTCGACATTTCGACATTCGACATTCGACGTTCACATTCGACATTCGACATTTCGACATTCGACTTTTCGGCATTCGACATTCGACATTCATATTCGACATTCGACATTTCGACATTCGAAATTTCGACATTTCGACATTCGACATTCGACATTTCGACATTCGACATTTCAACATTCGACATTTCGACATTCGACATTCCACATTCACATTCGACATTCGACATTTCGACTTTCGACATTCGACATTTCGACATTTCGACATTTCGACATTCGACATTTCGACATTCGACATTCACATTCGACATTCACATTCGACATTTCGACATTCAACAATCGACATTTCGACATTCGACATTCGACATTCACTTTCGACATTCGACATTTCGACATTCGACATTTCGACATTCGACATTCGACATTTCGACATTCGACATTTCGACATTCGACATTCGACATTTCGACACTCGACATTTCGACATTCGTCATTCCACATTCACATTCGACATTCGACATTTCGACTTTCGACATTCGACATTTCGACATTTCGACATGAGAAATTCGACATTTCGACATTCGACATTCACATTCGACATTCACATTCGACATTTCGACATTCGACATTCACATTCGACATTCGACATTTCGACATTCGACATTTCGACATTTCGACATTCGACATTTCGACATGCGACATTCGACATTTCGACATTCGACATTCACATTTGACATTCACATTCGACATTCGACATTTCGACTTTTGACATTTCGACATTCGGCATTTCTACATTCACCATTCGACATTCGATATTCACATTCGACATTCGACATTTCAACATTCGACATTCGACATTCACATTCGACATTCACATTCGACATTCAACATTCACTTTCGATATTCGACATTCACCATTCGACATTCGACATTTCGACAATTCGACATTAGCCATTTCGACATTTTGACATTCGACATTTCGACATTCAACATTCACATTCGACATTCACATTCGACATTCGACATTCACATTTGACATTCACCATTCGACATTTACATTCGACATTCGACATTTCGATATTTCAACATTCGATATTTCGAAATTTCGACAATTCGACATTCGACATTTCGACATTTGAAATTCGTCATTCGACATTTCGACATTTCGACATTTCAACATTCGACATTTTGAAATTTCGACATTTGACATTCACATTCGAAATTCGACATTCACATTCGACATTCGACATTTCGACATTCGACATTTCGACATTCGACATTTCGACATTTCAACATTCGACATTTTGAAATTTCGACATTCACATTCGACATTTGACATTCACCATTCGACATTCGACAATCACATTCGACATTCGACATTTCGACATTTCGACATTCGACATTTTGACAATTCGACATTTCGACATTCACCATTCCACATTCGACATTCACCATTGGACATTCACATTCGACATTCGACATTCACCATTCGATATTCGACATTCACATTTGACATTAGACATTCACCATTCGACATTCGACATTTCGACATTTCGACATTCGACATTTCGATTTTTGACATTCACATTCGACATTCGACATTTTGACATTCGACATTCGACACTCACCTTCGACATTCGACATTTCAACATTCGACTTTCACATTCGACATTCACATTCGACATTTCGACATTCGACATTCGACATTCACATTCGACATTTCGACAGTTCGACATTCACATTCGTCATTCACATTCGACATTTCGACATTTCGACATTCGACATTCACATTCGACATTCACCATTCGACATTCCGACATTCGACTTTCACCATTCGACATTCGACATTCACCATTCGACATTCACATTCGACATTCGACATTTCGACATTCGACATTCGACATTTCGACATTCGACATTCACATTCGACATTCGACATTTCGACATTTTGACATTCGACATTCACATTCGACATTCCGACATTCGACATTCACCATTCGACATTTGACATTCACCATTCGACATTCACATTCGGCATTCGACATTTCGACATGCGACATTCGACATTCACATTCGACATTTGACATTTCGACATGCGACATTCGTCTTTTCGACATTCGACATTCGACATTCACATTCGACATTCACATTCGACATTTTGACATTCGACATTTTGAAATTTCGGCATTTGACCTTCACATTTGACATTCGACATTTCGACATTCGACATTCACATTCGACATTCGACATTTCGACATTCGACATTTTGACATTTCGACATTCGACATTCACATTCGACATTCACCATTCGACATTCACAATCGACATTCGACATTTTGACATTCGACATTTTGAAATTTCGGCATTTGACCTTCACATTCGACATTCGACATTTCGACATTCGACATTCACATTCGACATTCGACATTTCGACATTCGACATTTTGACATTTCGACATTCGACATTCACATTCGACATTCACCATTCGACATTCACAATCGACATTCGACATTTGGACATTCACATTCGACATTCGACATTCACCATTCGACATTCGATATTCACATTCGACATTCGACATTCACCATTCGACATTCACCATTCGACATTCGACATTCACATTCGACATTTCGACATTTCGGCATTCGACATTTCGACATTCGACATGCGACAATCACATTCGACATTCGACATTCACATTCGACATTCGACATTTCGACATTTAACATTCGACATTCACATTCTACATTCGACATTTCGACATTCGACATTTCGACATTCGACATTTCGACATTCGACATTCGACATTCACATTCGACATTCGACATTTCGACATTCGACTTTTCGACATTCGACATTCGACATTCACATTCGACATTCGACATTTCGACATTCGACATTTCGACATTTCGACATGCGACATTCGACATTTCGTCATTCGACATTCGACATTTCGACATTCGACATTTCGTCATTCGACATTCCACATTCACATTCAACATACGACATTTCGACTTTCGACATTCGACATTTCGACATTTTGACATGATACATTCGACATTTCGACATTCGACATTCACATTCGACATTCACATTCGACATTTCAACATTCGACATTCGACATTCACATTCGACATTTCGACATTTCGACATTTCGACATTCGACATTTTGACAATTCGACATTTCGACATTTCGACATTCACCATTCCACATTCGACATTCAACATTGGACATTCACATTCGACATTCGACATTCACCATTCGATATTCGACATTCACATTTGACATTCGACATTCACCATTCGACATTCGACATTTCGACATTTCGACATTCGACATTTCGACTTTCGACATTCACATTCGACATTCGACATTTTGACATTCGACATTCGACACTCACCTTCGACATTCGACATTTCAACATTCGACTTTCACATTCGACATTCACATTCGACATTTCGACATTCGACATTCACATTCGACATTTCGACATTTCGACATTCACATTCGTCATTCACATTCGACATTTCGACATTCGACATTCACATTCGACATTCACCATTCGACATTCCGACATTCAACTTTCACCATTCGACATTCGACATTCACCATTCGACATTCACATTCGACATTCGACATTTCGACATTCGACATTCGACATTTCGACATTCGACATTCACATTCGACATTCGACATTTCGACATTCACCATTCGACATTTGACATTCACCATTCGACATTCACATTCGGCATTCGACATTTCGACATGCGACATTCGACATTCACATTCGACATTCGACATTTCGACATTTCGACATGCGACATTCGACATTCACATTCGACATTCGACATTTCGACATTTCGACATGCGACATTCGACATTCACATTCAACATTCGACATTTCGACATTCACCATTCGACATTTGACATTCACCATTCGACATTCACATTCGGCATTCGACATTTCGACATGCGACATTCGACATTCACATTCGACATTCGACATTTCGACATTTCGACATGCGGCATTCGACTTTTCGACATTCGACATTCGACATTCACATTCGACATTCACATTCGACATTTTGACATTAGACATTTTGAAATTTCGGCATTTGACATTCACATTCGACATTCGACATTTCGACATTCGACATTTTGACATTCGACATTTCGACATTCGACATTTTGACATTTCGACATTCGACATTCACATTCGACATTCACCATTCGACATTCACAATCGACATTCGACATTCGGACATTCACATTCGACATTCGACATTCGACATTCACCATTCGACATTCGATATTCACATTGGACATTCGACATTCACCATTCGACATTCGACATTCACATTTGACATTTCGACATTTCGGCATTCGACATTTCGACATTCGACATGCGACAATCACATTCGACATTCGACATTCACATTCGACATTCGACATTTCGACATTTAACATTCGACATTCACATTCTACATTCGACATTTCAACATTCGACATTCGACATTCACATTCGACATTCGACATTTCGACATTCGACATTCGACATTTCGACATTCCACATTCGACATTTCGAAATTCGACATTTCGACATTCGACATTCACATTCGACATTCACATTCGACATTCGACATTTCGACATTCGTCATTTCGATAATCGACATTTCGACATTTTGACATTTCGACATTTCGACACTCATCATTGGACATTCACATTCGATGTTCGACATTTCGACATTCACATTCTTCATTCACATTCGACATTTAGACATTTCGACAATTGACATTTTCACATTCGACATTTCGACATTTGACATTTCGACATTCGACATTTCGACATTTCGACACTCATCATTCGACATTCGACATTCACATTCGACATTTTCACATTCGACATTCGACATTTCGACATTTGACATTTCGACATTCGACATTTCGACATTTCGACACTCATCATTCGACATTCGACATTCACATTCGACATTTGACATTCGACATTCACATTTCGACATTCGACATTTGACATTTCGACATTCGACATTTCGACATTTCGACATTTGACATTTTCACATTCGACATTCGACATTTGAGAATTCGACATTCGAAATTTTGACATTTGGACATTCGATATTTCGACATTTCGACATTCGACATTCACATTCGACATTCGACATTTCGACAATTGACATTTCGACATTCAAATACGACATTTGACATTCACTTTCGAAATTCGACATTCACATTCGACATTCGACATTCACCATTCGACATTCAACATTCACATTCGACATTCACATTTGACATTCGACATTCACCATTCGACATTCGACATTTCGACATTTCGACATTCGACATTTAGTCTTTCGACATTCACATTCGACATTCGACATTTTGACATTCGACATTCGACATTCACATTCGACATTCGACATTTCAACATTCGATATTCACATTCGACATTCGACATTCCGACATTAGACATTTCGACATTCCACATTCGACATTTCGACATTCCACATTTCGACATTCGACATTCGACTTTCACATTCGACATTCGACATTTCGACATTCGACATTTTGACAATCGACATTTCGACATTTTGACATTTCTACATTTCGACACTCATCATTCGACATTCGACATTCTCATTCGACATTCGACATTCACATTCACATTTCGACATTTCGACATTCGACATTTCGATATTTCGACACTCATCATTCGACATTTAACATTCGACATTCACATTCGACATTTGACATTCGACATTCAGATTCACATTTCGACATTTGACATTCGTCATTTCGACATTTCGACATTTTGACATTCGACATTTCGACATTTCGACATTTGACATTTTCACATTCGACATTCGACATTTCGACATTTGACATTTCGACATTCGACATTTCGACATTTCGACATTCGACATTCGACATTCGAATTTCACATTCGACATTCGACATTTCGACATTCGACATTCACATTCGATATTCGACATTTCGACATTCGACATTCACATTCGACATTCGACATTTCTACATTCGACATTTCGACATTCGACATTCGACATTCCGACATTCAACATTCACATTCGACATTCGACATTTCGACATTCAACATTCACATTCGACATTCGACATTTCGACATTCGTCATTTCGACATTCGGCATTTCGACATTCAAAATTCGACATTCGACTTTCACATTCGACATTCGACATTTCTACATTCGACATTTCAACATTCGACATTTCGACATTCAACATTCACATTCGACATTCGACATTCACATTCGACATTCGACATTCACATTCAACATTCGACATTCGGCATTCACATTCGACATTCGACATTCACATTCGATATTTCGACATTCGACATTCGACATTTCGACATTCGACATTCACATTCGACATTCGACATTCACCATTCGACATTCGACATTCAACATTCACATTCGACATTCGACATTTCGACATTCAGCATTTCGACATTCGGCATTTCGACATTCAAAATTCGACATTCGACTTTCACATTCGACATTTCGACATTTTAACATTCGACATTTCGACATTCGACATTCACATTCGACATTTGACATTCACCATTCACCATGCGACATTTTGACATTTCGTCATTTGACAATCGACATTCACATTCGACATTTCGACATTCGACATTCACATTCGACTTTCAACATTTCGACATTCGAAATTCACATTCGACATTCACATTTGACATTCGACTTTTCGACATTCGACATTCACATTCGACATTCACATTTGACATTCGACATTCACCATTCGACATTCGACATTTCGACATTTCGACATTCGACATTTAGTCTTTCGACACTCACATTCGACATTCGACATTTTGACATTCGACATTCGACATTCACATTCGACATTCGACATTTCAACATTCGATATTCACATTCGACATTCAACATTTCGACATTCGACATTCACATTTGACGATCGACATTTCGACATTCGACATTTCGACATTCGACATTCACATTCGACATTCGACATTTCGACATTCGACATTTCGACATTCCACATTTGACATTTCGACAATCCACATTTCGATATTCGACATTCGACTTTCACATTCGACATTCGACGTTTCGACATTCGACATTTCGACAATCGACATTTCGACATTTTGACATTTCTACATTTCGACACTCATCATTCGACATTCGACATTCTCATTCGACATTCGACATTCACATTCACATTTCGACATTTCGACATTCGACATTACGATATTTCGACACTCATCATTCGACATTTGACATTCGACATTCACATTCGACATTTGACATTCGACATTCAGATTCACATTTCGACATTTGACATTTCGACATTTCGACATTCGACATTTCAACATTTCGACATTCGACATTTCGACATTTGACATTTTCACATTCGACATTCGACATTTCGACATTTGACATTTCGACATTCGACATTTCGACATTTCGACATTCGACATTTCGACATTTCGACATTCGACATTCGACATTCGACTTTCACATTCGACATTCGACATTTCGACATTCGACATTCACATTCGATATTCGACATTTCGACATTCGACATTCACATTCGACATTCGACATTTCTACATTCGACATTTCGACATTCGACATTTCGACATTCAACATTCACATTCGACATTCGACATTCACATTCGACATTCACATTCAACATTCGACATTCGGCATTCACATTCGACATTCGACATTCACATTCTACATTTCGACATTCGACATTCGACATTTCGACATTCACATTCGATATTCGACATTTCGACATTCGACATTCACATTCGACATTTCTACATTCGACATTTCGACATTCGACATTTCGACATTCAACATTCACATTCGACATTCGACAGTCACATTCGACATTCGACATTCACATTCAACATTCGACATTCGGCATTCACATTCGACATTCACATTCGACATTTCTACATTCGACATTCGACATTTCGACATTCACATTCGACATTCGACATTCACCATTCGACATTCGACATTCAACATTCGCATTCGACAATCGACATTTCGACATTCGGCATTTCGACATTCAAAATTCGACATTCGACTTTCACATTCGACATTTCTACATTCGACATTTCGACATTCGACATTTCGACATTCAACATTCACATTCGACATTCGACATTCACATTCGACATTCGACATTCACATTCAACATTCGACATTCGGCATTCACATTCGACATTCGACATTCACATTCGACATTTCGACATTCGACATTCGACATTTCGACATTCACATTCAACATTCGACATTCACCATTCGACATTCGACATTCAACATTCACATTCGACATTCGACATTTCGACATTCGGCATTTCGACATTCGGCATTTCGACATTCATAATTCGACATTCGACTTTCACATTCGACATTTCGACATTTCGACATTCGACATTTCGACATTTTGACATTCGACATTCACATTCGACATTTCAACATTCGACATTCGACATTCACATTCGACATTTGACATTCACCATTCACCATTCGACATTTTGACTTTTCGTCATTTGACAATCGACAATCACATTCGACATTTCGACATTCGACATTCACATTCGACTTTCAACATTTCGACATTCGACATTCACATTCGACATTCACATTTGACATTCGACTTTTCGACATTCGACATTCACATTCGACATTCACATTTGACATTCGACATTCACATTCGACATTCGACATTTAGTCTTTCGACATTCACATTCGACATTCGACATTTTGACATTCGACATTCACATTCGACATTGGACATTTCAACATTCGATATTCACATTCGACATTCAACATTTCGACATTCGACATTCACATTCGACGTTTGACATTTCGACATTCATATTTGACATTCACATTCGACATTTCGACATTTCGACATTCGACATTTCGACATGCGACATTCGACAATCACATTCGGCATTTCGACATTTCGACATTCGACATTTCGACATTCCACATTCACATTCGACATTCGACATTTCGACATTCGACATTTCGACATTCCACATTCGACATTTCGACAATCCACATTTCGACATTCGACATTCGACTTTCACATTCGACATTCGACATTTCGACATTCGACATTTCGACAATCGACATTTTGACATTTTGAAATTTCTTCATTTCGACACTCATCATTCGACATTCGACATTCTCATTCGACATTCGACATTCACTTTCACATTTCGACATTTCGACATTCGACATTTCGATATTTCGACACTCATCATTCGACATTTGACATTCGACATTCACATTCGACATTTGACATTCGACATTTCGACATTTCGACATTCGACATTTCGACATTTCGACATTTAACATTTTCACATTCGACATTCGACATTTCGACATTTGACATTTCGACATTCGACATTCGACATTTCGACATTTCGACATTCGACATTTCGACATTTCAACATTCGACATTTCGACATTTCGACATTCACATTCGACATTTGACATTTCTACATTCGACATTTCGACATTCGACATTTCGACATTAGACATTCACATTCGACATTCACATTGAACATTCGACATTCGGCATTCACATTCGACATTCGACATTCACATTCGACATTTCGACATTCGACATTCGACATTTCAACATTCACATTCGACATTCGACATTCACCATTCGACATTCGACATTCAACATTCACATTCGACATTCGACATTTCGACATTCGTCATTTCGACATTCGGCATTTCGACATTCAAAATTCGACATTCGACTTTCACATTCGAAATTCGACATTTCGACATTCGACATTTCGACATTCAACATTCACATTTGACATTCAACATTCACATTCGACATTCGACATTCACATTCAACATTCGACATTCGGCATTCACATTTGACATTCGACATTCACATTCGACATTTCGACATTCGACATTCGACATTTCGACATTCACATTCGACATTCAACATTCACCATTCGACATTCAACATTCATATTCGACATTCAACATTTCGACATTCCGCATTTCGACATTCGGTATTTCGACTTTCAAAAATCGACATTCGACTTTCACATTCGACATTTCGACATTTCGACATTCGACATTTCGACATTTTGACATTCGACATTCACATTCGACATTTCAACATTCGACATTTCGACATTCGACATTCACATTCGACATTTGACATTCACCATTCACCATTCGACATTTTGACATTTCGTCATTTGACAATCGACATTCACATTCGACATTTCGACATTCGACATTCACATTCGACTTTCAACATTTCGACATTCGACATTCACATTTGACATTCGACTTTTCGACATTCGACTTTTCGACATTCGACTTTTCGACATTCGACATTCACATTCGACATTCGACATTTCAACATTCGACATTTCGACATTTCGACATTCACATTCGACATTCGAAATTCGACATTCACCATTCGACATTCAACATTCATATTCGACATTTGACATTTCGACATTCGACATTCATCATTCGACATTCGACATTCACATTCGACATTTCGACATTTGACATTTCGACATTCGACATTCGACATTTCGACATTTCGACATTCGACATTTCGACATTTCGACATTCGACATTCGACTTTCACATTCGACATTCGACATTTCGACATTCGACATTCACATTCGATATTCGACATTTCGACATTCGACATTCACATTCGACATTCGACATTTCTACATTCGACAATCGACATTCACATTCGACATTCCACATTCACATTCAACATTCGACATTCACATTCGACATTTCTACATTCGACATTCGACATTTCGACATTCACATTCGACATTCACCATTCGACATTCGACATTCAACATTCACATTCGACATTCGACATTTCGACATTCGTCATTTCGACATTCGGCATTTCGACATTCAAAATTCGACATTCGACTTTCACATTCGACATTCGACATTTCTACATTCGACATTTCGACATTCGACATTTCGACATTCAACATTCACATTCGACATTCGACATTCACATTCGACATTCGACATTCACATTCAACATTCGACATTCGGCATTTACATTCGACATTCGACATTCACATTCGACATTTCGACATTCGACATTCGACATTTCGACATTCACATTCGACATTCGACATTCACCATTCGACATTCGACATTCAACATTCACATTCGACATTCGACATTTCGACATTCGGCATTTCGACATTCGACATTTCGACATTCAAAATTAGACATTCGACTTTCACATTCGACATTTCAACATTTCGACATTCGACATTTCGACATTTTGACATTCGACATTCACATTCGACATTTCAACATTCGTCATTCGACATTCACATTCGACATTTGACATTCACCATTCACCATTCGACATTTTGACTTTTCGTCATTTGACAATCGACAATCACATTCGACATTTCGACATTCGACATTCACATTCGACTTTCAACATTTCGACATTCGACATTCACATTCGACATTGACATTTGACATTCGACTTTTTGACATTCGACATTCACATTCGACATTCACATTTGACATTCGACATTCACATTCGACATTCGACATTTAGTCTTTCGACATTCACATTCGACATTCGACATTTTGACTTTCGACATTCACATTCGACATTTGACATTTCAACATTCGATATTCACATTCGACATTCGACATTCAACATTTCGACATTCGACATTCACATTCGACGTTCGACATTTCGACATTCATATTCGACATTCACATTCGACATTTCGACATTTCGACATTCGACATTTCGACATGCGACATTCGACATTCACATTCGGCATTTCGACATTTCGACATTCGACATTTCGACAATCGACATTCACATTCGACATTCGACATTTCGACATTCGACATTACGACATTCCACATTCGACATTTCGACATTCCACATTTTGACATTCGACATTCGACTTTCACATTCGACATTCGACATTTCGACATTCGACATTTCGACAATCGACATTTTGACATTTTGACATTTCTACATTTCGACACTCATCATTCGACATTCGACATTCTCATTCGACATTCGACATTCACATTCACATTTCGACATTTCGACATTCGACATTTCGATATTTCGACACTCATCATTCGACATTTGACATTCGACATTCACATTCGACATTTGACATTCGACATTTCGACATTTCGACATTCGACATTTCGACATTTCGACATTTGACATTTTCACATTCGACATTCGACATTTCGACATTTGACATTTCGACATTCGACATTCGACATTTCGACATTTCGACATTCGACATTTCGACATTTCAACATTCGACATTTCGACATTTCGACATTCACATTCGACATTCGACATTTCTACATTCGACATTTTGACATTCGACATTTCGACATTCGACATTCACATTCGACATTCACATTCAACATTCGACATTCGGCATTCACATTCGACATTCGACATATCGACATTAGTCATTTCGACATTCAAAATTCGACATTCGACTTTCACATTCGACATTCGACATTTCGACATTCGACATTTCGACATTCAACATTCACATTTGACATTCAACATTCACATTCGATATTCGACATTCACATTCAACATTTGACATTCGGCATTCACATTTGACATTCGACATTCACATTCGACATTTCGACATTCGACATTCGACATTTCGACATTCACATTCGACATTCAACATTCACCATTCGACATTCGACATTCAACATTCACATTCGACATTCAACATTTCGACATTCCGCATTTCGACATTCGGTATTTCGACTTTCAAAATTCGACATTCGACTTTCACATTCGACATTTCGACATTTCGACATTCGACATTTCGACATTTTGACATTCGACATTCACATTCGACATTTCAACATTCGACATTTCGACATTCGACATTCACATTCGACATTTGACATTCACCATTCACCATTCGACATTTTGACATTTCGTCATTTGACAATCGACATTCACATTCGACATTTTGACATTCGACATTCACATTCGACTTTCAACATTTCGACATTCGACATTCACATTTGACATTCGACTTTTCGACATTCGACTTTTCGACATTCGACATTCACATTCGACATTCGAAATTCGACATTCACCATTCGACATTCAACATTCATATTCGACATTTGACATTTCGACATTCGACATTCACCATTCGACATTCGACATTCACATTCGACATTTCGACATTTGACATTTCGACATTCGACATTTCGACATTTCGACATTCGACATTCACATTCGATATTCGACATTTCGACATTCGACATTCACATTCGACATTCGACATTTCTACATTCGACAATCGACATTCACATTCGACATTCCACATTCACATTCAACATTCGACATTCACATTCGACATTTCTACATTCGACATTCGACATTCAACATTCACATTCGACATTCGACATTTCGACATTCGGCATTTCGACATTCGGCATTTCGACATTCATAATTCGACATTCGACTTTCACATTCGACATTTCGACATTTCGACATTCGACATTTCGACATTTTGACATTCGACATTCACATTCGACATTTCAACATTCGACATTCGACATTCACATTCGACATTTGACATTCACCATTCACCATTCGACATTTTGACTTTTCGTCATTTGACAATCGACAATCACATTCGACATTTCGACATTCGACATTCACATTCGACTTTCAACATTTCGACATTCGACATTCACATTCGACATTCACATTTGACATTCGACTTTTCGACATTCGACATTCACATTCGACATTCACATTTGACATTCGACATTCACATTCGACATTCGACATTTAGTCTTTCGACATTCACATTCGACATTCGACATTTTGACATTCGACATTCACATTCGACATTGGACATTTCAACATTCGATATTCACATTCGACATTCAACATTTCGACATTCGACATTCACATTCGACGTTCGACATTTCGACATTCATATTTGACATTCACATTCGACATTTCGACATTTCGACATTCGACATTTCGACATGCGACATTCGACAATCACATTCGGCATTTCGACATTTCGACATTCGACATTTCGACATTCCACATTCACATTCGACATTCGACATTTCGACATTCGACATTTCGACATTCCACATTCGACATTTCGACAATCCACATTTCGACATTCGACATTCGACTTTCACATTCGACATTCGACATTTCGACATTCGACATTTCGACAATCGACATTTTGACATTTTGAAATTTCTTCATTTCGACACTCATCATTCGACATTCGACATTCTCATTCGACATTCGACATTCACTTTCACATTTCGACATTTCGACATTCGACATTTCGATATTTCGACACTCATCATTCGACATTTGACATTCGACATTCACATTCGACATTTGACATTCGACATTTCGACATTTCGACATTCGACATTTCGACATTTCGACATTTAACATTTTCACATTCGACATTCGACATTTCGACATTTGACATTTCGACATTCGACATTCGACATTTCGACATTTCGACATTCGACATTTCGACATTTCAACATTCGACATTTCGACATTTCGACATTCACATTCGACATTTGACATTTCTACATTCGACATTTCGACATTCGACATTTCGACATTAGACATTCACATTCGACATTCACATTGAACATTCGACATTCGGCATTCACATTCGACATTCGACATTCACATTCGACATTTCGACATTCGACATTCGACATTTCAACATTCACATTCGACATTCGACATTCACCATTCGACATTCGACATTCAACATTCACATTCGACATTCGACATTTCGACATTCGTCATTTCGACATTCGGCATTTCGACATTCAAAATTCGACATTCGACTTTCACATTCGAAATTCGACATTTCGACATTCGACATTTCGACATTCAACATTCACATTTGACATTCAACATTCACATTCGACATTCGACATTCACATTCAACATTCGACATTCGGCATTCACATTTGACATTCGACATTCACATTCGACATTTCGACATTCGACATTCGACATTTCGACATTCACATTCGACATTCAACATTCACCATTCGACATTCAACATTCATATTCGACATTCAACATTTCGACATTCCGCATTTCGACATTCGGTATTTCGACTTTCAAAAATCGACATTCGACTTTCACATTCGACATTTCGACATTTCGACATTCGACATTTCGACATTTTGACATTCGACATTCACATTCGACATTTCAACATTCGACATTTCGACATTCGACATTCACATTCGACATTTGACATTCACCATTCACCATTCGACATTTTGACATTTCGTCATTTGACAATCGACATTCACATTCGACATTTCGACATTCGACATTCACATTCGACTTTCAACATTTCGACATTCGACATTCACATTTGACATTCGACTTTTCGACATTCGACTTTTCGACATTCGACTTTTCGACATTCGACATTCACATTCGACATTCGACATTTCAACATTCGACATTTCGACATTTCGACATTCACATTCGACATTCGAAATTCGACATTCACCATTCGACATTCAACATTCATATTCGACATTTGACATTTCGACATTCGACATTCATCATTCGACATTCGACATTCACATTCGACATTTCGACATTTGACATTTCGACATTCGACATTCGACATTTCGACATTTCGACATTCGACATTTCGACATTTCGACATTCGACATTCGACTTTCACATTCGACATTCGACATTTCGACATTCGACATTCACATTCGATATTCGACATTTCGACATTCGACATTCACATTCGACATTCGACATTTCTACATTCGACAATCGACATTCACATTCGACATTCCACATTCACATTCAACATTCGACATTCACATTCGACATTTCTACATTCGACATTCGACATTTCGACATTCACATTCGACATTCACCATTCGACATTCGACATTCAACATTCACATTCGACATTCGACATTTCGACATTCGTCATTTCGACATTCGGCATTTCGACATTCAAAATTCGACATTCGACTTTCACATTCGACATTCGACATTTCTACATTCGACATTTCGACATTCGACATTTCGACATTCAACATTCACATTCGACATTCGACATTCACATTCGACATTCGACATTCACATTCAACATTCGACATTCGGCATTTACATTCGACATTCGACATTCACATTCGACATTTCGACATTCGACATTCGACATTTCGACATTCACATTCGACATTCGACATTCACCATTCGACATTCGACATTCAACATTCACATTCGACATTCGACATTTCGACATTCGGCATTTCGACATTCGGCATTTCGACATTCAAAATTAGACATTCGACTTTCACATTCGACATTTCAACATTTCGACATTCGACATTTCGACATTTTGACATTCGACATTCACATTCGACATTTCAACATTCGTCATTCGACATTCACATTCGACATTTGACATTCACCATTCACCATTCGACATTTTGACTTTTCGTCATTTGACAATCGACAATCACATTCGACATTTCGACATTCGACATTCACATTCGACTTTCAACATTTCGACATTCGACATTCACATTCGACATTGACATTTGACATTCGACTTTTTGACATTCGACATTCACATTCGACATTCACATTTGACATTCGACATTCACATTCGACATTCGACATTTAGTCTTTCGACATTCACATTCGACATTCGACATTTTGACTTTCGACATTCACATTCGACATTTGACATTTCAACATTCGATATTCACATTCGACATTCGACATTCAACATTTCGACATTCGACATTCACATTCGACGTTCGACATTTCGACATTCATATTCGACATTCACATTCGACATTTCGACATTTCGACATTCGACATTTCGACATGCGACATTCGACATTCACATTCGGCATTTCGACATTTCGACATTCGACATTTCGACAATCGACATTCACATTCGACATTCGACATTTCGACATTCGACATTACGACATTCCACATTCGACATTTCGACATTCCACATTTTGACATTCGACATTCGACTTTCACATTCGACATTCGACATTTCGACATTCGACATTTCGACAATCGACATTTTGACATTTTGACATTTCTACATTTCGACACTCATCATTCGACATTCGACATTCTCATTCGACATTCGACATTCACATTCACATTTCGACATTTCGACATTCGACATTTCGATATTTCGACACTCATCATTCGACATTTGACATTCGACATTCACATTCGACATTTGACATTCGACATTTCGACATTTCGACATTCGACATTTCGACATTTCGACATTTGACATTTTCACATTCGACATTCGACATTTCGACATTTGACATTTCGACATTCGACATTCGACATTTCGACATTTCGACATTCGACATTTCGACATTTCAACATTCGACATTTCGACATTTCGACATTCACATTCGACATTCGACATTTCTACATTCGACATTTTGACATTCGACATTTCGACATTCGACATTCACATTCGACATTCACATTCAACATTCGACATTCGGCATTCACATTCGACATTCGACATATCGACATTAGTCATTTCGACATTCAAAATTCGACATTCGACTTTCACATTCGACATTCGACATTTCGACATTCGACATTTCGACATTCAACATTCACATTTGACATTCAACATTCACATTCGATATTCGACATTCACATTCAACATTTGACATTCGGCATTCACATTTGACATTCGACATTCACATTCGACATTTCGACATTCGACATTCGACATTTCGACATTCACATTCGACATTCAACATTCACCATTCGACATTCGACATTCAACATTCACATTCGACATTCAACATTTCGACATTCCGCATTTCGACATTCGGTATTTCGACTTTCAAAATTCGACATTCGACTTTCACATTCGACATTTCGACATTTCGACATTCGACATTTCGACATTTTGACATTCGACATTCACATTCGACATTTCAACATTCGAC
Source organism: Dendrobates tinctorius (assembly GCF_039654945.1). Taxonomy (NCBI): domain Eukaryota; kingdom Metazoa; phylum Chordata; class Amphibia; order Anura; family Dendrobatidae; genus Dendrobates; species Dendrobates tinctorius. The sequence continues at coordinate 23,044,754 of NW_027361795.1, forward strand.
ATTTCGACATTCGACATTCACATTCGACATTTGACATTCACCATTCACCATTCGACATTTTGACATTTCGTCATTTGACAATCGACATTCACATTCGACATTTTGACATTCGACATTCACATTCGACTTTCAACATTTCGACATTCGACATTCACATTTGACATTCGACTTTTCGACATTCGACTTTTCGACATTCGACATTCACATTCGACATTCGAAATTCGACATTCACCATTCGACATTCAACATTCATATTCGACATTTGACATTTCGACATTCGACATTCACCATTCGACATTCGACATTCACATTCGACATTTCGACATTTGACATTTCGACATTCGACATTTCGACATTTCGACATTCGACATTCACATTCGATATTCGACATTTCGACATTCGACATTCACATTCGACATTCGACATTTCTACATTCGACAATCGACATTCACATTCGACATTCCACATTCACATTCAACATTCGACATTCACATTCGACATTTCTACATTCGACATTCGACATTTCGACATTCACATTCGACATTCACCATTCGACATTCGACATTCAACATTCACATTCGACATTCGACATTTCGACATTCGTCATTTCGACATTTGTCATTTCGACATTCAAAATTCGACATTCGACTTTCACATTCGACATTCAACATTTCTACATTCGACATTTCTACATTCGACATTTCGACATTCAACATTCACATTCGACATTCGACATTCACATTCGACATTCGACATTCACATTCAACATTCGACATTAGGCATTCACATTCGACATTCGACATTCACATTCGACATTTCGACATTCGACATTCGACATTTCGACATTCACATTCGATATTCGACATTCACCATTCGACATTCGACATTCACATTCGACATTCGACATTTCGACATTCGGCATTTCGACATTCGGCATTTCGACATTCAAAATTCGACATTCGACTTTCACATTCGACATTTCGACATTTCGACATTCGACATTTCGACATTTTGACATTCGACATTCACATTCGACATTTCAACATTCGACATTTCGACATTCGACATTCACATTCGACATTCACCATTCGACATTCGACATTCAACATTCACATTCGACATTCGACATTTCGACATTCGTCATTTCGACATTCGGCATTTCGACATTCAAAATTCGACATTCGACTTTCACATTCGACATTCAACATTTCTACATTCGACATTTCGACATTCGACATTTCGACATTCAACATTCACATTCGACATTCGACATTCACATTCGACATTCGACATTCACATTCAACATTCGACATTCGGCATTCACATTCGACATTCGACATTCACATTTGACATTTCGACATTCGACATTCGACATTTCGACATTCACATTCGATATTCGACATTCACCATTCGACATTCGACATTCACATTCGACATTCGACATTTCGACATTCGGCAATTCGACATTCGGCATTTCGACATTCAAAATTCGACATTCGACTTTCACATTCGACATTTCGACATTTCGACATTCGACATTTCGACATTTTGACATTCGACATTCACATTCGACATTTCAACATTCGACATTTCGACATTCGACATTCACATTCGACATTTGACATTCACCATTCACCATTCGACATTTTGACATTTCGTCATTTGACATTCACATTCGACTTTCAACATTTCGACATTCGACATTCACATTCGACATTCACATTTGACATTCGACTTTTCGACATTCGACATTCACATTCGACATTCACATTTGACATTCGACATTCGACATTTCGACATTTCGACATTCGACATTTAGTCTTTCGACATTCAAATTCGACATTCGACATTTTGACATTCGACATTCACATTCGACATTTCAACATTCGATATTCAAATTCGACGTTCGACATTTCGACATTCACATTCGACATTTCGACATTCGACATTTTGACATGCGACATTCGACATTCACATTCGTCATTTCGACATTTCGACATTCGACATTTCGACATTCGACATTCACATTCGACATTCGACATTTCGACATTCGACATTTCGACATTCCACATTCGACATTTCGACATTCCACATTTCGACATTCGACATTCGACTTTCACATTCGACATTTCGACATTCGACATTTCGACAATCGACATTTTGACATTTCTACATTTCGACACTCATCATTCGACATTCGACATTCTCATTCGACATTCGACATTCGACATTCACATTCACATTTCGACATTTCGACTTTTCGATATTTCGACACTCATCATTCGACATTTGACATTCGACATTCACATTCGACATTTCGACATTTCGACATTCGACATTTCGACATTTCGACATTTGACATTTTCACATTCGACATTCGACATTTCGACATTTGACATTTCGACATTCGACATTTCGACATTTCGACATTCGACATTTCGACATTTCGACATTCGACACTCGACATTCGACTTTCACATTCGACATTCGACATTTCGACATTCACATTCGATATTCGACATTTCGACATTCGACATTCACATTCGACATTCGACATTTCTACATTCGACATTTCGACATTCGACATTTCGACATTCGACATTCACATTCGACATTCACATTCAACATTCGACATTCGTCATTCACATTCGACATTTGACATTCACATTCGACATTTCGACTTTCGACATTCGACATTTCGACATTCACATTCGACATTCGACATTCACCATTCGACATTCGACATTCAACATTCACATTCGACATTTCGACATTCGTCATTTCGACATTCGGCATTTCGACATTCAAAATTCGACATTCGACTTTCACATTCGACATTCGACATTTCGACATTCGACATTTCGACATTCAACATTCACATTTGACATTCGACATTCACATTCGACATTCGACATTTCGACATTCACATTCGATATTCGACATTCGACATTCACATTCGACATTTGACATTTCGACATTCACATTCGATATTCGACATTTCGACATTCGACATTCACATTCGACATTCGACATTTCTACATTCGACATTTCGACATTCGACATTTCGACATTCGACATTCACATTCGACATTCACATTCAACATTCGACATTCGGCATTCACATTCGACATTCGACATTCACATTCGACATTTCGACATTCGACATTCGACATTTCGACATTCACATTCGACATTCGACATTCACCATTCGACATTCGACATTCAACATTCACATTCGACATTCGACATTTCGACATTCGTCATTTCGACATTCGGCATTTCGACATTCAAAATTCGACATTCGACTTTCACATTCGACATTCGACATTTCGACATTCGACATTTCGACATTCAACATTCACATTTGACATTCGACATTCACATTCGACATTCGACATTCACATTCAACATTCGTCATTCGGCATTCACATTCGACATTCGACATTCACATTCGACATTTCGACATTCGACATTCGACATTTCGACATTCACATTCGACATTCGACATTCACCATTCGACATTCGACATTCAACATTCACATTCGACATTCGACATTTCGACATTCGGCATTTCGACATTCGGTATTTCGACATTCAAAATTCGACATTCGACTTTCACATTCGACATTTCGACATTTCAACATTCGACATTTCGACATTTTGACATTCGACATTCACATTCGACATTTCAACATTCGACATTTTGACTTTTCGTCATTTGACAATCGACAATCACATTCGACATTTCGACATTCGACATTCACATTCGACTTTCAACATTTCGACATTCGACATTCACATTCGACATTCACATTTGACATTCGACTTTTCGACATTCGACATTCACATTCGACATTCACATTTGACATTCGACATTCACATTCGACATTCGACATTTAGTCTTTCGACATTCACATTCGACATTCGACATTTTGACATTCGACATTCAAATTCGACATTGGACATTTCAACATTCGATATTCACATTCGACATTCAACATTTCGACATTCGACATTCACATTCGACGTTCGACATTTCGACATTCATATTCGACATTCACATTCGACATTTCGACATTTCGACATTCGACATTTCGACATGCGACATTCGACAATCACATTCGGCATTTCGACATTTCGACATTCGACATTTCGACATTCCACATTCACATTCGACATTCGACATTTCGACATTCGACATTTCGACATTCCACATTCGACATTTCGACAATCCACATTTCGACATTCGACATTCGACTTTCACATTCGACATTCGACATTTCGACATTCGACATTTCGACAATCGACATTTTGACATTTTGAAATTTCTTCATTTCGACACTCATCATTCGACATTCGACATTCTCATTCGACATTCGACATTCACATTCACATTTCGACATTTCGACATTCGACATTTCGATATTTCGACACTCATCATTCGACATTTGACATTCGACATTCACATTCGACATTTGACATTCGACATTTCGACATTTCGACATTCGACATTTCGACATTTCGACATTTAACATTTTCACATTCGACATTCGACATTTCGACATTTGACATTTCGACATTCGACATTCGACATTTCGACATTTCGACATTCGACATTTCGACATTTCAACATTCGACATTTCGACATTTCGACATTCACATTCGACATTTGACATTTCTACATTCGACATTTCGACATTCGACATTTCGACATTAGACATTCACATTCGACATTCACATTGAACATTCGACATTCGGCATTCACATTCGACATTCGACATTCACATTCGACATTTCGACATTCGACATTCGACATTTCAACATTCACATTCGACATTCGACATTCACCATTCGACATTCGACGTTCAACATTCACATTCGACATTCGACATTTCGACATTCGTCATTTCGACATTCGGCATTTCGACATTCAAAATTCGACATTCGACTTTCACATTCGAAATTCGACATTTCGACATTCGACATTTCGACATTCAACATTCACATTTGACATTCAACATTCACATTCGACATTCGACATTCACATTCAACATTCGACATTCGGCATTCACATTTGACATTCGACATTCACATTCGACATTTCGACATTCGACATTCGACATTTCGACATTCACATTCGACATTCAACATTCACCATTCGACATTCAACATTCATATTCGACATTCAACATTTCGACATTCCGCATTTCGACATTCGGTATTTCGACTTTCAAAAATCGACATTCGACTTTCACATTCGACATTTCGACATTTCGACATTCGACATTTCGACATTTTGACATTCGACATTCACATTCGACATTTCAACATTCGACATTTCGACATTCGACATTCACATTCGACATTTGACATTCACCATTCACCATTCGACATTTTGACATTTCGTCATTTGACAATCGACATTCACATTCGACATTTCGACATTCGACATTCACATTCGACTTTCAACATTTCGACATTCGACATTCACATTTGACATTCGACTTTTCGACATTCGACTTTTCGACATTCGACTTTTCGACATTCGACATTCACATTCGACATTCGACATTTCAACATTCGACATTTCGACATTTCGACATTCACATTCGACATTCGAAATTCGACATTCACCATTCGACATTCAACATTCATATTCGACATTTGACATTTCGACATTCGACATTCATCATTCGACATTCGACATTCACATTCGACATTTCGACATTTGACATTTCGACATTCGACATTCGACATTTCGACATTTCGACATTCGACATTTCGACATTTCGATATTCGACATTCGACTTTCACATTCGACATTCGACATTTCGACATTCGACATTCACATTCGATATTCGACATTTCGACATTCGACATTCACATTCGACATTCGACATTTCTACATTCGACAATCGACATTCACATTCGACATTCCACATTCACATTCAACATTCGACATTCACATTCGACATTTCTACATTCGACATTCGACATTTCGACATTCACATTCGACATTCACCATTCGACATTCGACATTCAACATTCACATTCGACATTCGACATTTCGACATTCGTCATTTCGACATTCGGCATTTCGACATTCAAAATTCGACATTCGACTTTCACATTCGACATTCGACATTTCTACATTCGACATTTCGACATTCGACATTTCGACATTCAACATTCACATTCGACATTCGACATTCACATTCGACATTCGACATTCACATTCAACATTCGACATTCGGCATTTACATTCGACATTCGACATTCACATTCGACATTTCGACATTCGACATTCGACATTTCGACATTCACATTCGACATTCGACATTCACCATTCGACATTCGACATTCAACATTCACATTCGACATTCGACATTTCGACATTCGGCATTTCGACATTCGGCATTTCGACATTCAAAATTAGACATTCGACTTTCACATTCGACATTTCAACATTTCGACATTCGACATTTCGACATTTTGACATTCGACATTCACATTCGACATTTCAACATTCGTCATTCGACATTCACATTCGACATTTGACATTCACCATTCACCATTCGACATTTTGACTTTTCGTCATTTGACAATCGACAATCACATTCGACATTTCGACATTCGACATTCACATTCGACTTTCAACATTTCGACATTCGACATTCACATTCGACATTGACATTTGACATTCGACTTTTTGACATTCGACATTCACATTCGACATTCACATTTGACATTCGACATTCACATTCGACATTCGACATTTAGTCTTTCGACATTCACATTCGACATTCGACATTTTGATTTTCGACATTCACATTCGACATTTGACATTTCAACATTCGATATTCACATTCGACATTCGACATTCAACATTTCGACATTCGACATTCACATTCGACGTTCGACATTTCGACATTCATATTCGACATTCACATTCGACATTTCGACATTTCGACATTCGACATTTCGACATGCGACATTCGACATTCACATTCGGCATTTCGACATTTCGACATTCGACATTTCGACAATCGACATTCACATTCGACATTCGACATTTCGACATTCGACATTACGACATTCCACATTCGACATTTCGACATTCCACATTTTGACATTCGACATTCGACTTTCACATTCGACATTCGACATTTCGACATTCGACATTTCGACAATCGACATTTTGACATTTTGACATTTCTACATTTTGACACTCATCATTCGACATTCGACATTCTCATTCGACATTCGACATTCACATTCACATTTCGACATTTCGACATTCGACATTTCGATATTTCGACACTCATCATTCGACATTTGACATTCGACATTCACATTCGACATTTGACATTCGACATTTCGACATTTCGACATTCGACATTTCGACATTTCGACATTTGACATTTTCACATTCGACATTCGACATTTCGACATTTGACATTTCGACATTCGACATTCGACATTTCGACATTTCGACATTCGACATTTCGACATTTCAACATTCGACATTTCGACATTTCGACATTCACATTCGACATTCGACATTTCTACATTCGACATTTTGACATTCGACATTTCGACATTCGACATTCACATTCGACATTCACATTCAACATTCGACATTCGGCATTCACATTCGACATTCGACATATCGACATTAGTCATTTCGACATTCAAAATTCGACATTCGACTTTCACATTCGACATTCGACATTTCGACATTCGACATTTCGACATTCAACATTCACATTTGACATTCAACATTCACATTCGATATTCGACATTCACATTCAACATTTGACATTCGGCATTCACATTTGACATTCGACATTCACATTCGACATTTCGACATTCGACATTCGACATTTCGACATTCACATTCGACATTCAACATTCACCATTCGACATTCGACATTCAACATTCACATTCGACATTCAACATTTCGACATTCCGCATTTCGACATTCGGTATTTCGACTTTCAAAATTCGACATTCGACTTTCACATTCGACATTTCGACATTTCGACATTCGACATTTCGACATTTTGACATTCGACATTCACATTCGACATTTCAACATTCGACATTTCGACATTCGACATTCACATTCGACATTTGACATTCACCATTCACCATTCGACATTTTGACATTTCGTCATTTGACAATCGACATTCACATTCGACATTTTGACATTCGACATTCACATTCGACTTTCAACATTTCGACATTCGACATTCACATTTGACATTCGACTTTTCGACATTCGACTTTTCGACATTCGACATTCACATTCGACATTCGAAATTCGACATTCACCATTCGACATTCAACATTCATATTCGACATTTGACATTTCGACATTCGACATTCACCATTCGACATTCGACATTCACATTCGACATTTCGACATTTGACATTTCGACATTCGACATTTCGACATTTCGACATTCGACATTCACATTCGATATTCGACATTTCGACATTCGACATTCACATTCGACATTCGACATTTCTACATTCGACAATCGACATTCACATTCGACATTCCACATTCACATTCAACATTCGACATTCACATTCGACATTTCTACATTCGACATTCGACATTTCGACATTCACATTCGACATTCACCATTCGACATTCGACATTCAACATTCACATTCGACATTCGACATTTCGACATTCGTCATTTCGACATTTGTCATTTCGACATTCAAAATTCGACATTCGACTTTCACATTCGACATTCAACATTTCTACATTCGACATTTCTACATTCGACATTTCGACATTCAACATTCACATTCGACATTCGACATTCACATTCGACATTCGACATTCACATTCAACATTCGACATTAGGCATTCACATTCGACATTCGACATTCACATTCGACATTTCGACATTCGACATTCGACATTTCGACATTCACATTCGATATTCGACATTCACCATTCGACATTCGACATTCACATTCGACATTCGACATTTCGACATTCGGCATTTCGACATTCGGCATTTCGACATTCAAAATTCGACATTCGACTTTCACATTCGACATTTCGACATTTCGACATTCGACATTTCGACATTTTGACATTCGACATTCACATTCGACATTTCAACATTCGACATTTCGACATTCGACATTCACATTCGACATTCACCATTCGACATTCGACATTCAACATTCACATTCGACATTCGACATTTCGACATTCGTCATTTCGACATTCGGCATTTCGACATTCAAAATTCGACATTCGACTTTCACATTCGACATTCAACATTTCTACATTCGACATTTCGACATTCGACATTTCGACATTCAACATTCACATTCGACATTCGACATTCACATTCGACATTCGACATTCACATTCAACATTCGACATTCGGCATTCACATTCGACATTCGACATTCACATTTGACATTTCGACATTCGACATTCGACATTTCGACATTCACATTCGATATTCGACATTCACCATTCGACATTCGACATTCACATTCGACATTCGACATTTCGACATTCGGCAATTCGACATTCGGCATTTCGACATTCAAAATTCGACATTCGACTTTCACATTCGACATTTCGACATTTCGACATTCGACATTTCGACATTTTGACATTCGACATTCACATTCGACATTTCAACATTCGACATTTCGACATTCGACATTCACATTCGACATTTGACATTCACCATTCACCATTCGACATTTTGACATTTCGTCATTTGACATTCACATTCGACTTTCAACATTTCGACATTCGACATTCACATTCGACATTCACATTTGACATTCGACTTTTCGACATTCGACATTCACATTCGACATTCACATTTGACATTCGACATTCGACATTTCGACATTTCGACATTCGACATTTAGTCTTTCGACATTCAAATTCGACATTCGACATTTTGACATTCGACATTCACATTCGACATTTCAACATTCGATATTCAAATTCGACGTTCGACATTTCGACATTCACATTCGACATTTCGACATTCGACATTTTGACATGCGACATTCGACATTCACATTCGTCATTTCGACATTTCGACATTCGACATTTCGACATTCGACATTCACATTCGACATTCGACATTTCGACTTTCGACATTTCGACATTCCACATTCGACATTTCGACATTCCACATTTCGACATTCGACATTCGACTTTCACATTCGACATTTCGACATTCGACATTTCGACAATCGACATTTTGACATTTCTACATTTCGACACTCATCATTCGACATTCGACATTCTCATTCGACATTCGACATTCGACATTCACATTCACATTTCGACATTTCGACTTTTCGATATTTCGACACTCATCATTCGACATTTGACATTCGACATTCACATTCGACATTTCGACATTTCGACATTCGACATTTCGACATTTCGACATTTGACATTTTCACATTCGACATTCGACATTTCGACATTTGACATTTCGACATTCGACATTTCGACATTTCGACATTCGACATTTCGACATTTCGACATTCGACACTCGACATTCGACTTTCACATTCGACATTCGACATTTCGACATTCACATTCGATATTCGACATTTCGACATTCGACATTCACATTCGACATTCGACATTTCTACATTCGACATTTCGACATTCGACATTTCGACATTCGACATTCACATTCGACATTCACATTCAACATTCGACATTCGTCATTCACATTCGACATTTGACATTCACATTCGACATTTCGACTTTCGACATTCGACATTTCGACATTCACATTCGACATTCGACATTCACCATTCGACATTCGACATTCAACATTCACATTCGACATTTCGACATTCGTCATTTCGACATTCGGCATTTCGACATTCAAAATTCGACATTCGACTTTCACATTCGACATTCGACATTTCGACATTCGACATTTCGACATTCAACATTCACATTTGACATTCGACATTCACATTCGACATTCGACATTTCGACATTCACATTCGATATTCGACATTCGACATTCACATTCGACATTTGACATTTCGACATTCACATTCGATATTCGACATTTCGACATTCGACATTCACATTCGACATTCGACATTTCTACATTCGACATTTCGACATTCGACATTTCGACATTCGACATTCACATTCGACATTCACATTCAACATTCGACATTCGGCATTCACATTCGACATTCGACATTCACATTCGACATTTCGACATTCGACATTCGACATTTCGACATTCACATTCGACATTCGACATTCACCATTCGACATTCGACATTCAACATTCACATTCGACATTCGACATTTCGACATTCGTCATTTCGACATTCGGCATTTCGACATTCAAAATTCGACATTCGACTTTCACATTCGACATTCGACATTTCGACATTCGACATTTCGACATTCAACATTCACATTTGACATTCGACATTCACATTCGACATTCGACATTCACATTCAACATTCGTCATTCGGCATTCACATTCGACATTCGACATTCACATTCGACATTTCGACATTCGACATTCGACATTTCGACATTCACATTCGACATTCGACATTCACCATTCGACATTCGACATTCAACATTCACATTCGACATTCGACATTTCGACATTCGGCATTTCGACATTCGGTATTTCGACATTCAAAATTCGACATTCGACTTTCACATTCGACATTTCGACATTTCAACATTCGACATTTCGACATTTTGACATTCGACATTCACATTCGACATTTCAACATTCGACATTTCGACATTCGACATTCACATTCGACATTTGACATTCACCATTCACCATTCGACATTTTGACATTTCGTCATTTGACAATCGACATTCACATTCGACATTTCGACATTCGACATTCACATTCGACTTTCAACATTTCGACATTCGACATTCACATTTGACATTCGACTTTTCGACATTCGACTTTTCGACATTCGACATTCACATTCGACATTCGACATTCACATTCGACATTCGACATTTCGACATTCGACATTCGACATTCACATTCGACATTTTAACATTCGACATTTCGACATTTCGACATTTACATTTGACATTCTACATTCGACATTCACCATTCGACATTCAACATTCATATTCGACATTTGACATTTCGACATTCGACATTTCGACATTCGACATTCACCATTCGACATTTCGACATTCGACATTCACATTCGACATTCGACATTTCTATATTCAACATTTCGACATTCGACATTTCGACATTCAACATTCACATTCGACATTCGACATTCACATTCGACATTCCACATTCACATTCAACATTCGACATTCACATTCAACATTTCTACATTCGACATTCGACATTTCGACATTCACATTCGACATTCGACATTCACCATTCGACATTCGACATTTAACATTCACATTCGACATTCGACATTTCGACATTCGTCATTTCGACATTCGGCATTTCGACATTCAAAATTCGACATTCGACTTTCACATTCGACATTCGACATTTCTACATTCGACATTTCGACATTCGACATTTTGACATTCAACATTCACATTCGACATTCGACATTCACATTCGACATTCGACATTCACATTCAACATTCGACATTCGGCATTCACATTCGACATTCGACATTCACATTCGACATTTCGACATTCGACATTCGACATTTCGACATTCACATTCGACATTCGACATTCACCATTCGACATTCGACATTCAACTTTCACATTCGACATTCGACATTTCGACATTCAAAATTCGACATTCGACTTTCACATTCGTCATTTCGACATTTCGACATTTTGACATTTTGACATTCGACATTCACATTCGACATTTCAACATTCGACATTTCGACATTTGACATTCACATTCGACATTTGACATTCACCATTCACCATTCGACATTTTGACATTTCGTCATTTGACAATCGACATTCACATTCGACATTTCGACATTCGACATTCACATTCGACTTTCAACATTTCGACATTCGACATTCACATTCGACATTCACATTTGAAATTCGACTTTTCGACATTCGACATTCACATTCGACATTCACATTTGACATTCGACATTCACCATTCGACATTCGACATTCGACATTTCGACATTCGACATTTAGTCTTTCGACATTCACATTCGACATTCGACATTTTGACATTCGACATTCACATTCGACATTCGACATTCAACATTTCGACATTCGACATTCACATTCGACGTTCGACATTTCGACATTCACATTCGACATTCACATTCGACATTTCGACATTTCAACATTCGACATTTCGACATGCGACATTCGACATTCACATTCGGCATTTCGACATTTCGACATTCGACATTTCGACATTCGACATTCACATTCGACATTTCGACATTCGACATTTCGACATTCCACATTCGACATTTCGACATTCCACATTTCGATATTCAACATTCGACTTTCACATTCGACATTCGACATTTCGACATTCGACATTTCGACAATCGACATTTTGACATTTTGACATTTCTACATTTCAACACTCATCATTCGACATTCGACATTCTCATTCGACATTCGACATTCGACATTCACATTCACATTTCGACATTTCGACATTCGACATTTCGATATTTCGACACTCATCATTCGACATTTGACATTCGACATTCACATTCGACATTTGACATTCGACATTTCGACATTTCGACATTTCGACATTCGACATTTCGACATTTCGACATTTGACATTTTCACATTCGACATTCGACATTTCGACATTTGCCATTTCGACATTCGACATTTCGACATTTCGACATTTCGACATTTCGACATTCGACATTCGACATTCGACTTTCACATTCGACATTCGACATTTTGACATTCGACATTCACATTCGATATTCGACACTTCGACATTCGACATTCACATTCGACATTTCTACATTCGACATTTCGACATTCGACATTTCGACATTCAACATTCACATTCGACATTTGACATTCACATTCGACATTCACATTCAACATTCGACATTCGGCATTCACATTCGACATTCGACATTCACATTCGAAATTCGACATTCAACATTCACATTCGACATTCGACATTTCGACATTCGTCATTTCGACATTCGGCATTTCGACATTCAAAATTCGACATTTGACTTTCACATTCGACATTCGACATTTCTACATTCGACATTTCGACATTCGACATTTCGACATTCAACATTCACATTCGACATTCGACATTCACATTCGACATTCGACATTCACATTCAACATTCGACATTCGGCATTCACATTCGACATTCGACATTCACATTCGACATTTCGACATTCGACATTCACCATTCGACATTCGATATTCACATTCGACATTAGACATTCACCATTCGACATTCGACATTCACATTCGACATTTCGACATTTCGGCATTCGACATTTCGACATTCGACATGCGACAATCACATTCGACATTCGACATTCACATTCGACATTCGACATTTCGACATTTAACATTCGACATTCACATTCTACATTCGACATTTCGACATTCGACATTTCGACATTCGACATTTCGACAATCGACATTCGACATTCACATTCGACATTCGACATTTCGACATTCGACATTTCGACATTCGACATTCGACATTCACATTCGACATACGACATTTCGACATTCGACATTTCGATATTTCGACATGCGACATTCGACATTTCGACATTCGACATTCGACATTTCGACATTCGACATTTCGACATTCGTCATTCCACATTCACATTCGACATTCAACATTTCGACTTTCGACATTCGACAAGAGACATTTTGACATGAGACATTCGACATTTCGACATTCGACATTCACATTCGACATTCACATTCGACATTTCGACATTCGACATTCGACATTCACATTTGACATTCACATTCGACATTCGACATTTCGACTTTTGACATTTCGACATTCGGCATTTCGACATTCACCATTCGACATTCGATATTCACATTCGACATTCGACATTTCAACATTTGACATTCGACATTCACATTCGACATTCACATTCGACATTCAACATTCACTTTCGATATTCGACATTCACCATTCGACATTCGACATTTCGACAATTCGCCATTCGCCATTTCGACATTTTGACATTCGACATTTCGACATTCAACATTCACATTCGACATTCGACATTCACATTCGACATTCGACATTCACATTCGACATTCACCATTCGACATTTACATTCGACATTCGACATTTCGATATTTCAACATTCGATATTTCGAAATTTCGACAATTCGACATTCGACATTTCGACATTTGAAATTCGTCATTCGACATTCGACATTTCGACATTTGACATTTCGACATTTCAACATTCGACATTTTGAAATTTCGACATTTGACATTCACATTCGAAATTCGACATTCACATTCGACATTTCGACATTCGACATTTCGACATTCGACATTTCGACATTTCAACATTCGACATTTTGAAATTTCGACATTCACATTCGACATTTGACATTCACCTTTCGACATTCGACAATCACATTCGACATTTCGACATTTCGACATTCGACATTTTGACAATTCGACATTTCGACATTTCGACATTCACCATTCCACATTCGACATTCAACATTGGACATTCACATTCGACATTCGACATTCACCATTCGATATTCGACATTCACAATTGACATTCGACATTCACCATTCGACATTCGACATTTCGACATTTCGACATTCGACATTTCGACTTTCGACATTCACATTCGACATTCGACATTTTGACATTCGACATTCGACACTCACCTTCGACATTCGACATTTCAACATTCGACTTTCACATTCGACATTCACATTCGACATTTCGACATTCGACATTCACATTCGACATTTCGACATTTCGACATTCACATTCGTCATTCACATTCGACATTTCGACATTCGACATTCACATTCGACATTCACCATTCGACATTCCGACATTCGACTTTCACCATTCGACATTCGACATTCACCATTCGACATTCACATTCGACATTCGACATTTCGACATTCGACATTCGACATTCGACATTCACATTCGACATTCGACATTTCGACATTTTGACATTCGACATTCACATTCGACATTCCGACATTCGACATTCACCATTCGACATTTGACAATCACCATTTGACATTCACATTCGACATTTCGACATGCGACATTCGACATTCACATTCGACATTCGACATTTCGACATTTCGACATGCGACATTCGACTTTTCGACATGCGACATTCGACATTCACATTCGACATTCACATTCGACATTTTGACATTCGACATTTTGAAATTTCGGCATTTGACATTCACATTCGACATTCGACATTTCGACATTCGACATTTCGACATTCGACATTTTGACATTTCGACATTCGACATTCACATTCGACATTCACCATTCGACATTCACAATCGACATTCGACATTCGGACATTCACATTCGACAATCGACATTCGACATTCACCATTCGACATTCGATATTCACATTCGACATTCGACATTCACCATTCGACATGCGACAATCACATTCGACATTCGACATTCACATTCGACATTCGACATTTCGACATTTAACATTCGACATTCACATTCTACATTCGACATTTCGACATTCGACATTTCGACATTCGACATTTCAACATTCGACATTCGACATTCACATTCGACATTCGACATTTCGACATTCGACATTTCGACATTCGACATTCACATTCGACATTCGACATTTCGACATTCGACATTTCGACATTTCGACATGCGACATTCGACATTTCGACATTCGACATTCGACATTTCGACATTCGACATTTCGACATTCGTCATTCCACATTCACATTCGACATTCGACATTTCGACTTTCGACATTCGACATTTCGACATGAGACATTCGACATTTCGACATTCGACATTCACATTCGACATTCACATTCGACATTTCAACATTCGACATTCGACATTCACATTCGACATTCACATTCGACATTCACATTCGACATTCACATTCGACATTTCGACATTCGACATTTCGACATTCGACATTTCGACATGCGACATTCGACATTTCGACATTCGACATTCACATTTGACATTCACATTCGACATTCGACATTTCGACTTTTGACATTTTGACATTCGGCATTTCGACATTCACCATTCGACATTCGATATTCACATACGACATTCGACATTTCAACATTCGACATTCGACATTCACATTCGACATTCACATTCGACATTCAACATTCACTTTCGATATTCGACATTCACCATTCGACATTCACATTCGACATTCGACATTCACATTCGACATTCGACATTCACATTCGACATTCACCATTCGACATTTACATTCGACATTCGACATTTCGATATTTCAACATTCGATATTTCGAAATTTCGACAATTCGACATTCGACATTTCGACATTTGAAATTCGTCATTCGACATTCGACATTTCGACATTTGACATTTCGACATTTCAACATTCGACATTTTGAAATTTCGACATTTGACATTCACATTCGAAATTCGACATTCACATTCGACATTCGACATTTCGACATTCGACATTTCGACATTCGACATTTCGACATTTCAACATTCAACATTTTGAAATTTCGACATTCACATTCGACATTTGACATTCACCTTTCGACATTCGACAATCACATTTGACATTCGACATTTCGACATTTCGACATTCGACATTTTGACAATTCGACATTTCGACATTTCGACATTCACCATTCCACATTCGACATTCACCATTGGACATTCACATTCGACATTCGACATTCACCATTCGATATTCGACATTCACATTTGACATTCGACATTCACATTCGACATTCACATTCGACATTCACATTCGACATTTCGACATTCGACATTTCGACATTCGACATTTCGACATGCGACATTCGACATTTCGACATTCGACATTCACATTTGACATTCACATTCGACATTCGACATTTCGACTTTTGACATTTTGACATTCATCATTTCGACATTCACCATTCGACATTCGATATTCACATACGACATTCGACATTTCAACATTCGACATTCGACATTCACATTCGACATTCACATTCGACATTCAACATTCACTTTCGATATTCGACATTCACCATTCGACATTCACATTCGACATTCGACATTCACATTCGACATTCGACATTCACATTCGACATTCACCATTCGACATTTACATTCGACATTCGACATTTCGATATTTCAACATTCGATATTTCGAAATTTCGACAATTCGACATTCGACATTTCGACATTTGAAATTCGTCATTCGACATTCGACATTTCGACATTTGACATTTCGACATTTCAACATTCGACATTTTGAAATTTCGACATTTGACATTCACATTCGAAATTCGACATTCACATTCGACATTCGACATTTCGACATTCGACATTTCGACATTCGACATTTCGACATTTCAACATTCAACATTTTGAAATTTCGACATTCACATTCGATATTTGACATTCACCTTTCGACATTCGACAATCACATTTGACATTCGACATTTCGACATTTCGACATTCGACATTTTGACAATTCGACATTTCGACATTTCGACATTCACCATTCCACATTCGACATTCACCATTGGACATTCACATTCGACATTCGACATTCACCATTCGATATTCGACATTCACATTTGACATTCGACATTCACCATTTGACATTCGACATTTCGACATTTCGACATTCGACATTTCGACTTTCGACATTCACATTCGACATTCGAC
Source organism: Dendrobates tinctorius (assembly GCF_039654945.1). NCBI lineage: Eukaryota > Metazoa > Chordata > Amphibia > Anura > Dendrobatidae > Dendrobates > Dendrobates tinctorius. The sequence goes on from NW_027361795.1 coordinate 23,063,657, forward strand.
ATTTTGACATTCGACATTCGACACTCACCTTCGACATTCGACATTTCAACATTCGACTTTCACATTCGACATTCACATTCGACATTTCGACATTCGACATTCGACATTCACATTCGACATTTCGACATTCACATTCGTCATTCACATTCGACATTTCGACATTTCGACATTCGACATTCACATTCGACATTCACCATTCGACATTCCGACATTCGACTTTCACCATTCGACATTCGACTTTCACCATTCGACATTCGACATTTCGACATTCGACATTTCGACATTCGACATTCACATTCGACATTCGACATTTCGACATTTTGACATTCGACATTCACATTCGACATTCCGACATTCGACATTCACCATTCAACATTTGACATTCACCATTCGACATTCAAATTCGGCATTCGACATTTCGACATGCGACATTCGACATTCACATTCGACATTCGACATTTCGACATTCGACATTCGGCATTTCGACATTTCGACATGCGACATTCGACTTTTCGACATTCGACATTCGACATTCACATTCGACATTCACATTCGACATTTTGACATTCGACATTTTGAAATTTCGGCATTTGACATTCACATTCGACATTCGACATTTCGACATTCGACATTCGACATTCACATTCGACATTCACCATTCGACATTCACAATCGACATTCGACATTTGGACATTCACATTCGACATTCGACATTCACCATTCCACATTCGATATTCACATTCGACATTCGACATTCACCATTCGACATTCGACATTCACATTCGACATTTCGACATTTCGGCATTCGACATTTTGACATTCGACATGCGACAATCACATTCGACATTCGACATTCACATTCGACATTCGACATTTCGACATTTAACATTCGACATTCACATACTACATTCGACATTTCGACATTCGACATTTTGACATTCGACATTTCGACATTCGACATTCGACATTCACATTCGACATTCGACATTTCGACATTCGACTTTTCGGCATTCGACATTCGACATTCATATTCGACATTCGACATTTCGACATTCGACATTTCGACATTTCGACATGCGACATTCGACATTTCGACATTCGACATTCGACATTCGACATTCGACATTTCGACATTCGACATTCACATTCGACATTCGACATTTCGACATTTTGACATTCGACATTCACATTCGACATTCCGACATTCGACATTCACCATTCGACATTTGACATTCACCATTCGACATTCACATTCGGCATTCGACATTTCGACATGCGACATTCGACTTTTCGACATTCGACATTCGACATTCACATTCGACATTCACATTCGACATTTTGACATTCGACATTTTGAAATTTCGGCATTTGACATTCACATTCGACATTCGACATTTCGACATTCGACATTTCGACATTCGACATTTCGACATTCGACATTTTGATATTTCGACATTCGACATTCACATTCGACATTCACCATTCGACATTCACAATCGACATTCGACATTCGGACATTCACATTCGACATTCGATATTCTACATTCACCATTCGACATTCGATATTCACATTCGACATTCGACATTCACCATTCGACATTCACATTTGACATTTCGACATTTCAGCATTCGACATTTCGACATTCGACATGCGACAATCACAATCGACATTCGACATTCACATTCGACATTCGACATTTCGACATTTAACATTCGACATTTACATTCTACATTCGACATTTCGACATTCGACATTTCGACATTCGACATTTCGACATTCGACATTCGACATTCACATTCGACATTCGACATTTCGACATTCGACATTTCGACATTCGACATTCGACATTCACATTCGACATTCAACATTTCGACATTCGACATTTCGACATTTCGACATGAGACATTCGACATTTCGACAATCGACATTCACATTCGACATTCACATTCGACATTTCAACATTCGACATTCGACATTCACATTCGACATTCACATTCGACATTTCGACATTCGACATTTCGACATTCGACATTTCGACATGCGACATTCGACATTTCGACATTCGACATTCACATTTGACATTCACATTCGACATTCGACATTTCGACTTTTGACATTTCGACATTCGGCATTTCGACATTCACCATTCGACATTCGATATTCACATTCGACATTCGACATTTCAACATTCGACATTCGACATTCACATTCGACATTCACATTCGACATTCAACATTCACTTTCGACATTCGACATTCACCATTCGACATTCGACATTTCGACAATTCGACATTCGCCATTTCGACATTTTGACATTCGACACTTCGACATTCAACATTCACATTCGACATTCGACATTCACATTCGACATTCGACATTCACATTCGACATTCACCATTCGACATTTACATTCGACATTCGACATTTCGATATTTCAACATTCGATATTTCAAAATTTCGACAATTCGACATTCGACATTTCGACATTTGAAATTCGTCATTCGACATTCGACATTTCGACATTTGACATTTCGAAATTTCAACATTCGACATATTGAAATTTCGACATTTGACATTCACATTCGAAATTCGACATTCACATTCGACATTCGACATTTCGACATTCGACATTTCGACATTCGACATTTCGACATTTCAACATTCGACATTTTGAAATTTCGACATTCACATTCGACATTTGACATTCACCTTTCGACATTCGACAATCACATTCGACATTCGACATTTCGACATTTCGACATTCGACATTTTGACAATTCGACATTTCGACATTCACCATTCCACATTCGACATTCACCATTGGTCATTCACATTCGACATTCGACATTCACCATTCGATATTCGACATTCACATTTGACATTCGACATTCACCATTCGACATTCGAAATTTCGACATTTCGACATTCGACATTTCGACTTTCGACATTCACATTCGACATTCGACATTTTGACATTCGACATTCGACACTCACCTTCGACATTCGACATTTCAACATTCGACTTTCACATTCGACATTCACATTCGACATTTCGACATTCGACATTCGACATTCACATTCGTCATTCACATTCGACATTCACCATTCGACATTCCGACATTCGACTTTCACCATTCGACATTCGACATTCACCATTCGACATTCGACATTTCGACATTCGACATTCGACATTTCGACATTCGACATTCACATTCGACATTCGACATTTCGACATTTTGACATTCGACATTCACATTCGACATTCCGACATTCGACATTCACCATTCAACATTTGACATTCACCATTCGACATTCACATTCGGCATTCGACATTTCGACATGCGACATTCGACATTCACATTCGACATTCGACATTTCGACATTCGACATTCGGCATTTCGACATTTCGACATGCGACATTCGACTTTTCGACATTCGACATTCGACATTCACATTCGACATTCACATTCGACATTTTGACATTCGACATTTTGAAATTTCGGCATTTGACATTCACATTCGACATTCGACATTTCGACATTCGACATTCGACATTCACATTCGACATTCACCATTCGACATTCACAATCGACATTCGACATTTGGACATTCACATTCGACATTCGACATTCACCATTCGACATTCGATATTCACATTCGACATTCGACATTCACCATTCGACATTCGACATTCACATTCGACATTTCGACATTTCGGCATTCGACATTTCGACATTCGACAATCACATTCGACATTCGACATTCACATTCGACATTCGACATTTCGACATTTAAATTTCGACATTCACATACTACATTCGACATTTCGACATTCGACATTTTGACATTCGACATTTCGACATTCGACATTCGACGTTCACATTCGACATTCGACATTTCGACATTCGACTTTTCGGCATTCGACATTCGACATTCATATTCGACATTCGACATTTCGACATTCGAAATTTCGACATTTCGACATTCGACATTCGACATTTCGACATTCGACATTTCAACATTCGACATTTCGACATTCGACATTCCACATTCACATTCGACATTCGACATTTCGACTTTCGACATTCGACATTTCGACATTTCGACATTTCGACATTCGACATTTCGACATTCGACATTCACATTCGACATTCACATTCGACATTTCGACATTCAACAATCGACATTTCGACATTCGACATTCGACATTCACTTTCGACATTCGACATTTCGACATTCGACATTTCGACATTCGACATTCGACATTTCGACATTCGACATTTCGACATTCGACATTCGACATTTCGACACTCGACATTTCGACATTCGTCATTCCACATTCACATTCGACATTCGACATTTCGACTTTCGACATTCGACATTTCGACATTTCGACATGAGAAATTCGACATTTCGACATTCGACATTCACATTCGACATTCACATTCGACATTTCGACATTCGACATTCACATTCGACATTCGACATTTCGACATTCGACATTTCGACATTTCGACATTCGACATTTCGACATGCGACATTCGACATTTCGACATTCGACATTCACATTTGACATTCACATTCGACATTCGACATTTCGACTTTTGACATTTCGACATTCGGCATTTCGACATTCACCATTCGACATTCGATATTCACATTCGACATTCGACATTTCAACATTCGACATTCGACATTCACATTCGACATTCACATTCGACATTCAACATTCACTTTCGATATTCGACATTCACCATTCGACATTCGACATTTCGACAATTCGACATTAGCCATTTCGACATTTTGACATTCGACATTTCGACATTCAACATTCACATTCGACATTCACATTCGACATTCGACATTCACATTTGACATTCACCATTCGACATTTACATTCGACATTCGACATTTCGATATTTCAACATTCGATATTTCGAAATTTCGACAATTCGACATTCGACATTTCGACATTTGAAATTCGTCATTCGACATTTCGACATTTCGACATTTCAACATTCGACATTTTGAAATTTCGACATTTGACATTCACATTCGAAATTCGACATTCACATTCGACATTCGACATTTCGACATTCGACATTTCGACATTCGACATTTCGACATTTCAACATTCGACATTTTGAAATTTCGACATTCACATTCGACATTTGACATTCACCATTCGACATTCGACAATCACATTCGACATTCGACATTTCGACATTTCGACATTCGACATTTTGACAATTCGACATTTCGACATTCACCATTCCACATTCGACATTCACCATTGGACATTCACATTCGACATTCGACATTCACCATTCGATATTCGACATTCACATTTGACATTAGACATTCACCATTCGACATTCGACATTTCGACATTTCGACATTCGACATTTCGATTTTTGACATTCACATTCGACATTCGACATTTTGACATTCGACATTCGACACTCACCTTCGACATTCGACATTTCAACATTCGACTTTCACATTCGACATTCACATTCGACATTTCGACATTCGACATTCGACATTCACATTCGACATTTCGACAGTTCGACATTCACATTCGTCATTCACATTCGACATTTCGACATTTCGACATTCGACATTCACATTCGACATTCACCATTCGACATTCCGACATTCGACTTTCACCATTCGACATTCGACATTCACCATTCGACATTCACATTCGACATTCGACATTTCGACATTCGACATTCGACATTTCGACATTCGACATTCACATTCGACATTCGACATTTCGACATTTTGACATTCGACATTCACATTCGACATTCCGACATTCGACATTCACCATTCGACATTTGACATTCACCATTCGACATTCACATTCGGCATTCGACATTTCGACATGCGACATTCGACATTCACATTCGACATTTGACATTTCGACATGCGACATTCGTCTTTTCGACATTCGACATTCGACATTCACATTCGACATTCACATTCGACATTTTGACATTCGACATTTTGAAATTTCGGCATTTGACCTTCACATTTGACATTCGACATTTCGACATTCGACATTCACATTCGACATTCGACATTTCGACATTCGACATTTTGACATTTCGACATTCGACATTCACATTCGACATTCACCATTCGACATTCACAATCGACATTCGACATTTTGACATTCGACATTTTGAAATTTCGGCATTTGACCTTCACATTCGACATTCGACATTTCGACATTCGACATTCACATTCGACATTCGACATTTCGACATTCGACATTTTGACATTTCGACATTCGACATTCACATTCGACATTCACCATTCGACATTCACAATCGACATTCGACATTTGGACATTCACATTCGACATTCGACATTCACCATTCGACATTCGATATTCACATTCGACATTCGACATTCACCATTCGACATTCACCATTCGACATTCGACATTCACATTCGACATTTCGACATTTCGGCATTCGACATTTCGACATTCGACATGCGACAATCACATTCGACATTCGACATTCACATTCGACATTCGACATTTCGACATTTAACATTCGACATTCACATTCTACATTCGACATTTCGACATTCGACATTTCGACATTCGACATTTCGACATTCGACATTCGACATTCACATTCGACATTCGACATTTCGACATTCGACTTTTCGACATTCGACATTCGACATTCACATTCGACATTCGACATTTCGACATTCGACATTTCGACATTTCGACATGCGACATTCGACATTTCGTCATTCGACATTCGACATTTCGACATTCGACATTTCGTCATTCGACATTCCACATTCACATTCAACATACGACATTTCGACTTTCGACATTCGACATTTCGACATTTTGACATGATACATTCGACATTTCGACATTCGACATTCACATTCGACATTCACATTCGACATTTCAACATTCGACATTCGACATTCACATTCGACATTTCGACATTTCGACATTTCGACATTCGACATTTTGACAATTCGACATTTCGACATTTCGACATTCACCATTCCACATTCGACATTCAACATTGGACATTCACATTCGACATTCGACATTCACCATTCGATATTCGACATTCACATTTGACATTCGACATTCACCATTCGACATTCGACATTTCGACATTTCGACATTCGACATTTCGACTTTCGACATTCACATTCGACATTCGACATTTTGACATTCGACATTCGACACTCACCTTCGACATTCGACATTTCAACATTCGACTTTCACATTCGACATTCACATTCGACATTTCGACATTCGACATTCACATTCGACATTTCGACATTTCGACATTCACATTCGTCATTCACATTCGACATTTCGACATTCGACATTCACATTCGACATTCACCATTCGACATTCCGACATTCGACTTTCACCATTCGACATTCGACATTCACCATTCGACATTCACATTCGACATTCGACATTTCGACATTCGACATTCGACATTTCGACATTCGACATTCACATTCGACATTCGACATTTCGACATTCACCATTCGACATTTGACATTCACCATTCGACATTCACATTCGGCATTCGACATTTCGACATGCGACATTCGACATTCACATTCGACATTCGACATTTCGACATTTCGACATGCGACATTCGACATTCACATTCGACATTCGACATTTCGACATTTCGACATGCGACATTCGACATTCACATTCAACATTCGACATTTCGACATTCACCATTCGACATTTGACATTCACCATTCGACATTCACATTCGGCATTCGACATTTCGACATGCGACATTCGACATTCACATTCGACATTCGACATTTCGACATTTCGACATGCGGCATTCGACTTTTCGACATTCGACATTCGACATTCACATTCGACATTCACATTCGACATTTTGACATTAGACATTTTGAAATTTCGGCATTTGACATTCACATTCGACATTCGACATTTCGACATTCGACATTTTGACATTCGACATTTCGACATTCGACATTTTGACATTTCGACATTCGACATTCACATTCGACATTCACCATTCGACATTCACAATCGACATTCGACATTCGGACATTCACATTCGACATTCGACATTCGACATTCACCATTCGACATTCGATATTCACATTGGACATTCGACATTCACCATTCGACATTCGACATTCACATTTGACATTTCGACATTTCGGCATTCGACATTTCGACATTCGACATGCGACAATCACATTCGACATTCGACATTCACATTCGACATTCGACATTTCGACATTTAACATTCGACATTCACATTCTACATTCGACATTTCAACATTCGACATTCGACATTCACATTCGACATTCGACATTTCGACATTCGACATTCGACATTTCGACATTCCACATTCGACATTTCGAAATTCGACATTTCGACATTCGACATTCACATTCGACATTCACATTCGACATTCGACATTTCGACATTCGTCATTTCGATAATCGACATTTCGACATTTTGACATTTCGACATTTCGACACTCATCATTCGACATTCACATTCGATGTTCGACATTTCGACATTCACATTCTTCATTCACATTCGACATTTAGACATTTCGACAATTGACATTTTCACATTCGACATTTCGACATTTGACATTTCGACATTCGACATTTCGACATTTCGACACTCATCATTCGACATTCGACATTCACATTCGACATTTTCACATTCGACATTCGACATTTCGACATTTGACATTTCGACATTCGACATTTCGACATTTCGACACTCATCATTCGACATTCGACATTCACATTCGACATTTGACATTCGACATTCACATTTCGACATTCGACATTTGACATTTCGACATTCGACATTTCGACATTTCGACATTTGACATTTTCACATTCGACATTCGACATTTGAGAATTCGACATTCGAAATTTTGACATTTGGACATTCGATATTTCGACATTTCGACATTCGACATTCACATTCGACATTCGACATTTCGACAATTGACATTTCGACATTCAAATACGACATTTGACATTCACTTTCGAAATTCGACATTCACATTCGACATTCGACATTCACCATTCGACATTCAACATTCACATTCGACATTCACATTTGACATTCGACATTCACCATTCGACATTCGACATTTCGACATTTCGACATTCGACATTTAGTCTTTCGACATTCACATTCGACATTCGACATTTTGACATTCGACATTCGACATTCACATTCGACATTCGACATTTCAACATTCGATATTCACATTCGACATTCGACATTCCGACATTAGACATTTCGACATTCCACATTCGACATTTCGACATTCCACATTTCGACATTCGACATTCGACTTTCACATTCGACATTCGACATTTCGACATTCGACATTTTGACAATCGACATTTCGACATTTTGACATTTCTACATTTCGACACTCATCATTCGACATTCGACATTCTCATTCGACATTCGACATTCACATTCACATTTCGACATTTCGACATTCGACATTTCGATATTTCGACACTCATCATTCGACATTTAACATTCGACATTCACATTCGACATTTGACATTCGACATTCAGATTCACATTTCGACATTTGACATTCGTCATTTCGACATTTCGACATTTTGACATTCGACATTTCGACATTTCGACATTTGACATTTTCACATTCGACATTCGACATTTCGACATTTGACATTTCGACATTCGACATTTCGACATTTCGACATTCGACATTCGACATTCGAATTTCACATTCGACATTCGACATTTCGACATTCGACATTCACATTCGATATTCGACATTTCGACATTCGACATTCACATTCGACATTCGACATTTCTACATTCGACATTTCGACATTCGACATTCGACATTCCGACATTCAACATTCACATTCGACATTCGACATTTCGACATTCAACATTCACATTCGACATTCGACATTTCGACATTCGTCATTTCGACATTCGGCATTTCGACATTCAAAATTCGACATTCGACTTTCACATTCGACATTCGACATTTCTACATTCGACATTTCAACATTCGACATTTCGACATTCAACATTCACATTCGACATTCGACATTCACATTCGACATTCGACATTCACATTCAACATTCGACATTCGGCATTCACATTCGACATTCGACATTCACATTCGATATTTCGACATTCGACATTCGACATTTCGACATTCGACATTCACATTCGACATTCGACATTCACCATTCGACATTCGACATTCAACATTCACATTCGACATTCGACATTTCGACATTCAGCATTTCGACATTCGGCATTTCGACATTCAAAATTCGACATTCGACTTTCACATTCGACATTTCGACATTTTAACATTCGACATTTCGACATTCGACATTCACATTCGACATTTGACATTCACCATTCACCATGCGACATTTTGACATTTCGTCATTTGACAATCGACATTCACATTCGACATTTCGACATTCGACATTCACATTCGACTTTCAACATTTCGACATTCGAAATTCACATTCGACATTCACATTTGACATTCGACTTTTCGACATTCGACATTCACATTCGACATTCACATTTGACATTCGACATTCACCATTCGACATTCGACATTTCGACATTTCGACATTCGACATTTAGTCTTTCGACACTCACATTCGACATTCGACATTTTGACATTCGACATTCGACATTCACATTCGACATTCGACATTTCAACATTCGATATTCACATTCGACATTCAACATTTCGACATTCGACATTCACATTTGACGATCGACATTTCGACATTCGACATTTCGACATTCGACATTCACATTCGACATTCGACATTTCGACATTCGACATTTCGACATTCCACATTTGACATTTCGACAATCCACATTTCGATATTCGACATTCGACTTTCACATTCGACATTCGACGTTTCGACATTCGACATTTCGACAATCGACATTTCGACATTTTGACATTTCTACATTTCGACACTCATCATTCGACATTCGACATTCTCATTCGACATTCGACATTCACATTCACATTTCGACATTTCGACATTCGACATTACGATATTTCGACACTCATCATTCGACATTTGACATTCGACATTCACATTCGACATTTGACATTCGACATTCAGATTTCCATTTCGACATTTGACATTTCGACATTTCGACATTCGACATTTCAACATTTCGACATTCGACATTTCGACATTTGACATTTTCACATTCGACATTCGACATTTCGACATTTGACATTTCGACATTCGACATTTCGACATTTCGACATTCGACATTTCGACATTTCGACATTCGACATTCGACATTCGACTTTCACATTCGACATTCGACATTTCGACATTCGACATTCACATTCGATATTCGACATTTCGACATTCGACATTCACATTCGACATTCGACATTTCTACATTCGACATTTCGACATTCGACATTTCGACATTCAACATTCACATTCGACATTCGACATTCACATTCGACATTCACATTCAACATTCGACATTCGGCATTCACATTCGACATTCGACATTCACATTCTACATTTCGACATTCGACATTCGACATTTCGACATTCACATTCGATATTCGACATTTCGACATTCGACATTCACATTCGACATTTCTACATTCGACATTTCGACATTCGACATTTCGACATTCAACATTCACATTCGACATTCGACAGTCACATTCGACATTCGACATTCACATTCAACATTCGACATTCGGCATTCACATTCGACATTCACATTCGACATTTCTACATTCGACATTCGACATTTCGACATTCACATTCGACATTCGACATTCACCATTCGACATTCGACATTCAACATTCGCATTCGACAATCGACATTTCGACATTCGGCATTTCGACATTCAAAATTCGACATTCGACTTTCACATTCGACATTTCTACATTCGACATTTCGACATTCGACATTTCGACATTCAACATTCACATTCGACATTCGACATTCACATTCGACATTCGACATTCACATTCAACATTCGACATTCGGCATTCACATTCGACATTCGACATTCACATTCGACATTTCGACATTCGACATTCGACATTTCGACATTCACATTCAACATTCGACATTCACCATTCGACATTCGACATTCAACATTCACATTCGACATTCGACATTTCGACATTCGGCATTTCGACATTCGGCATTTCGACATTCATAATTCGACATTCGACTTTCACATTCGACATTTCGACATTTCGACATTCGACATTTCGACATTTTGACATTCGACATTCACATTCGACATTTCAACATTCGACATTCGACATTCACATTCGACATTTGACATTCACCATTCACCATTCGACATTTTGACTTTTCGTCATTTGACAATCGACAATCACATTCGACATTTCGACATTCGACATTCACATTCGACTTTCAACATTTCGACATTCGACATTCACATTCGACATTCACATTTGACATTCGACTTTTCGACATTCGACATTCACATTCGACATTCACATTTGACATTCGACATTCACATTCGACATTCGACATTTAGTCTTTCGACATTCACATTCGACATTCGACATTTTGACATTCGACATTCACATTCGACATTGGACATTTCAACATTCGATATTCACATTCGACATTCAACATTTCGACATTCGACATTCACATTCGACGTTCGACATTTCGACATTCATATTCGACATTCACATTCGACATTTCGACATTTCGACATTCGACATTTCGACATGCGACATTCGACAATCACATTCGGCATTTCGACATTTCGACATTCGACATTTCGACATTCCACATTCACATTCGACATTCGACATTTCGACATTCGACATTTCGACATTCCACATTCGACATTTCGACAATCCACATTTCGACATTCGACATTCGACTTTCACATTCGACATTCGACATTTCGACATTCGACATTTCGACAATCGACATTTTGACATTTTGAAATTTCTTCATTTCGACACTCATCATTCGACATTCGACATTCTCATTCGACATTCGACATTCACATTCACATTTCGACATTTCGACATTCGACATTTCGATATTTCGACACTCATCATTCGACATTTGACATTCGACATTCACATTCGACATTTGACATTCGACATTTCGACATTTCGACATTCGACATTTCGACATTTCGACATTTAACATTTTCACATTCGACATTCGACATTTCGACATTTGACATTTCGACATTCGACATTCGACATTTCGACATTTCGACATTCGACATTTCGACATTTCAACATTCGACATTTCGACATTTCGACATTCACATTCGACATTTGACATTTCTACATTCGACATTTCGACATTCGACATTTCGACATTAGACATTCACATTCGACATTCACATTGAACATTCGACATTCGGCATTCACATTCGACATTCGACATTCACATTCGACATTTCGACATTCGACATTCGACATTTCAACATTCACATTCGACATTCGACATTCACCATTCGACATTCGACATTCAACATTCACATTCGACATTCGACATTTCGACATTCGTCATTTCGACATTCGGCATTTCGACATTCAAAATTCGACATTCGACTTTCACATTCGAAATTCGACATTTCGACATTCGACATTTCGACATTCAACATTCACATTTGACATTCAACATTCACATTCGACATTCGACATTCACATTCAACATTCGACATTCGGCATTCACATTTGACATTCGACATTCACATTCGACATTTCGACATTCGACATTCGACATTTCGACATTCACATTCGACATTCAACATTCACCATTCGACATTCAACATTCATATTCGACATTCAACATTTCGACATTCCGCATTTCGACATTCGGTATTTCGACTTTCAAAAATCGACATTCGACTTTCACATTCGACATTTCGACATTTCGACATTCGACATTTCGACATTTTGACATTCGACATTCACATTCGACATTTCAACATTCGACATTTCGACATTCGACATTCACATTCGACATTTGACATTCACCATTCACCATTCGACATTTTGACATTTCGTCATTTGACAATCGACATTCACATTCGACATTTCGACATTCGACATTCACATTCGACTTTCAACATTTCGACATTCGACATTCACATTTGACATTCGACTTTTCGACATTCGACTTTTCGACATTCGACTTTTCGACATTCGACATTCACATTCGACATTCGACATTTCAACATTCGACATTTCGACATTTCGACATTCACATTCGACATTCGAAATTCGACATTCACCATTCGACATTCAACATTCATATTCGACATTTGACATTTCGACATTCGACATTCATCATTCGACATTCGACATTCACATTCGACATTTCGACATTTGACATTTCGACATTCGACATTCGACATTTCGACATTTCGACATTCGACATTTCGACATTTCGACATTCGACATTCGACTTTCACATTCGACATTCGACATTTCGACATTCGACATTCACATTCGATATTCGACATTTCGACATTCGACATTCACATTCGACATTCGACATTTCTACATTCGACAATCGACATTCACATTCGACATTCCACATTCACATTCAACATTCGACATTCACATTCGACATTTCTACATTCGACATTCGACATTTCGACATTCACATTCGACATTCACCATTCGACATTCGACATTCAACATTCACATTCGACATTCGACATTTCGACATTCGTCATTTCGACATTCGGCATTTCGACATTCAAAATTCGACATTCGACTTTCACATTCGACATTCGACATTTCTACATTCGACATTTCGACATTCGACATTTCGACATTCAACATTCACATTCGACATTCGACATTCACATTCGACATTCGACATTCACATTCAACATTCGACATTCGGCATTTACATTCGACATTCGACATTCACATTCGACATTTCGACATTCGACATTCGACATTTCGACATTCACATTCGACATTCGACATTCACCATTCGACATTCGACATTCAACATTCACATTCGACATTCGACATTTCGACATTCGGCATTTCGACATTCGGCATTTCGACATTCAAAATTAGACATTCGACTTTCACATTCGACATTTCAACATTTCGACATTCGACATTTCGACATTTTGACATTCGACATTCACATTCGACATTTCAACATTCGTCATTCGACATTCACATTCGACATTTGACATTCACCATTCACCATTCGACATTTTGACTTTTCGTCATTTGACAATCGACAATCACATTCGACATTTCGACATTCGACATTCACATTCGACTTTCAACATTTCGACATTCGACATTCACATTCGACATTGACATTTGACATTCGACTTTTTGACATTCGACATTCACATTCGACATTCACATTTGACATTCGACATTCACATTCGACATTCGACATTTAGTCTTTCGACATTCACATTCGACATTCGACATTTTGATTTTCGACATTCACATTCGACATTTGACATTTCAACATTCGATATTCACATTCGACATTCGACATTCAACATTTCGACATTCGACATTCACATTCGACGTTCGACATTTCGACATTCATATTCGACATTCACATTCGACATTTCGACATTTCGACATTCGACATTTCGACATGCGACATTCGACATTCACATTCGGCATTTCGACATTTCGACATTCGACATTTCGACAATCGACATTCACATTCGACATTCGACATTTCGACATTCGACATTACGACATTCCACATTCGACATTTCGACATTCCACATTTTGACATTCGACATTCGACTTTCACATTCGACATTCGACATTTCGACATTCGACATTTCGACAATCGACATTTTGACATTTTGACATTTCTACATTTTGACACTCATCATTCGACATTCTCATTCGACATTCGACATTCACATTCACATTTCGACATTTCGACATTCGACATTTCGATATTTCGACACTCACATTCGACATTTGACATTCGACATTTCGACATTTCGACATTCGACATTTCGACATTTCGACATTTGACATTTTCACATTCGACATTCGACATTTCGACATTTGACATTTCGACATTCGACATTCGACATTTCGACATTTCGACATTCGACATTTCGACATTTCAACATTCGACATTTCGACATTTCGACATTCACATTCGACATTCGACATTTCTACATTCGACATTTTGACATTCGACATTTCGACATTCGACATTCACATTCGACATTCACATTCAACATTCGACATTCGGCATTCACATTCGACATTCGACATATCGACATTAGTCATTTCGACATTCAAAATTCGACATTCGACTTTCACATTCGACATTCGACATTTCGACATTCGACATTTCGACATTCAACATTCACATTTGACATTCAACATTCACATTCGATATTCGACATTCACATTCAACATTTGACATTCGGCATTCACATTTGACATTCGACATTCACATTCGACATTTCGACATTCGACATTCGACATTTCGACATTCACATTCGACATTCAACATTCACCATTCGACATTCGACATTCAACATTCACATTCGACATTCAACATTTCGACATTCCGCATTTCGACATTCGGTATTTCGACTTTCAAAATTCGACATTCGACTTTCACATTCGACATTTCGACATTTCGACATTCGACATTTCGACATTTTGACATTCGACATTCACATTCGACATTTCAACATTCGACATTTCGACATTCGACATTCACATTCGACATTTGACATTCACCATTCACCATTCGACATTTTGACATTTCGTCATTTGACAATCGACATTCACATTCGACATTTTGACATTCGACATTCACATTCGACTTTCAACATTTCGACATTCGACATTCACATTTGACATTCGACTTTTCGACATTCGACTTTTCGACATTCGACATTCACATTCGACATTCGAAATTCGACATTCACCATTCGACATTCAACATTCATATTCGACATTTGACATTTCGACATTCGACATTCACCATTCGACATTCGACATTCACATTCGACATTTCGACATTTGACATTTCGACATTCGACATTTCGACATTTCGACATTCGACATTCACATTCGATATTCGACATTTCGACATTCGACATTCACATTCGACATTCGACATTTCTACATTCGACAATCGACATTCACATTCGACATTCCACATTCACATTCAACATTCGACATTCACATTCGACATTTCTACATTCGACATTCGACATTTCGACATTCACATTCGACATTCACCATTCGACATTCGACATTCAACATTCACATTCGACATTCGACATTTCGACATTCGTCATTTCGACATTTGTCATTTCGACATTCAAAATTCGACATTCGACTTTCACATTCGACATTCAACATTTCTACATTCGACATTTCTACATTCGACATTTCGACATTCAACATTCACATTCGACATTCGACATTCACATTCGACATTCGACATTCACATTCAACATTCGACATTAGGCATTCACATTCGACATTCGACATTCACATTCGACATTTCGACATTCGACATTCGACATTTCGACATTCACATTCGATATTCGACATTCACCATTCGACATTCGACATTCACATTCGACATTCGACATTTCGACATTCGGCATTTCGACATTCGGCATTTCGACATTCAAAATTCGACATTCGACTTTCACATTCGACATTTCGACATTTCGACATTCGACATTTCGACATTTTGACATTCGACATTCACATTCGACATTTCAACATTCGACATTTCGACATTCGACATTCACATTCGACATTCACCATTCGACATTCGACATTCAACATTCACATTCGACATTCGACATTTCGACATTCGTCATTTCGACATTCGGCATTTCGACATTCAAAATTCGACATTCGACTTTCACATTCGACATTCAACATTTCTACATTCGACATTTCGACATTCGACATTTCGACATTCAACATTCACATTCGACATTCGACATTCACATTCGACATTCGACATTCACATTCAACATTCGACATTCGGCATTCACATTCGACATTCGACATTCACATTTGACATTTCGACATTCGACATTCGACATTTCGACATTCACATTCGATATTCGACATTCACCATTCGACATTCGACATTCACATTCGACATTCGACATTTCGACATTCGGCAATTCGACATTCGGCATTTCGACATTCAAAATTCGACATTCGACTTTCACATTCGACATTTCGACATTTCGACATTCGACATTTCGACATTTTGACATTCGACATTCACATTCGACATTTCAACATTCGACATTTCGACATTCGACATTCACATTCGACATTTGACATTCACCATTCACCATTCGACATTTTGACATTTCGTCATTTGACATTCACATTCGACTTTCAACATTTCGACATTCGACATTCACATTCGACATTCACATTTGACATTCGACTTTTCGACATTCGACATTCACATTCGACATTCACATTTGACATTCGACATTCGACATTTCGACATTTCGACATTCGACATTTAGTCTTTCGACATTCAAATTCGACATTCGACATTTTGACATTCGACATTCACATTCGACATTTCAACATTCGATATTCAAATTCGACGTTCGACATTTCGACATTCACATTCGACATTTCGACATTCGACATTTTGACATGCGACATTCGACATTCACATTCGTCATTTCGACATTTCGACATTCGACATTTCGACATTCGACATTCACATTCGACATTCGACATTTCGACTTTCGACATTTCGACATTCCACATTCGACATTTCGACATTCCACATTTCGACATTCGACATTCGACTTTCACATTCGACATTTCGACATTCGACATTTCGACAATCGACATTTTGACATTTCTACATTTCGACACTCATCATTCGACATTCGACATTCTCATTCGACATTCGACATTCGACATTCACATTCACATTTCGACATTTCGACTTTTCGATATTTCGACACTCATCATTCGACATTTGACATTCGACATTCACATTCGACATTTCGACATTTCGACATTCGACATTTCGACATTTCGACATTTGACATTTTCACATTCGACATTCGACATTTCGACATTTGACATTTCGACATTCGACATTTCGACATTTCGACATTCGACATTTCGACATTTCGACATTCGACACTCGACATTCGACTTTCACATTCGACATTCGACATTTCGACATTCACATTCGATATTCGACATTTCGACATTCGACATTCACATTCGACATTCGACATTTCTACATTCGACATTTCGACATTCGACATTTCGACATTCGACATTCACATTCGACATTCACATTCAACATTCGACATTCGTCATTCACATTCGACATTTGACATTCACATTCGACATTTCGACTTTCGACATTCGACATTTCGACATTCACATTCGACATTCGACATTCACCATTCGACATTCGACATTCAACATTCACATTCGACATTTCGACATTCGTCATTTCGACATTCGGCATTTCGACATTCAAAATTCGACATTCGACTTTCACATTCGACATTCGACATTTCGACATTCGACATTTCGACATTCAACATTCACATTTGACATTCGACATTCACATTCGACATTCGACATTTCGACATTCACATTCGATATTCGACATTCGACATTCACATTCGACATTTGACATTTCGACATTCACATTCGATATTCGACATTTCGACATTCGACATTCACATTCGACATTCGACATTTCTACATTCGACATTTCGACATTCGACATTTCGACATTCGACATTCACATTCGACATTCACATTCAACATTCGACATTCGGCATTCACATTCGACATTCGACATTCACATTCGACATTTCGACATTCGACATTCGACATTTCGACATTCACATTCGACATTCGACATTCACCATTCGACATTCGACATTCAACATTCACATTCGACATTCGACATTTCGACATTCGTCATTTCGACATTCGGCATTTCGACATTCAAAATTCGACATTCGACTTTCACATTCGACATTCGACATTTCGACATTCGACATTTCGACATTCAACATTCACATTTGACATTCGACATTCACATTCGACATTCGACATTCACATTCAACATTCGTCATTCGGCATTCACATTCGACATTCGACATTCACATTCGACATTTCGACATTCGACATTCGACATTTCGACATTCACATTCGACATTCGACATTCACCATTCGACATTCGACATTCAACATTCACATTCGACATTCGACATTTCGACATTCGGCATTTCGACATTCGGTATTTCGACATTCAAAATTCGACATTCGACTTTCACATTCGACATTTCGACATTTCAACATTCGACATTTCGACATTTTGACATTCGACATTCACATTCGACATTTCAACATTCGACATTTCGACATTCGACATTCACATTCGACATTTGACATTCACCATTCACCATTCGACATTTTGACATTTCGTCATTTGACAATCGACATTCACATTCGACATTTCGACATTCGACATTCACATTCGACTTTCAACATTTCGACATTCGACATTCACATTTGACATTCGACTTTTCGACATTCGACTTTTCGACATTCGACATTCACATTCGACATTCGACATTCACATTCGACATTCGACATTTCGACATTCGACATTCGACATTCACATTCGACATTTTAACATTCGACATTTCGACATTTCGACATTTACATTTGACATTCTACATTCGACATTCACCATTCGACATTCAACATTCATATTCGACATTTGACATTTCGACATTCGACATTTCGACATTCGACATTCACCATTCGACATTTCGACATTCGACATTCACATTCGACATTCGACATTTCTATATTCAACATTTCGACATTCGACATTTCGACATTCAACATTCACATTCGACATTCGACATTCACATTCGACATTCCACATTCACATTCAACATTCGACATTCACATTCAACATTTCTACATTCGACATTCGACATTTCGACATTCACATTCGACATTCGACATTCACCATTCGACATTCGACATTTAACATTCACATTCGACATTCGACATTTCGACATTCGTCATTTCGACATTCGGCATTTCGACATTCAAAATTCGACATTCGACTTTCACATTCGACATTCGACATTTCTACATTCGACATTTCGACATTCGACATTTTGACATTCAACATTCACATTCGACATTCGACATTCACATTCGACATTCGACATTCACATTCAACATTCGACATTCGGCATTCACATTCGACATTCGACATTCACATTCGACATTTCGACATTCGACATTCGACATTTCGACATTCACATTCGACATTCGACATTCACCATTCGACATTCGACATTCAACTTTCACATTCGACATTCGACATTTCGACATTCAAAATTCGACATTCGACTTTCACATTCGTCATTTCGACATTTCGACATTTTGACATTTTGACATTCGACATTCACATTCGACATTTCAACATTCGACATTTCGACATTTGACATTCACATTCGACATTTGACATTCACCATTCACCATTCGACATTTTGACATTTCGTCATTTGACAATCGACATTCACATTCGACATTTCGACATTCGACATTCACATTCGACTTTCAACATTTCGACATTCGACATTCACATTCGACATTCACATTTGAAATTCGACTTTTCGACATTCGACATTCACATTCGACATTCACATTTGACATTCGACATTCACCATTCGACATTCGACATTCGACATTTCGACATTCGACATTTAGTCTTTCGACATTCACATTCGACATTCGACATTTTGACATTCGACATTCACATTCGACATTCGACATTCAACATTTCGACATTCGACATTCACATTCGACGTTCGACATTTCGACATTCACATTCGACATTCACATTCGACATTTCGACATTTCAACATTCGACATTTCGACATGCGACATTCGACATTCACATTCGGCATTTCGACATTTCGACATTCGACATTTCGACATTCGACATTCACATTCGACATTTCGACATTCGACATTTCGACATTCCACATTCGACATTTCGACATTCCACATTTCGATATTCAACATTCGACTTTCACATTCGACATTCGACATTTCGACATTCGACATTTCGACAATCGACATTTTGACATTTTGACATTTCTACATTTCAACACTCATCATTCGACATTCGACATTCTCATTCGACATTCGACATTCGACATTCACATTCACATTTCGACATTTCGACATTCGACATTTCGATATTTCGACACTCATCATTCGACATTTGACATTCGACATTCACATTCGACATTTGACATTCGACATTTCGACATTTCGACATTTCGACATTCGACATTTCGACATTTCGACATTTGACATTTTCACATTCGACATTCGACATTTCGACATTTGCCATTTCGACATTCGACATTTCGACATTTCGACATTTCGACATTTCGACATTCGACATTCGACATTCGACTTTCACATTCGACATTCGACATTTTGACATTCGACATTCACATTCGATATTCGACACTTCGACATTCGACATTCACATTCGACATTTCTACATTCGACATTTCGACATTCGACATTTCGACATTCAACATTCACATTCGACATTTGACATTCACATTCGACATTCACATTCAACATTCGACATTCGGCATTCACATTCGACATTCGACATTCACATTCGAAATTCGACATTCAACATTCACATTCGACATTCGACATTTCGACATTCGTCATTTCGACATTCGGCATTTCGACATTCAAAATTCGACATTTGACTTTCACATTCGACATTCGACATTTCTACATTCGACATTTCGACATTCGACATTTCGACATTCAACATTCACATTCGACATTCGACATTCACATTCGACATTCGACATTCACATTCAACATTCGACATTCGGCATTCACATTCGACATTCGACATTCACATTCGACATTTCGACATTCGACATTCACCATTCGACATTCGATATTCACATTCGACATTAGACATTCACCATTCGACATTCGACATTCACATTCGACATTTCGACATTTCGGCATTCGACATTTCGACATTCGACATGCGACAATCACATTCGACATTCGACATTCACATTCGACATTCGACATTTCGACATTTAACATTCGACATTCACATTCTACATTCGACATTTCGACATTCGACATTTCGACATTCGACATTTCGACAATCGACATTCGACATTCACATTCGACATTCGACATTTCGACATTCGACATTTCGACATTCGACATTCGACATTCACATTCGACATACGACATTTCGACATTCGACATTTCGATATTTCGACATGCGACATTCGACATTTCGACATTCGACATTCGACATTTCGACATTCGACATTTCGACATTCGTCATTCCACATTCACATTCGACATTCAACATTTCGACTTTCGACATTCGACAAGAGACATTTTGACATGAGACATTCGACATTTCGACATTCGACATTCACATTCGACATTCACATTCGACATTTCGACATTCGACATTCGACATTCACATTTGACATTCACATTCGACATTCGACATTTCGACTTTTGACATTTCGACATTCGGCATTTCGACATTCACCATTCGACATTCGATATTCACATTCGACATTCGACATTTCAACATTTGACATTCGACATTCACATTCGACATTCACATTCGACATTCAACATTCACTTTCGATATTCGACATTCACCATTCGACATTCGACATTTCGACAATTCGCCATTCGCCATTTCGACATTTTGACATTCGACATTTCGACATTCAACATTCACATTCGACATTCGACATTCACATTCGACATTCGACATTCACATTCGACATTCACCATTCGACATTTACATTCGACATTCGACATTTCGATATTTCAACATTCGATATTTCGAAATTTCGACAATTCGACATTCGACATTTCGACATTTGAAATTCGTCATTCGACATTCGACATTTCGACATTTGACATTTCGACATTTCAACATTCGACATTTTGAAATTTCGACATTTGACATTCACATTCGAAAATCGACATTCACATTCGACATTTCGACATTCGACATTTCGACATTCGACATTTCGACATTTCAACATTCGACATTTTGAAATTTCGACATTCACATTCGACATTTGACATTCACCTTTCGACATTCGACAATCACATTCGACATTTCGACATTTCGACATTCGACATTTTGACAATTCGACATTTCGACATTTCGACATTCACCATTCCACATTCGACATTCAACATTGGACATTCACATTCGACATTCGACATTCACCATTCGATATTCGACATTCACAATTGACATTCGACATTCACCATTCGACATTCGACATTTCGACATTTCGACATTCGACATTTCGACTTTCGACATTCACATTCGACATTCGACATTTTGACATTCGACATTCGACACTCACCTTCGACATTCGACATTTCAACATTCGACTTTCACATTCGACATTCACATTCGACATTTCGACATTCGACATTCACATTCGACATTTCGACATTTCGACATTCACATTCGTCATTCACATTCGACATTTCGACATTCGACATTCACATTCGACATTCACCATTCGACATTCCGACATTCGACTTTCACCATTCGACATTCGACATTCACCATTCGACATTCACATTCGACATTCGACATTTCGACATTCGACATTCGACATTCGACATTCACATTCGACATTCGACATTTCGACATTTTGACATTCGACATTCACATTCGACATTCCGACATTCGACATTCACCATTCGACATTTGACAATCACCATTTGACATTCACATTCGACATTTCGACATGCGACATTCGACATTCACATTCGACATTCGACATTTCGACATTTCGACATGCGACATTCGACTTTTCGACATGCGACATTCGACATTCACATTCGACATTCACATTCGACATTTTGACATTCGACATTTTGAAATTTCGGCATTTGACATTCACATTCGACATTCGACATTTCGACATTCGACATTTCGACATTCGACATTTTGACATTTCGACATTCGACATTCACATTCGACATTCACCATTCGACATTCACAATCGACATTCGACATTCGGACATTCACATTCGACAATCGACATTCGACATTCACCATTCGACATTCGATATTCACATTCGACATTCGACATTCACCATTCGACATGCGACAATCACATTCGACATTCGACATTCACATTCGACATTCGACATTTCGACATTTAACATTTCGACATGCGACATTCGACATTTCGACATTCGACATTCGACATTTCGACATTCGACATTTCGACATTCGTCATTCCACATTCACATTCGACATTCGACATTTCGACTTTCGACATTCGACATTTCGACATGAGACATTCGACATTTCGACATTCGACATTCACATTCGACATTCACATTCGACATTTCAACATTCGACATTCGACATTCACATTCGACATTCACATTCGACATTCACATTCGACATTCACATTCGACATTTCGACATTCGACATTTCGACATTCGACATGCGACATTCGACATTTCGACATTCGACATTCACATTTGACATTCACATTCGACATTCGACATTTCGACTTTTGACATTTTGACATTCGGCATTTCGACATTCACCATTCGACATTCGATATTCACATACGACATTCGACATTTCAACATTCGACATTCGACATTCACATTCGACATTCACATTCGACATTCAACATTCACTTTCGATATTCGACATTCACCATTCGACATTCACATTCGACATTCGACATTCACATTCGACATTCGACATTCACATTCGACATTCACCATTCGACATTTACATTCGACATTCGACATTTCGATATTTCAACATTCGATATTTCGAAATTTCGACAATTCGACATTCGACATTTCGACATTTGAAATTCGTCATTCGACATTCGACATTTCGACATTTGACATTTCGACATTTCAACATTCGACATTTTGAAATTTCGACATTTGACATTCACATTCGAAATTCGACATTCACATTCGACATTCGACATTTCGACATTCGACATTTCGACATTCGACATTTCGACATTTCAACATTCAACATTTTGAAATTTCGACATTCACATTCGACATTTGACATTCACCTTTCGACATTCGACAATCACATTTGACATTCGACATTTCGACATTTCGACATTCGACATTTTGACAATTCGACATTTCGACATTTCGACATTCACCATTCCACATTCGACATTCACCATTGTACATTCACATTCGACATTCGACATTCACCATTCGATATTCGACATTCACATTTGACATTCGACATTCACATTCGACATTCACATTCGACATTCACATTCGACATTTCGACATTCGACATTTCGACATTCGACATTTCGACATGCGACATTCGACATTTCGACATTCGACATTCACATTTGACATTCACATTCGACATTCGACATTTCGACTTTTGACATTTTGACATTCATCATTTCGACATTCACCATTCGACATTCGATATTCACATACGACATTCGACATTTCAACATTCGACATTCGACATTCACATTCGACATTCACATTCGACATTCAACATTCACTTTCGATATTCGACATTCACCATTCGACATTCACATTCGACATTCGACATTCACATTCGACATTCGACATTCACATTCGACATTCACCATTCGACATTTACATTCGACATTCGACATTTCGATATTTCAACATTCGATATTTCGAAATTTCGACAATTCGACATTCGACATTTCGACATTTGAAATTCGTCATTCGACATTCGACATTTCGACATTTGACATTTCGACATTTCAACATTCGACATTTTGAAATTTCGACATTTGACATTCACATTCGAAATTCGACATTCACATTCGACATTCGACATTTCGACATTCGACATTTCGACATTCGACATTTCGACATTTCAACATTCAACATTTTGAAATTTCGACATTCACATTCGATATTTGACATTCACCTTTCGACATTCGACAATCACATTTGACATTCGACATTTCGACATTTCGACATTCGACATTTTGACAATTCGACATTTCGACATTTCGACATTCACCATTCCACATTCGACATTCACCATTGGACATTCACATTCGACATTCGACATTCACCATTCGATATTCGACATTCACATTTGACATTCGACATTCACCATTTGACATTCGACATTTCGACATTTCGACATTCGACATTTCGACTTTCGACATTCACATTCGACATTCGACATTTTGACATTCGACATTCGACACTCACCTTCGACATTCGACATTTCAACATTCGACTTTCACATTCGACATTCACATTCGACATTTCGACATTCGACATTCGACATTCACATTCGACATTTCGACATTCACATTCGTCATTCACATTCGACATTTCGACATTTCGACATTCGACATTCACATTCGACATTCACCATTCGACATTCCGACATTCGACTTTCACCATTCGACATTCGACTTTCACCATTCGACATTCGACATTTCGACATTCGACATTTCGACATTCGACATTCACATTCGACATTCGACATTTCGACATTTTGACATTCGACATTCACATTCGACATTCCGACATTCGACATTCACCATTCAACATTTGACATTCACCATTCGACATTCAAATTCGGCATTCGACATTTCGACATGCGACATTCGACATTCACATTCGACATTCGACATTTCGACATTCGACATTCGGCATTTCGACATTTCGACATGCGACATTCGACTTTTCGACATTCGACATTCGACATTCACATTCGACATTCACATTCGACATTTTGACATTCGACATTTTGAAATTTCGGCATTTGACATTCACATTCGACATTCGACATTTCGACATTCGACATTCGACATTCACATTCGACATTCACCATTCGACATTCACAATCGACATTCGACATTTGGACATTCACATTCGACATTCGACATTCACCATTCCACATTCGATATTCACATTCGACATTCGACATTCACCATTCGACATTCGACATTCACATTCGACATTTCGACATTTCGGCATTCGACATTTTGACATTCGACATGCGACAATCACATTCGACATTCGACATTCACATTCGACATTCGACATTTCGACATTTAACATTCGACATTCACATACTACATTCGACATTTCGACATTCGACATTTTGACATTCGACATTTCGACATTCGACATTCGACATTCACATTCGACATTCGACATTTCGACATTCGACTTTTCGGCATTCGACATTCGACATTCATATTCGACATTCGACATTTCGACATTCGACATTTCGACATTTCGACATGCGACATTCGACATTTCGACATTCGACATTCGACATTCGACATTCGACATTTCGACATTCGACATTCACATTCGACATTCGACATTTCGACATTTTGACATTCGACATTCACATTCGACATTCCGACATTCGACATTCACCATTCGACATTTGACATTCACCATTCGACATTCACATTCGGCATTCGACATTTCGACATGCGACATTCGACTTTTCGACATTCGACATTCGACATTCACATTCGACATTCACATTCGACATTTTGACATTCGACATTTTGAAATTTCGGCATTTGACATTCACATTCGACATTCGACATTTCGACATTCGACATTTCGACATTCGACATTTCGACATTCGACATTTTGATATTTCGACATTCGACATTCACATTCGACATTCACCATTCGACATTCACAATCGACATTCGACATTCGGACATTCACATTCGACATTCGATATTCTACATTCACCATTCGACATTCGATATTCACATTCGACATTCGACATTCACCATTCGACATTCACATTTGACATTTCGACATTTCAGCATTCGACATTTCGACATTCGACATGCGACAATCACAATCGACATTCGACATTCACATTCGACATTCGACATTTCGACATTTAACATTCGACATTTACATTCTACATTCGACATTTCGACATTCGACATTTCGACATTCGACATTTCGACATTCGACATTCGACATTCACATTCGACATTCGACATTTCGACATTCGACATTTCGACATTCGACATTCGACATTCACATTCGACATTCGACATTTCGACATTCGACATTTCGACATTTCGACATGAGACATTCGACATTTCGACAATCGACATTCACATTCGACATTCACATTCGACATTTCAACATTCGACATTCGACATTCACATTCGACATTCACATTCGACATTTCGACATTCGACATTTCGACATTCGACATTTCGACATGCGACATTCGACATTTCGACATTCGACATTCACATTTGACATTCACATTCGACATTCGACATTTCGACTTTTGACATTTCGACATTCGGCATTTCGACATTCACCATTCGACATTCGATATTCACATTCGACATTCGACATTTCAACATTCGACATTCGACATTCACATTCGACATTCACATTCGACATTCAACATTCACTTTCGACATTCGACATTCACCATTCGACATTCGACATTTCGACAATTCGAAATTCGCCATTTCGACATTTTGACATTCGACACTTCGACATTCAACATTCACATTCGACATTCGACATTCACATTCGACATTCGACATTCACATTCGACATTCACCATTCGACATTTACATTCGACATTCGACATTTCGATATTTCAACATTCGATATTTCAAAATTTCGACAATTCGACATTCGACATTTCGACATTTGAAATTCGTCATTCGACATTCGACATTTCGACATTTGACATTTCGAAATTTCAACATTCGACATATTGAAATTTCGACATTTGACATTCACATTCGAAATTCGACATTCACATTCGACATTCGACATTTCGACATTCGACATTTCGACATTCGACATTTCGACATTTCAACATTCGACATTTTGAAATTTCGACATTCACATTCGACATTTGACATTCACCTTTCGACATTCGACAATCACATTCGACATTCGACATTTCGACATTTCGACATTCGACATTTTGACAATTCGACATTTCGACATTCACCATTCCACATTCGACATTCACCATTGGTCATTCACATTCGACATTCGACATTCACCATTCGATATTCGACATTCACATTTGACATTCGACATTCACCATTCGACATTCGAAATTTCGACATTTCGACATTCGACATTTCGACTTTCGACATTCACATTCGACATTCGACATTTTGACATTCGACATTCGACACTCACCTTCGACATTCGACATTTCAACATTCGACTTTCACATTCGACATTCACATTCGACATTTCGACATTCGACATTCGACATTCACATTCGTCATTCACATTCGACATTCACCATTCGACATTCCGACATTCGACTTTCACCATTCGACATTCGACATTCACCATTCGACATTCGACATTTCGACATTCGACATTCGACATTTCGACATTCGACATTCACATTCGACATTCGACATTTCGACATTTTGACATTCGACATTCACATTCGACATTCCGACATTCGACATTCACCATTCAACATTTGACATTCACCATTCGACATTCACATTCGGCATTCGACATTTCGACATGCGACATTCGACATTCACATTCGACATTCGACATTTCGACATTCGACATTCGGCATTTCGACATTTCGACATGCGACATTCGACTTTTCGACATTCGACATTCGACATTCACATTCGACATTCACATTCGACATTTTGACATTCGACATTTTGAAATTTCGGCATTTGACATTCACATTCGACATTCGACATTTCGACATTCGACATTCGACATTCACATTCGACATTCACCATTCGACATTCACAATCGACATTCGACATTTGGACATTCACATTCGACATTCGACATTCACCATTCGACATTCGATATTCACATTCGACATTCGACATTCACCATTCGACATTCGACATT
Organism: Dendrobates tinctorius; assembly: GCF_039654945.1. Classification (NCBI taxonomy): domain Eukaryota; kingdom Metazoa; phylum Chordata; class Amphibia; order Anura; family Dendrobatidae; genus Dendrobates; species Dendrobates tinctorius. The sequence continues at coordinate 23,094,766 of NW_027361795.1, forward strand.
CACATTCGACATTTCGACATTTCGGCATTCGACATTTCGACATTCGACAATCACATTCGACATTCGACATTCACATTCGACATTCGACATTTCGACATTTAAATTTCGACATTCACATACTACATTCGACATTTCGACATTCGACATTTTGACATTCGACATTTCGACATTCGACATTCGACGTTCACATTCGACATTCGACATTTCGACATTCGACTTTTCGGCATTCGACATTCGACATTCATATTCGACATTCGACATTTCGACATTCGAAATTTCGACATTTCGACATTCGACATTCGACATTTCGACATTCGACATTTCAACATTCGACATTTCGACATTCGACATTCCACATTCACATTCGACATTCGACATTTCGACTTTCGACATTCGACATTTCGACATTTCGACATTTCGACATTCGACATTTCGACATTCGACATTCACATTCGACATTCACATTCGACATTTCGACATTCAACAATCGACATTTCGACATTCGACATTCGACATTCACTTTCGACATTCGACATTTCGACATTCGACATTTCGACATTCGACATTCGACATTTCGACATTCGACATTTCGACATTCGACATTCGACATTTCGACACTCGACATTTCGACATTCGTCATTCCACATTCACATTCGACATTCGACATTTCGACTTTCGACATTCGACATTTCGACATTTCGACATGAGAAATTCGACATTTCGACATTCGACATTCACATTCGACATTCACATTCGACATTTCGACATTCGACATTCACATTCGACATTCGACATTTCGACATTCGACATTTCGACATTTCGACATTCGACATTTCGACATGCGACATTCGACATTTCGACATTCGACATTCACATTTGACATTCACATTCGACATTCGACATTTCGACTTTTGACATTTCGACATTCGGCATTTCGACATTCACCATTCGACATTCGATATTCACATTCGACATTCGACATTTCAACATTCGACATTCGACATTCACATTCGACATTCACATTCGACATTCAACATTCACTTTCGATATTCGACATTCACCATTCGACATTCGACATTTCGACAATTCGACATTAGCCATTTCGACATTTTGACATTCGACATTTCGACATTCAACATTCACATTCGACATTCACATTCGACATTCGACATTCACATTTGACATTCACCATTCGACATTTACATTTGACATTCGACATTTCGATATTTCAACATTCGATATTTCGAAATTTCGACAATTCGACATTCGACATTTCGACATTTGAAATTCGTCATTCGACATTTCGACATTTCGACATTTCAACATTCGACATTTTGAAATTTCGACATTTGACATTCACATTCGAAATTCGACATTCACATTCGACATTCGACATTTCGACATTCGACATTTCGACATTCGACATTTCGACATTTCAACATTCGACATTTTGAAATTTCGACATTCACATTCGACATTTGACATTCACCATTCGACATTCGACAATCACATTCGACATTCGACATTTCGACATTTCGACATTCGACATTTTGACAATTCGACATTTCGACATTCACCATTCCACATTCGACATTCACCATTGGACATTCACATTCGACATTCGACATTCACCATTCGATATTCGACATTCACATTTGACATTAGACATTCACCATTCGACATTCGACATTTCGACATTTCGACATTCGACATTTCGATTTTTGACATTCACATTCGACATTCGACATTTTGACATTCGACATTCGACACTCACCTTCGACATTCGACATTTCAACATTCGACTTTCACATTCGACATTCACATTCGACATTTCGATATTCGACATTCGACATTCACATTCGACATTTCGACAGTTCGACATTCACATTCGTCATTCACATTCGACATTTCGACATTTCGACATTCGACATTCACATTCGACATTCACCATTCGACATTCCGACATTCGACTTTCACCATTCGACATTCGACATTCACCATTCGACATTCACATTCGACATTCGACATTTCGACATTCGACATTCGACATTTCGACATTCGACATTCACATTCGACATTCGACATTTCGACATTTTGACATTCGACATTCACATTCGACATTCCGACATTCGACATTCACCATTCGACATTTGACATTCACCATTCGACATTCACATTCGGCATTCGACATTTCGACATGCGACATTCGACATTCACATTCGACATTTGACATTTCGACATGCGACATTCGTCTTTTCGACATTCGACATTCGACATTCACATTCGACATTCACATTCGACATTTTGACATTCGACATTTTGAAATTTCGGCATTTGACCTTCACATTTGACATTCGACATTTCGACATTCGACATTCACATTCGACATTCGACATTTCGACATTCGACATTTTGACATTTCGACATTCGACATTCACATTCGACATTCACCATTCGACATTCACAATCGACATTCGACATTTTGACATTCGACATTTTGAAATTTCGGCATTTGACCTTCACATTCGACATTCGACATTTCGACATTCGACATTCACATTCGACATTCGACATTTCGACATTCGACATTTTGACATTTCGACATTCGACATTCACATTCGACATTCACCATTCGACATTCACAATCGACATTCGACATTTGGACATTCACATTCGACATTCGACATTCACCATTCGACATTCGATATTCACATTCGACATTCGACATTCACCATTCGACATTCACCATTCGACATTCGACATTCACATTCGACATTTCGACATTTCGGCATTCGACATTTCGACATTCGACATGCGACAATCACATTCGACATTCGACATTCACATTCGACATTCGACATTTCGACATTTAACATTCGACATTCACATTCTACATTCGACATTTCGACATTCGACATTTCGACATTCGACATTTCGACATTCGACATTCGACATTCACATTCGACATTCGACATTTCGACATTCGACTTTTCGACATTCGACATTCGACATTCACATTCGACATTCGACATTTCGACATTCGACATTTCGACATTTCGACATGCGACATTCGACATTTCGTCATTCGACATTCGACATTTCGACATTCGACATTTCGTCATTCGACATTCCACATTCACATTCAACATACGACATTTCGACTTTCGACATTCGACATTTCGACATTTTGACATGATACATTCGACATTTCGACATTCGACATTCACATTCGACATTCACATTCGACATTTCAACATTCGACATTCGACATTCACATTCGACATTTCGACATTTCGACATTTCGACATTCGACATTTTGACAATTCGACATTTCGACATTTCGACATTCACCATTCCACATTCGACATTCAACATTGGACATTCACATTCGACATTCGACATTCACCATTCGATATTCGACATTCACATTTGACATTCGACATTCACCATTCGACATTCGACATTTCGACATTTCGACATTCGACATTTCGACTTTCGACATTCACATTCGACATTCGACATTTTGACATTCGACATTCGACACTCACCTTCGACATTCGACATTTCAACATTCGACTTTCACATTCGACATTCACATTCGACATTTCGACATTCGACATTCACATTCGACATTTCGACATTTCGACATTCACATTCGTCATTCACATTCGACATTTCGACATTCGACATTCACATTCGACATTCACCATTCGACATTCCGACATTCGACTTTCACCATTCGACATTCGACATTCACCATTCGACATTCACATTCGACATTCGACATTTCGACATTCGACATTCGACATTTCGACATTCGACATTCACATTCGACATTCGACATTTCGACATTCACCATTCGACATTTGACATTCACCATTCGACATTCACATTCGGCATTCGACATTTCGACATGCGACATTCGACATTCACATTCGACATTCGACATTTCGACATTTCGACATGCGACATTCGACATTCACATTCGACATTCGACATTTCGACATTTCGACATGCGACATTCGACATTCACATTCAACATTCGACATTTCGACATTCACCATTCGACATTTGACATTCACCATTCGACATTCACATTCGGCATTCGACATTTCGACATGCGACATTCGACATTCACATTCGACATTCGACATTTCGACATTTCGACATGCGGCATTCGACTTTTCGACATTCGACATTCGACATTCACATTCGACATTCACATTCGACATTTTGACATTAGACATTTTGAAATTTCGGCATTTGACATTCACATTCGACATTCGACATTTCGACATTCGACATTTTGACATTCGACATTTCGACATTCGACATTTTGACATTTCGACATTCGACATTCACATTCGACATTCACCATTCGACATTCACAATCGACATTCGACATTCGGACATTCACATTCGACATTCGACATTCGACATTCACCATTCGACATTCGATATTCACATTGGACATTCGACATTCACCATTCGACATTCGACATTCACATTTGACATTTCGACATTTCGGCATTCGACATTTCGACATTCGACATGCGACAATCACATTCGACATTCGACATTCACATTCGACATTCGACATTTCGACATTTAACATTCGACATTCACATTCTACATTCGACATTTCAACATTCGACATTCGACATTCACATTCGACATTCGACATTTCGACATTCGACATTCGACATTTCGACATTCCACATTCGACATTTCGAAATTCGACATTTCGACATTCGACATTCACATTCGACATTCACATTCGACATTCGACATTTCGACATTCGTCATTTCGATAATCGACATTTCGACATTTTGACATTTCGACATTTCGACACTCATCATTGGACATTCACATTCGATGTTCGACATTTCGACATTCACATTCTTCATTCACATTCGACATTTAGACATTTCGACAATTGACATTTTCACATTCGACATTTCGACATTTGACATTTCGACATTCGACATTTCGACATTTCGACACTCATCATTCGACATTCGACATTCACATTCGACATTTTCACATTCGACATTCGACATTTCGACATTTGACATTTCGACATTCGACATTTCGACATTTCGACACTCATCATTCGACATTCGACATTCACATTCGACATTTGACATTCGACATTCACATTTCGACATTCGACATTTGACATTTCGACATTCGACATTTCGACATTTCGACATTTGACATTTTCACATTCGACATTCGACATTTGAGAATTCGACATTCGAAATTTTGACATTTGGACATTCGATATTTCGACATTTCGACATTCGACATTCACATTCGACATTCGACATTTCGACAATTGACATTTCGACATTCAAATACGACATTTGACATTCACTTTCGAAATTCGACATTCACATTCGACATTCGACATTCACCATTCGACATTCAACATTCACATTCGACATTCACATTTGACATTCGACATTCACCATTCGACATTCGACATTTCGACATTTCGACATTCGACATTTAGTCTTTCGACATTCACATTCGACATTCGACATTTTGACATTCGACATTCGACATTCACATTCGACATTCGACATTTCAACATTCGATATTCACATTCGACATTCGACATTCCGACATTAGACATTTCGACATTCCACATTCGACATTTCGACATTCCACATTTCGACATTCGACATTCGACTTTCACATTCGACATTCGACATTTCGACATTCGACATTTTGACAATCGACATTTCGACATTTTGACATTTCTACATTTCGACACTCATCATTCGACATTCGACATTCTCATTCGACATTCGACATTCACATTCACATTTCGACATTTCGACATTCGACATTTCGATATTTCGACACTCATCATTCGACATTTAACATTCGACATTCACATTCGACATTTGACATTCGACATTCAGATTCACATTTCGACATTTGACATTCGTCATTTCGACATTTCGACATTTTGACATTCGACATTTCGACATTTCGACATTTGACATTTTCACATTCGACATTCGACATTTCGACATTTGACATTTCGACATTCGACATTTCGACATTTCGACATTCGACATTCGACATTCGAATTTCACATTCGACATTCGACATTTCGACATTCGACATTCACATTCGATATTCGACATTTCGACATTCGACATTCACATTCGACATTCGACATTTCTACATTCGACATTTCGACATTCGACATTCGACATTCCGACATTCAACATTCACATTCGACATTCGACATTTCGACATTCAACATTCACATTCGACATTCGACATTTCGACATTCGTCATTTCGACATTCGGCATTTCGACATTCAAAATTCGACATTCGACTTTCACATTCGACATTCGACATTTCTACATTCGACATTTCAACATTCGACATTTCGACATTCAACATTCACATTCGACATTCGACATTCACATTCGACATTCGACATTCACATTCAACATTCGACATTCGGCATTCACATTCGACATTCGACATTCACATTCGATATTTCGACATTCGACATTCGACATTTCGACATTCGACATTCACATTCGACATTCGACATTCACCATTCGACATTCGACATTCAACATTCACATTCGACATTCGACATTTCGACATTCAGCATTTCGACATTCGGCATTTCGACATTCAAAATTCGACATTCGACTTTCACATTCGACATTTCGACATTTTAACATTCGACATTTCGACATTCGACATTCACATTCGACATTTGACATTCACCATTCACCATGCGACATTTTGACATTTCGTCATTTGACAATCGACATTCACATTCGACATTTCGACATTCGACATTCACATTCGACTTTCAACATTTCGACATTCGAAATTCACATTCGACATTCACATTTGACATTCGACTTTTCGACATTCGACATTCACATTCGACATTCACATTTGACATTCGACATTCACCATTCGACATTCGACATTTCGACATTTCGACATTCGACATTTAGTCTTTCGACACTCACATTCGACATTCGACATTTTGACATTCGACATTCGACATTCACATTCGACATTCGACATTTCAACATTCGATATTCACATTCGACATTCAACATTTCGACATTCGACATTCACATTTGACGATCGACATTTCGACATTCGACATTTCGACATTCGACATTCACATTCGACATTCGACATTTCGACATTCGACATTTCGACATTCCACATTTGACATTTCGACAATCCACATTTCGATATTCGACATTCGACTTTCACATTCGACATTCGACGTTTCGACATTCGACATTTCGACAATCGACATTTCGACATTTTGACATTTCTACATTTCGACACTCATCATTCGACATTCGACATTCTCATTCGACATTCGACATTCACATTCACATTTCGACATTTCGACATTCGACATTACGATATTTCGACACTCATCATTCGACATTTGACATTCGACATTCACATTCGACATTTGACATTCGACATTCAGATTCACATTTCGACATTTGACATTTCGACATTTCGACATTCGACATTTCAACATTTCGACATTCGACATTTCGACATTTGACATTTTCACATTCGACATTCGACATTTCGACATTTGACATTTCGACATTCGACATTTCGACATTTCGACATTCGACATTTCGACATTTCGACATTCGACATTCGACATTCGACTTTCACATTCGACATTCGACATTTCGACATTCGACATTCACATTCGATATTCGACATTTCGACATTCGACATTCACATTCGACATTCGACATTTCTACATTCGACATTTCGACATTCGACATTTCGACATTCAACATTCACATTCGACATTCGACATTCACATTCGACATTCACATTCAACATTCGACATTCGGCATTCACATTCGACATTCGACATTCACATTCTACATTTCGACATTCGACATTCGACATTTCGACATTCACATTCGATATTCGACATTTCGACATTCGACATTCACATTCGACATTTCTACATTCGACATTTCGACATTCGACATTTCGACATTCAACATTCACATTCGACATTCGACAGTCACATTCGACATTCGACATTCACATTCAACATTCGACATTCGGCATTCACATTCGACATTCACATTCGACATTTCTACATTCGACATTCGACATTTCGACATTCACATTCGACATTCGACATTCACCATTCGACATTCGACATTCAACATTCGCATTCGACAATCGACATTTCGACATTCGGCATTTCGACATTCAAAATTCGACATTCGACTTTCACATTCGACATTTCTACATTCGACATTTCGACATTCGACATTTCGACATTCAACATTCACATTCGACATTCGACATTCACATTCGACATTCGACATTCACATTCAACATTCGACATTCGGCATTCACATTCGACATTCGACATTCACATTCGACATTTCGACATTCGACATTCGACATTTCGACATTCACATTCAACATTCGACATTCACCATTCGACATTCGACATTCAACATTCACATTCGACATTCGACATTTCGACATTCGGCATTTCGACATTCGGCATTTCGACATTCATAATTCGACATTCGACTTTCACATTCGACATTTCGACATTTCGACATTCGACATTTCGACATTTTGACATTCGACATTCACATTCGACATTTCAACATTCGACATTCGACATTCACATTCGACATTTGACATTCACCATTCACCATTCGACATTTTGACTTTTCGTCATTTGACAATCGACAATCACATTCGACATTTCGACATTCGACATTCACATTCGACTTTCAACATTTCGACATTCGACATTCACATTCGACATTCACATTTGACATTCGACTTTTCGACATTCGACATTCACATTCGACATTCACATTTGACATTCGACATTCACATTCGACATTCGACATTTAGTCTTTCGACATTCACATTCGACATTCGACATTTTGACATTCGACATTCACATTCGACATTGGACATTTCAACATTCGATATTCACATTCGACATTCAACATTTCGACATTCGACATTCACATTCGACGTTCGACATTTCGACATTCATATTCGACATTCACATTCGACATTTCGACATTTCGACATTCGACATTTCGACATGCGACATTCGACAATCACATTCGGCATTTCGACATTTCGACATTCGACATTTCGACATTCCACATTCACATTCGACATTCGACATTTCGACATTCGACATTTCGACATTCCACATTCGACATTTCGACAATCCACATTTCGACATTCGACATTCGACTTTCACATTCGACATTCGACATTTCGACATTCGACATTTCGACAATCGACATTTTGACATTTTGAAATTTCTTCATTTCGACACTCATCATTCGACATTCGACATTCTCATTCGACATTCGACATTCACTTTCACATTTCGACATTTCGACATTCGACATTTCGATATTTCGACACTCATCATTCGACATTTGACATTCGACATTCACATTCGACATTTGACATTCGACATTTCGACATTTCGACATTCGACATTTCGACATTTCGACATTTAACATTTTCACATTCGACATTCGACATTTCGACATTTGACATTTCGACATTCGACATTCGACATTTCGACATTTCGACATTCGACATTTCGACATTTCAACATTCGACATTTCGACATTTCGACATTCACATTCGACATTTGACATTTCTACATTCGACATTTCGACATTCGACATTTCGACATTAGACATTCACATTCGACATTCACATTGAACATTCGACATTCGGCATTCACATTCGACATTCGACATTCACATTCGACATTTCGACATTCGACATTCGACATTTCAACATTCACATTCGACATTCGACATTCACCATTCGACATTCGACATTCAACATTCACATTCGACATTCGACATTTCGACATTCGTCATTTCGACATTCGGCATTTCGACATTCAAAATTCGACATTCGACTTTCACATTCGAAATTCGACATTTCGACATTCGACATTTCGACATTCAACATTCACATTTGACATTCAACATTCACATTCGACATTCGACATTCACATTCAACATTCGACATTCGGCATTCACATTTGACATTCGACATTCACATTCGACATTTCGACATTCGACATTCGACATTTCGACATTCACATTCGACATTCAACATTCACCATTCGACATTCAACATTCATATTCGACATTCAACATTTCGACATTCCGCATTTCGACATTCGGTATTTCGACTTTCAAAAATCGACATTCGACTTTCACATTCGACATTTCGACATTTCGACATTCGACATTTCGACATTTTGACATTCGACATTCACATTCGACATTTCAACATTCGACATTTCGACATTCGACATTCACATTCGACATTTGACATTCACCATTCACCATTCGACATTTTGACATTTCGTCATTTGACAATCGACATTCACATTCGACATTTCGACATTCGACATTCACATTCGACTTTCAACATTTCGACATTCGACATTCACATTTGACATTCGACTTTTCGACATTCGACTTTTCGACATTTGACTTTTTGACATTCGACATTCACATTCGACATTCGACATTTCAACATTCGACATTTCGACATTTCGACATTCACATTCGACATTCGAAATTCGACATTCACCATTCGACATTCAACATTCATATTCGACATTTGACATTTCGACATTCGACATTCATCATTCGACATTCGACATTCACATTCGACATTTCGACATTTGACATTTCGACATTCGACATTCGACATTTCGACATTTCGACATTCGACATTTCGACATTTCGACATTCGACATTCGACTTTCACATTCGACATTCGACATTTCGACATTCGACATTCACATTCGATATTCGACATTTCGACATTCGACATTCACATTCGACATTCGACATTTCTACATTCGACAATCGACATTCACATTCGACATTCCACATTCACATTCAACATTCGACATTCACATTCGACATTTCTACATTCGACATTCGACATTTCGACATTCACATTCGACATTCACCATTCGACATTCGACATTCAACATTCACATTCGACATTCGACATTTCGACATTCGTCATTTCGACATTCGGCATTTCGACATTCAAAATTCGACATTCGACTTTCACATTCGACATTCGACATTTCTACATTCGACATTTCGACATTCGACATTTCGACATTCAACATTCACATTCGACATTCGACATTCACATTCGACATTCGACATTCACATTCAACATTCGACATTCGGCATTTACATTCGACATTCGACATTCACATTCGACATTTCGACATTCGACATTCGACATTTCGACATTCACATTCGACATTCGACATTCACCATTCGACATTCGACATTCAACATTCACATTCGACATTCGACATTTCGACATTCGGCATTTCGACATTCGGCATTTCGACATTCAAAATTAGACATTCGACTTTCACATTCGACATTTCAACATTTCGACATTCGACATTTCGACATTTTGACATTCGACATTCACATTCGACATTTCAACATTCGTCATTCGACATTCACATTCGACATTTGACATTCACCATTCACCATTCGACATTTTGACTTTTCGTCATTTGACAATCGACAATCACATTCGACATTTCGACATTCGACATTCACATTCGACTTTCAACATTTCGACATTCGACATTCACATTCGACATTGACATTTGACATTCGACTTTTTGACATTCGACATTCACATTCGACATTCACATTTGACATTCGACATTCACATTCGACATTCGACATTTAGTCTTTCGACATTCACATTCGACATTCGACATTTTGACTTTCGACATTCACATTCGACATTTGACATTTCAACATTCGATATTCACATTCGACATTCGACATTCAACATTTCGACATTCGACATTCACATTCGACGTTCGACATTTCGACATTCATATTCGACATTCACATTCGACATTTCGACATTTCGACATTCGACATTTCGACATGCGACATTCGACATTCACATTCGGCATTTCGACATTTCGACATTCGACATTTCGACAATCGACATTCACATTCGACATTCGACATTTCGACATTCGACATTACGACATTCCACATTCGACATTTCGACATTCCACATTTTGACATTCGACATTCGACTTTCACATTCGACATTCGACATTTCGACATTCGACATTTCGACAATCGACATTTTGACATTTTGACATTTCTACATTTCGACACTCATCATTCGACATTCGACATTCTCATTCGACATTCGACATTCACATTCACATTTCGACATTTCGACATTCGACATTTCGATATTTCGACACTCATCATTCGACATTTGACATTCGACATTCACATTCGACATTTGACATTCGACATTTCGACATTTCGACATTCGACATTTCGACATTTCGACATTTGACATTTTCACATTCGACATTCGACATTTCGACATTTGACATTTCGACATTCGACATTCGACATTTCGACATTTCGACATTCGACATTTCGACATTTCAACATTCGACATTTCGACATTTCGACATTCACATTCGACATTCGACATTTCTACATTCGACATTTTGACATTCGACATTTCGACATTCGACATTCACATTCGACATTCACATTCAACATTCGACATTCGGCATTCACATTCGACATTCGACATATCGACATTAGTCATTTCGACATTCAAAATTCGACATTCGACTTTCACATTCGACATTCGACATTTCGACATTCGACATTTCGACATTCAACATTCACATTTGACATTCAACATTCACATTCGATATTCGACATTCACATTCAACATTTGACATTCGGCATTCACATTTGACATTCGACATTCACATTCGACATTTCGACATTCGACATTCGACATTTCGACATTCACATTCGACATTCAACATTCACCATTCGACATTCGACATTCAACATTCACATTCGACATTCAACATTTCGACATTCCGCATTTCGACATTCGGTATTTCGACTTTCAAAATTCGACATTCGACTTTCACATTCGACATTTCGACATTTCGACATTCGACATTTCGACATTTTGACATTCGACATTCACATTCGACATTTCAACATTCGACATTTCGACATTCGACATTCACATTCGACATTTGACATTCACCATTCACCATTCGACATTTTGACATTTCGTCATTTGACAATCGACATTCACATTCGACATTTTGACATTCGACATTCACATTCGACTTTCAACATTTCGACATTCGACATTCACATTTGACATTCGACTTTTCGACATTCGACTTTTCGACATTCGACATTCACATTCGACATTCGAAATTCGACATTCACCATTCGACATTCAACATTCATATTCGACATTTGACATTTCGACATTCGACATTCACCATTCGACATTCGACATTCACATTCGACATTTCGACATTTGACATTTCGACATTCGACATTTCGACATTTCGACATTCGACATTCACATTCGATATTCGACATTTCGACATTCGACATTCACATTCGACATTCGACATTTCTACATTCGACAATCGACATTCACATTCGACATTCCACATTCACATTCAACATTCGACATTCACATTCGACATTTCTACATTCGACATTCGACATTTCGACATTCACATTCGACATTCACCATTCGACATTCGACATTCAACATTCACATTCGACATTCGACATTTCGACATTCGTCATTTCGACATTTGTCATTTCGACATTCAAAATTCGACATTCGACTTTCACATTCGACATTCAACATTTCTACATTCGACATTTCTACATTCGACATTTCGACATTCAACATTCACATTCGACATTCGACATTCACATTCGACATTCGACATTCACATTCAACATTCGACATTAGGCATTCACATTCGACATTCGACATTCACATTCGACATTTCGACATTCGACATTCGACATTTCGACATTCACATTCGATATTCGACATTCACCATTCGACATTCGACATTCACATTCGACATTCGACATTTCGACATTCGGCATTTCGACATTCGGCATTTCGACATTCAAAATTCGACATTCGACTTTCACATTCGACATTTCGACATTTCGACATTCGACATTTCGACATTTTGACATTCGACATTCACATTCGACATTTCAACATTCGACATTTCGACATTCGACATTCACATTCGACATTCACCATTCGACATTCGACATTCAACATTCACATTCGACATTCGACATTTCGACATTCGTCATTTCGACATTCGGCATTTCGACATTCAAAATTCGACATTCGACTTTCACATTCGACATTCAACATTTCTACATTCGACATTTCGACATTCGACATTTCGACATTCAACATTCACATTCGACATTCGACATTCACATTCGACATTCGACATTCACATTCAACATTCGACATTCGGCATTCACATTCGACATTCGACATTCACATTTGACATTTCGACATTCGACATTCGACATTTCGACATTCACATTCGATATTCGACATTCACCATTCGACATTCGACATTCACATTCGACATTCGACATTTCGACATTCGGCAATTCGACATTCGGCATTTCGACATTCAAAATTCGACATTCGACTTTCACATTCGACATTTCGACATTTCGACATTCGACATTTCGACATTTTGACATTCGACATTCACATTCGACATTTCAACATTCGACATTTCGACATTCGACATTCACATTCGACATTTGACATTCACCATTCACCATTCGACATTTTGACATTTCGTCATTTGACATTCACATTCGACTTTCAACATTTCGACATTCGACATTCACATTCGACATTCACATTTGACATTCGACTTTTCGACATTCGACATTCACATTCGACATTCACATTTGACATTCGACATTCGACATTTCGACATTTCGACATTCGACATTTAGTCTTTCGACATTCAAATTCGACATTCGACATTTTGACATTCGACATTCACATTCGACATTTCAACATTCGATATTCAAATTCGACGTTCGACATTTCGACATTCACATTCGACATTTCGACATTCGACATTTTGACATGCGACATTCGACATTCACATTCGTCATTTCGACATTTCGACATTCGACATTTCGACATTCGACATTCACATTCGACATTCGACATTTCGACATTCGACATTTCGACATTCCACATTCGACATTTCGACATTCCACATTTCGACATTCGACATTCGACTTTCACATTCGACATTTCGACATTCGACATTTCGACAATCGACATTTTGACATTTCTACATTTCGACACTCATCATTCGACATTCGACATTCTCATTCGACATTCGACATTCGACATTCACATTCACATTTCGACATTTCGACTTTTCGATATTTCGACACTCATCATTCGACATTTGACATTCGACATTCACATTCGACATTTCGACATTTCGACATTCGACATTTCGACATTTCGACATTTGACATTTTCACATTCGACATTCGACATTTCGACATTTGACATTTCGACATTCGACATTTCGACATTTCGACATTCGACATTTCGACATTTCGACATTCGACACTCGACATTCGACTTTCACATTCGACATTCGACATTTCGACATTCACATTCGATATTCGACATTTCGACATTCGACATTCACATTCGACATTCGACATTTCTACATTCGACATTTCGACATTCGACATTTCGACATTCGACATTCACATTCGACATTCACATTCAACATTCGACATTCGTCATTCACATTCGACATTTGACATTCACATTCGACATTTCGACTTTCGACATTCGACATTTCGACATTCACATTCGACATTCGACATTCACCATTCGACATTCGACATTCAACATTCACATTCGACATTTCGACATTCGTCATTTCGACATTCGGCATTTCGACATTCAAAATTCGACATTCGACTTTCACATTCGACATTCGACATTTCGACATTCGACATTTCGACATTCAACATTCACATTTGACATTCGACATTCACATTCGACATTCGACATTTCGACATTCACATTCGATATTCGACATTCGACATTCACATTCGACATTTGACATTTCGACATTCACATTCGATATTCGACATTTCGACATTCGACATTCACATTCGACATTCGACATTTCTACATTCGACATTTCGACATTCGACATTTCGACATTCGACATTCACATTCGACATTCACATTCAACATTCGACATTCGGCATTCACATTCGACATTCGACATTCACATTCGACATTTCGACATTCGACATTCGACATTTCGACATTCACATTCGACATTCGACATTCACCATTCGACATTCGACATTCAACATTCACATTCGACATTCGACATTTCGACATTCGTCATTTCGACATTCGGCATTTCGACATTCAAAATTCGACATTCGACTTTCACATTCGACATTCGACATTTCGACATTCGACATTTCGACATTCAACATTCACATTTGACATTCGACATTCACATTCGACATTCGACATTCACATTCAACATTCGTCATTCGGCATTCACATTCGACATTCGACATTCACATTCGACATTTCGACATTCGACATTCGACATTTCGACATTCACATTCGACATTCGACATTCACCATTCGACATTCGACATTCAACATTCACATTCGACATTCGACATTTCGACATTCGGCATTTCGACATTCGGTATTTCGACATTCAAAATTCGACATTCGACTTTCACATTCGACATTTCGACATTTCAACATTCGACATTTCGACATTTTGACATTCGACATTCACATTCGACATTTCAACATTCGACATTTCGACATTCGACATTCACATTCGACATTTGACATTCACCATTCACCATTCGACATTTTGACATTTCGTCATTTGACAATCGACATTCACATTCGACATTTCGACATTCGACATTCACATTCGACTTTCAACATTTCGACATTCGACATTCACATTTGACATTCGACTTTTCGACATTCGACTTTTCGACATTCGACATTCACATTCGACATTCGACATTCACATTCGACATTCGACATTTCGACATTCGACATTCGACATTCACATTCGACATTTTAACATTCGACATTTCGACATTTCGACATTCACATTTGAAATTCTACATTCGACATTCACCATTCGACATTCAACATTCATATTCGACATTTGACATTTCGACATTCGACATTTCGACATTCGACATTCACCATTCGACATTTCGACATTCGACATTCACATTCGACATTCGACATTTCTATATTCAACATTTCGACATTCGACATTTCGACATTCAACATTCACATTCGACATTCGACATTCACATTCGACATTCCACATTCACATTCAACATTCGACATTCACATTCAACATTTCTACATTCGACATTCGACATTTCGACATTCACATTCGACATTCGACATTCACCATTCGACATTCGACATTTAACATTCACATTCGACATTCGACATTTCGACATTCGTCATTTCGACATTCGGCATTTCGACATTCAAAATTCGACATTCGACTTTCACATTCGACATTCGACATTTCTACATTCGACATTTCGACATTCGACATTTCGACATTCAACATTCACATTCGACATTCGACATTCACATTCGACATTCGACATTCACATTCAACATTCGACATTCGGCATTCACATTCGACATTCGACATTCACATTCGACATTTCGACATTCGACATTCGACATTTCGACATTCACATTCGACATTCGACATTCACCATTCGACATTCGACATTCAACTTTCACATTCGACATTCGACATTTCGACATTCAAAATTCGACATTCGACTTTCACATTCGTCATTTCGACATTTCGACATTTTGACATTTTGACATTCGACATTCACATTCGACATTTCAACATTCGACATTTCGACATTTGACATTCACATTCGACATTTGACATTCACCATTCACCATTCGACATTTTGACATTTCGTCATTTGACAATCGACATTCACATTCGACATTTCGACATTCGACATTCACATTCGACTTTCAACATTTCGACATTCGACATTCACATTCGACATTCACATTTGAAATTCGACTTTTCGACATTCGACATTCACATTCGACATTCACATTTGACATTCGACATTCACCATTCGACATTCGACATTCGACATTTCGACATTCGACATTTAGTCTTTCGACATTCACATTCGACATTCGACATTTTGACATTCGACATTCACATTCGACATTCGACATTCAACATTTCGACATTCGACATTCACATTCGACGTTCGACATTTCGACATTCACATTCGACATTCACATTCGACATTTCGACATTTCAACATTCGACATTTCGACATGCGACATTCGACATTCACATTCGGCATTTCGACATTTCGACATTCGACATTTCGACATTCGACATTCACATTCGACATTTCGACATTCGACATTTCGACATTCCACATTCGACATTTCGACATTCCACATTTCGATATTCAACATTCGACTTTCACATTCGACATTCGACATTTCGACATTCGACATTTCGACAATCGACATTTTGACATTTTGACATTTCTACATTTCAACACTCATCATTCGACATTCGACATTCTCATTCGACATTCGACATTCGACATTCACATTCACATTTCGACATTTCGACATTCGACATTTCGATATTTCGACACTCATCATTCGACATTTGACATTCGACATTCACATTCGACATTTGACATTCGACATTTCGACATTTCGACATTTCGACATTCGACATTTCGACATTTCGACATTTGACATTTTCACATTCGACATTCGACATTTCGACATTTGCCATTTCGACATTCGACATTTCGACATTTCGACATTTCGACATTTCGACATTCGACATTCGACATTCGACTTTCACATTCGACATTCGACATTTTGACATTCGACATTCACATTCGATATTCGACACTTCGACATTCGACATTCACATTCGACATTTCTACATTCGACATTTCGACATTCGACATTTCGACATTCAACATTCACATTCGACATTTGACATTCACATTCGACATTCACATTCAACATTCGACATTCGGCATTCACATTCGACATTCGACATTCACATTCGAAATTCGACATTCAACATTCACATTCGACATTCGACATTTCGACATTCGTCATTTCGACATTCGGCATTTCGACATTCAAAATTCGACATTTGACTTTCACATTCGACATTCGACATTTCTACATTCGACATTTCGACATTCGACATTTCGACATTCAACATTCACATTCGACATTCGACATTCACATTCAACATTCGACATTCGGCATTCACATTCGACATTCGACATTCACATTCGACATTTCGACATTCGACATTCGACATTTCGAGATTCACATTCGACATTCAACATTCAGCATTCGACATTCGACATTCAACTTTCACATTCGACATTCGACATTTCGACATTCGGCATTTCGAAATTCGGCATTTCGACATTCAAAATTCGACATTCGACTTTCACATTCGACATTTCGACATTTCGACATTCGACATTTTGACATTTTGACATTCGACATTCACATTCGACATTTCAACATTCGACATTTCGACATTTGACATTCACATTCGACATTTGACATTCACCATTCACCATTCGACATTTTGACATTTTGTCATTTGACAATCGACATTCACATTCGACATTTCGACATTCGACATTCACATTCGACTTTCAACATTTCGACATTCGACATTCACATTCGACATTCACATTTGACATTCGACTTTTCGACATTCGACATTCACATTCGACATTCACATTTGACATTCGACATTCACCATTCGACATTCGACATTTCGACATTTCGACATTCGACATTTAGTCTTTCGACATTCACATTCGACATTCGACATTTTGACATTCGACATTCACATACGACATTCGACATTTCAACATTCGATATTCACATTCGACATTCGACATTCAACATTTCGACATTCGACATTCACATTCGACGTTCGACATTTCGACATTCACATTCGACATTCACATTCGACATTTCGACATTTCGACATTCGACATTTCGACATGCGACATTCGACATTCACATTCGGCATTTCGACATTTCGACATTCGACATTTCGACATTCGACATTCACATTCGACATTCGACATTTCGACATTCGACATTTCGACATTCCACATTCGACATTTCGACATTCCACATTTCGACATTCAACATTCGACTTTAACATTCGACATTCGACATTTCGACATTCGACATTTCGACAATCGACATTTTGACATTTTGACATTTCTACATTTCAACACTCATCATTCGACATTCGACATTCTCATTCGACATTCGACATTCGACATTCACATTCACATTTCGACATTTCGACATTCGACATTTCGATATTTCGACACTCATCATTCGACATTTGACATTCGACATTCGCACTCGACATTTGACATTCGACATTTCGACATTTCGACATTCGACATTTCGACATTTCGACATTTGACATTTTCACATTCGACATTCGACATTTCGACATTTGCCATTTCGACATTCGACATTTCGACATTTCGACATTCGACATTTCGACATTTCGACATTCGACATTCGACATTCGACTTTCACATTCGACATTCGACATTTCGACATTCGACATTCACATTCGATATTCGACATTTCGACATTCGACATTCACATTCGACATTTCTACATTCGACATTTCGACATTCGACATTTCGACATTCAACATTCACATTCGACATTCGACATTCACATTCGACATTCACATTCAACATTCGACATTCGGCATTCACATTCGACATTCGACATTCACATTCGACATTCGACATTCACCATTCGACATTCGACATTCAACATTCACATTCGACATTCGACATTTCGACAATAGTCATTTCGACATTCGGCATTTCGACATTCAAAATTCGACATTCGACTTTCACATTCGACATTCGACATTTCTACATTCGACATTTCGACATTCGACATTTCGACATTCAACATTCACATTCGACATTCGACATTCACATTCGACATTCGACATTCACATTCAACATTCGACATTCGGCATTCACATTCGACATTCGACATTCACATTCGACATTTCGACATTCGACATTCGACATTTCGACATTCACATTCGACATTCGACATTCACCATTCGACATTCGACATTCAACTTTCACATTCGACATTCGACATTTCGACATTCGGCATTTCGACATTCGGCATTTCGACATTCAAAATTCGACATTCGACATTCACATTCGACATTCGACATTCACATTCAACAATCGACATTCGGCATTCACATTCGACATTCGACATTCACATTCGACATTTCGACATTCGACATTCGACATTCACCATTCGACATTCGACATTCAACATTCACATTCGACATTCGACATTCGGCATTTCGATATTTGGTATTTCGACATTCAAAATTCGACATTCGACTTTCACATTCGACATTTCGACATTTCGACATTCGACATTTCGACATTTTGACATTCGACATTCACATTCGACATTTCAACATTCGACATTTCGACATTCGACATTCACATTCGACCTTTGACATTCACCATTCACCATTCGACATTTTGACATTTCGTCATTTGACAATCGACATTCACATTCGACATTTCGACATTCGACATTCACATTCGACTTTCAACATTTCGACATTCGACATTCACATTTGACATTCGACTTTTCGACATTCGACTTTTCGGCATTCGACATTCACATTCGACATTCGACATTCACATTCGACATTCGACATATCGACATTCGACATTCACATTCGACATTTCAACATTCGACATTTCGACATTTCGACATTCACATTCGACATTCGACATTCACCATTCGACATTCAACATTCATATTCGACATTTGACATTTCGAAATTCGACATTTCGACATTCGACATTCACCATTCGACATTCGACATTCACATTCGACATTTCGACATTTGACATTTCGACATTTCGACATTCGACATTCGACATTCGACTTTCACATTCGACATTCGACATTCGACATTCACCATTCGACATTCAACATTCATATTCGACATTTGACATTTCGAAATTCGACATTTCGACATTCGACAATCACCATTCGACATTCGACATTCACATTCGACATTTCGACATTCGACATTTCGACATTTCGACATTCGACATTCGACATTCGACTTTCACATTCGACATTTCGACATTCAACATTCACATTCGATATTCGACATTTCGACATTCGACATTCACATTCGACATTCGACATTTCTACATTCGACATTTCGACATTCGACATTTCGACATTCCACATTCACATTCGACATTCGACATTCACATTCGACATTCGACATTCACATTCAACATTCGGCATTCACATTCGACATTCGACATTCACATTCGACATTCGACATTTCGACATTCGTATTTTCGACATTCGGCATTTCGACATTCAAAATTCGACATTCGACTTTCACATTCGACATTCGACATTTCTACATTTCGACATTCGACATTTCGACATTCAACATTCACATTCGACATTCGACATTCACATTCGACATTCACAATCAACATTCGACATTCGGCATTCACATTCGACATTCGACATTCACATTCGACATTTCGACATTCAACATTCGACATTTCGACATTCACATTCGACATTCGACATTCACCATTCGACATTCGACATTCAACATTCACATTCGACATTCGACATTTCGACATTCGGCATTTCGACATTCGGCATTTCGACATTCGACATTTCGACATTCAACATTCACATTTGACATTCAACATTCACATTCGACATTCGACATTCACATTCAACATTTGACATTCGGCATTCACATTTGACATTCGACATTCACATTCAACATTTCGACATTCGACATTCGACATTTCGACATTCACATTCGACATTCAACATTCACCATTCGACATTCGACATTCAACATTCACATTCGACATTCAACATTTCAACATTCCGCATTTCGACATTCGGTATTTCGACTTTCAAAATTCGACATTCGACTTTCACATTCGACATTTCGACATTTCGACATTCGACATTTCGACATTTTGACATTCGACATTCACATTCGACATTTCAACATTCGACATTTCGACATTCGACATTCACATTCGACATTTGACATTCACCATTCACCATTCGACATTTTGACATTTCGTCATTTGACAATCGACATTCACATTCGACATTTCGACATTCGACATTCACATTCGACTTTCAACATTTCGACATTCGACATTCACATTTGACATTCGACTTTTCGACATTCGACTTTTCGACATTCGACATTCACATTCGACATTCGACATTTCAACATTCGACATTTCGACATTTCGACATTCACATTCGACATTCGAAATTCGACATTCACCATTCGACATTCAACATTCATATTCAACTTTTGACATTTCGACATTCGACATTCACCATTCGACATTCGACATTCACATTCGACATTTCGACATTTGACATTTCGACATTCGACATTTCGACATTTCGACATTCGACATTCGACTTTCACATTCGACATTCGACATTTCGACATTCGACATTCACTTTCGATATTCGACATTTCGACATTCGACATTCACATTCGACATTCGACATTTCTACATTCGACAATCGACATTCACATTCGACATTCCACATTCACATTCAACATTCGACATTCACATTCGACATTTCTACATTCGACATTCGACATTTCGACATTCACATTCGACATTCACCATTCGACATTCGACATTCAACATTCACATTCGACATTCGACATTTCGACATTCGTCATTTCGACATTCGGCATTTCGACATTCAAAATTCGACATTCGACTTTCACATTCGACATTCGACATTTCTACATTCGACATTTCTACATTCGACATTTCGACATTCAACATTCACATTCGACATTCGACATTCACATTCGACATTCGACATTCACATTCAACATTCGACATTCGGCATTCACATTCGACATTCGACATTCACATTCGACATTTCGACATTCGACATTCGACATTTCGACATTCACATTCGATATTCGATATTCACCATTCGACATTCGACATTCACATTCGACATTCGACATTTCGACATTCGGCATTTCGACATTCAAAATTCGACATTCGACTTTCACATTCGACATTTCGACATTTCGACATTCGACATTTCGACATTTTGACATTCGACATTCACATTCGACATTTCAACATTCGACATTTCGACATTCGACATTCACATTCGACATTTGACATTCACCATTCACCATTCGACATTTTGACATTTCGTCATTTGACATTCACATTCGACTTTCAACATTTCGACATTCGACATTCACATTCGACATTCACATTTGACATTCGACTTTTCGACATTCGACATTCACATTCGACATTCACATTTGACATTCGACATTCACCATTCGACATTCGACATTTCGACATTTCGACATTCGACATTTAGTCTTTCGACATTCACATTCGACATTCGACATTTTGACATTCGACATTCACATACGACATTCGACATTTCAACATTCGATATTCACATTCGACATTCGACATTCAACATTTCGACATTCGACATTCACATTCGACGTTCGACATTTCGACATTCACATTCGACATTCACATTCGACATTTCGACATTTCGACATTCGACATTTCGACATGCGACATTCACATTCGACATTCGACATTTCGACATTCGACATTTCGACATTCCACATTCGACATTTCGACATTCCACATTTCGACATTCAACATTCGACTTTCACATTCGACATTCGACATTTCGACATTCAACATTTCGACAATCGACATTTTGACATTTTGACATTTCTACATTTCAACACTCATCATTCGACATTCGACATTCTCATTCAACATTCGACATTCGACATTCACATTCACATTTCGACATTTCGACATTCGACATTTCGATATTTCGACACTCATCATTCGACATTCGACATTCGACATTCACATTCGACATTTCGACATTCGACATTCGACATTTCGACATTCACATTCGACATTCGACATTCACCATTCGACATTCGACATTCAACTTTCACATTCGACATTCGACATTTCGACATTCGGCATTTCGACATTCGGCATTTCGACATTCAAAATTCGACATTCGACTTTCACATTCGACATTCGACATTTCTACATTTGACATTTCGACATTCGACATTTCGACATTCAACATTCACATTCGACATTCGACATTCACATTCGACATTCGACATTCACATTCAACAATCGACATTCGGCATTCACATTCGACATTCGACATTCACGTTCGACATTTCGACATTCGACATTCGACATTTCGACATTCACATTCGACATTCGACATTCACCATTCGACATTCGACATTCAACATTCACATTCGACATTCGACATTCGGCATTTCGACATTCGGTATTTCGACATTCAAAATTCGACATTCGACTTTCACATTCGACATTTCGACATTTCGACATTCGACATTTCGACATTTTGACATTCGACATTCACATTCGACATTTCAACATTCGACATTTCGACATTCGACATTCACATTCGACATTTGACATTCACCATTCACCATTCGACATTTTGACATTTCGCCATTTGACAATCGACATTCACATTCGACATTTCGACATTCGACATTCACATTCGACTTTCAACATTTCGACATTCACATTTGACATTCGACTTTTCGACATTCGACTTTTCGCCATTCGACATTCACATTCGACATTCGACATTCACATTCGACATTCGACATATCGACATTCGACATTCACATTCGACATTTCAACATTCGACATTTCGACATTTCGACATTCACATTCGACATTCGACATTCGACATTCACCATTCGACATTCAACATTCATATTCGACATTTGACATATCGAAATTCGACATTTCGACATTCGACATTCACCATTCGACATTCGACATTCACATTCGACATTTCGACATTTGACATTTCGACATTTCGACATTCGACATTCGACTTTCACATTCGACATTCGACATTCGACATTCACCATTCGACATTCAACATTCATATTCGACATTTGACATTTCGAAATTCGACATTTCGACATTCGACAATCACCATTCGACATTCGACATTCACATTCGACATTTCGACATTCGACATTTCGACATTTCGACATTCGACATTCGACATTCGACTTTCACATTCGACATTTCGACATTCAACATTCACATTCGATATTCGACATTTCGACATTCGACATTCACATTCGACATTCGACATTTCTACATTCGACATTTCGACATTCGACATTTCGACATTCCACATTCACATTCGACATTCGACATTCACATTCGACATTCGACATTCACATTCAACATTCGGCATTCACATTCGACATTCGACATTCACATTCGACATTCGACATTTCGACATTCGTATTTTCGACATTCGGCATTTCGACATTCAAAATTCGACATTCGACTTTCACATTCGACATTCGACATTTCTACATTTCGACATTCGACATTTCGACATTCAACATTCACATTCGACATTCGACATTCACATTCGACATTCACAATCAACATTCGACATTCGGCATTCACATTCGACATTCGACATTCACATTCGACATTTCGACATTCAACATTCGACATTTCGACATTCACATTCGACATTCGACATTCACCATTCGACATTCGACATTCAACATTCACATTCGACATTCGACATTTCGACATTCGGCATTTCGACATTCGGCATTTCGACATTCGGCATTTCGACATTCAAAATTAGACATTCGACTTTCACATTCGACATTTCGACATTTCGACATTCGACATTTCGACATTTTGACATTCGACATTCACATTCGACATTTCAACATTCGTCATTCGACATTCACATTCGACATTTGACATTCACCATTCACCATTCGACATTTTGACTTTTCGTCATTTGACAATCGACAATCACATTCGACATTTCGACATTCGACATTCACATTCGACTTTCAACATTTCGACATTCGACATTCACATTCGACATTCACATTTGACATTCGACTTTTCGACATTCGACATTCACATTCGACATTCACATTTGACATTCGACATTCACATTCGACATTCGACATTTAGTCTTTCGACATTCACATTCGACATTCGACATTTTGACATTCGACATTCACATTCGACATTGGACATTTCAACATTCGATATTCACATTCGACATTCGACATTCAACATTTCGACATTTGACATTCACATTCGACGTTCGACATTTCGACATTCATATTCGACATTCACATTCGACATTTCGACATTTCGACATTCGACATTTCGACATGCGACATTCGACATTCACATTCGGCATTTCGACATTTCGACATTCGACATTTCGACATTCGACATTCACATTCGACATTCGACATTTCGACATTCGACATTTCGACATTCCACATTCGACATTTCGACATTCCACATTTCGACATTCGACATTCGACTTTCACATTCGACATTCGACATTTCGACATTCGACATTTCGACAATCGACATTTTGACATTTTGACATTTCTACATTTCGACACTCATCATTCGACATTCGACATTCTCATTCGACATTCGACATTCACATTCACATTTCGACATTTCGACATTCGACATTTCGATATTTCGACACTCATCATTCGACATTTGACATTCGACATTCACATTCGACATTTGACATTCGACATTTCGACATTTCGACATTCGACATTTCGACATTTCGACATTTGACATTTTCACATTCGACATTCGACATTTCGACATTTGACATTTCGACATTTCGACATTCGACATTTCGACATTTCAACATTCGACATTTCGACATTTCGACATTCACATTCGACATTCGACATTTCTACATTCAACATTTCGACATTCGACATTTCGACATTCGACATTCACATTCGACATTCACATTCAACATTCGACATTCGGCATTCACATTCGAAATTCGACATTTCGACATTCGTCATTTCGACATTCAAAATTCGACATTCGACTTTCACATTCGACATTTCGACATTCGACATTTCGACATTCAACATTCACATTTGACATTCAACATTCACATTCGACATTCGACATTCACATTCAACATTTGACATTCGGCATTCACATTTGACATTCGACATTCACATTCGACATTTTGACATTCGACATTCGACATTTCGACATTCACATTCGACATTCAACATTCACCATTCGACATTCGACATTCAACATTCACATTCGACATTCAACATTTCGACATTCCGCATTTCGACATTCGGTATTTCGACTTTCAAAATTCGACATTCGACTTTCACATTCGACATTTCGACATTTCGACATTCGACATTTCGACATTTTGACATTCGACATTCACATTCGACATTTCAACATTCGACATTTCGACATTCGACATTCACATTCGACATTTGACATTCACCATTCACCATTCGACATTTTGACATTTCGTCATTTGACAATCGACATTCACATTCGACATTTCGACATTCGACATTCACATTCGACTTTCAACATTTCGACATTCGACATTCACATTTGACATTCGACTTTTCGACATTCGACTTTTCGACATTCGACATTCACATTCGACATTCGACATTTCAACATTCGACATTTCGACATTTCGACATTCACATTCGACATTCGAAATTCGACATTCACCATTCGACATTCAACATTCATATTCAACATTTGACATTTCGACATTCGACATTCACCATTCGACATTCGACATTCACATTCGACATTTCGACATTTGACATTTCGACATTCGACATTTCGACATTTCGAAATTCGACATTCGACTTTCACATTCGACATTCGACATTTCGACATTCGACATTCACATTCGATATTCGACATTTCGACATTCGACATTCACATTCGACATTCGACATTTCTACATTCGACAATCGACATTCACATTCGACATTCCACATTCACATTCAACATTCGACATTCACATTCGACATTTCTACATTCGACATTCGACATTTCGACATCCACATTCGACATTCACCATTCGACATTCGACATTCAACATTCACATTCGACATTCGACATTTCGACATTCGTCATTTCGACATTCGGCATTTCGACATTCAAAATTCGACATTCGACTTTCACATTCGACATTCGACATTTCTACATTCGACATTTCGACATTCGACATTTCGACATTCAACATTCACATTCGACATTCGACATTCACATTCGACATTCGACATTCACATTCAACATTCGACATTCGGCATTCACATTCGACATTCGACATTCACATTCGACATTTCGACATTCGACATTCGACATTTCGACATTCACATTCGATATTCGACATTCACCATTCGACATTCGACATTCACATTCGACATTCGACATTTCGACATTCGGCATTTCGACATTCAAAATTCGACATTCGACTTTCACATTCGACATTTCGACATTTCGACATTCGACATTTCGACATTTTGACATTCGACATTCACATTCGACATTTCAACATTCGACATTTCGACATTCGACATTCACATTCGACATTTGACATTCACCATTCACCATTCGACATTTTGACATTTCGTCATTTGACATTCACATTCGACTTTCAACATTTCGACATTCGACATTCACATTCGACATTCACATTTGACATTCGACTTTTCGACATTCGACATTCACATTCGACATTCACATTTGACATTCGACATTCACCATTCGACATTCGACATTTCGACATTTCGACATTCGACATTTAGTCTTTCGACATTCACATTCGACATTCGACATTTTGACATTCAACATTCACATTCGATATTCGACAATTCAACATTCGATATTCAAATTCGACGTTCGACATTTCGACATTCACATTCGACATTCACATTCGACATTTCGACATTCGACATTTCGACATGCGACATTCGACATTCACATTCGTCATTTCGACATTTCGACATTCGACATTTCGACATTCGACATTCACATTCGACATTCGACATTTCGACATTCGACATTTCGACATTCCACATTTGACATTTCGACATTCCACATTTCGACATTCGACATTCGACTTTCACATTCGACATTTCGACATTCGACATTTCGACAATCGACATTTTGACATTTTGACATTTCTACATTTCGACACTCATCATTCGACATTCGACATTCTCATTCGACATTCAACATTCGACATTCACATTCACATTTCGACATTTCGACATTTCGATATTTCGACACTCATCATTCGACATTTGACATTCGACATTCACATTCGACATTCAACATTTCGACATTCGACATTCACATTTGACATTCGACTTTTCGACATTCGACTTTTCGACATTCGACATTCACATTCGACATTCGACATTTCAACATTCGACATTTCGACATTTCGACATTCACATTCGACATTCGAAATTCGACATTCACCATTCGACATTCAACATTCATATTCAACATTTGACATTTCGACATTCGACATTCACCATTCGACATTCGACATTCACATTCGACATTTCGACATTTGACATTTCGACATTCGACATTTCGACATTTCGACATTCGACATTCGACTTTCACATTCGACATTCGACATTTCGACATTCGACATTCACATTCGATATTCGACATTTCGACATTCGACATTCACATTCGACATTCGACATTTCTACATTCGACAATCGACATTCACATTCGACATTCCACATTCACATTCAACATTCGACATTCACATTCGACATTTCTACATTCGACATTCGACATTTCGACATCCACATTCGACATTCACCATTCGACATTCGACATTCAACATTCACATTCGACATTCGACATTTCGACATTCGTCATTTCGACATTCGGCATTTCGACATTCAAAATTCGACATTCGACTTTCACATTCGACATTCGACATTTCTACATTCGACATTTCGACATTCGACATTTCGACATTCAACATTCACATTCGACATTCGACATTCACATTCGACATTCGACATTCACATTCAACATTCGACATTCGGCATTCACATTCGACATTCGACATTCACATTCGACATTTCGACATTCGACATTTGACATTTCGACATTCACATTCGATATTCGACATTCACCATTCGACATTCGACATTCACATTCGACATTCGACATTTCGACATTCGGCATTTCGACATTCAAAATTCGACATTCGACTTTCACATTCGACATTTCGACATTTCGACATTCGACATTTCGACATTTTGACATTCGACATTCACATTCGACATTTCAACATTCGACATTTCGACATTCGACATTCACATTCGACATTTGACATTCACCATTCACCATTCGACATTTTGACATTTCGTCATTTGACATTCACATTCAACTTTCAACATTTCGACATTCGACATTCACATTCGACATTCACATTTGACATTCGACTTTTCGACATTCGACATTCACATTCGACATTCACATTTGACATTCGACATTCACCATTCGACATTCGACATTTCGACATTCGACATTTAGTCTTTCGACATTCACATTCAACATTCGACATTTTGACATTCGACATTCACATTCGATATTCGACATTTCAACATTCGATATTCAAATTCGACGTTCGACATTTCGACATTCACATTCGACATTCACATTCGACATTTCGACATTCGACATTTCGACATGCGACATTCGACATTCACATTCGTCATTTCGACATTTCGACATTCGACATTTCGACATTCGACATTCACATTCGACATTCGACATTTCGACATTCGACATTTCGACATTCCACATTTGACATTTCGACATTCCACATTTCGACATTCGACATTCGACTTTCACATTCGACATTTCGACATTCGACATTTCGACAATCGACATTTTGACATTTTGACATTTCTACATTTCGACACTCATCATTCGACATTCGACATTCTCATTCGACATTCGACATTCACATTCACATTTCGACATTTCGACATTTCGATATTTCGACACTCATCATTCGACATTTGACATTCGACATTCACATTCGACATTTGACATTCGACATTTCGACATTTCGACATTCGACATTTCGACATTTGATATTTTCACATTCGACATTCGACATTTCGACATTTGACATTTCGACATTCGACATTTCGACATTTGGACATTCGACATTTCGACATTTCGACATTCGACATTCGACATTCGACTTTCACATTCGACATTCGACATTTCGACATTCACATTCGATATTCGACATTTCGACATTCACATTCGACAATCGACATTTCTACATTCGACATTTCGACATTCGACATTTCGACATTCGACATTCACATTCGACATTCACATTCAACATTCGACATTCGGCATTCACATTCGACATTCGACATTCGGCATTCACATTCGACATTCGACATTCACATTCGACATTTCGACATTCGACATTCGACATTTCGACATTCACATTCGACATTCGACATTCACCATTCGACATTCGACATTCAACATTCACATTCGACATTCGACATTTCGACATTCGGCATTTCGACATTCGGTATTTCGACATTCAAAATTCGACATTCGACTTTCACATTCGACATTTCGACATTTCGACATTCGACATTTCGACATTTTGACATTCGACATTCACATTCGACATTTCAACATTCGACATTTCGACATTCGACATTCACATTCGACATTTGACATTCACCATTCACCATTCGACATTTTGACATTTCGTCATTTGACAATCGACATTCGACATTTCGACATTCGACATTCACATTCGACTTTCAACATTTCGACATTCGACATTCACATTTGACATTCGACTTTTCGACATTCGACTTTTCGACATTCGACATTCACATTCGACATTCGACATTCACATTCGACATTCGACATTCACATTCGACATTCGACATTTCGACATTCGACATTCGACATTCACATTCGACATTTTAACATTCGACATTTCGACATTTCGACATTCACATTCGACATTCTACATTCGACATTCACCATTCGACATTCAACATTCATATTCGACATTTGACATTTCGACATTCGACATTTCGACATTCGACATTCACCATTCGACATTTCGACATTCGACATTCACATTCGACATTCGACATTTCTATATTCGACATTTCGACATTCGACATTTCGACATTCAACATTCACATTCGACATTCGACATTCACATTCGACATTCCACATTCACCATTCGACATTCGACATTCAACATTCACATTCGACATTCGACATTTCGACATTCGTCATTTCGACATTCGGCATTTCGACATTCAAAATTCGACATTCGACTTTCACATTCGACATTCGACATTTCTACATTTGACATTTCGACATTCGACATTTCGACATTCAACATTCACATTCGACATTCGACATTCACATTCGACATTCGACATTCACATTCAACATTCGACATTCGGCATTCACATTCGACATTCGACATTCACATTCGACATTTCGACATTCGACATTCGACATTTCGACATTCACATTCGACATTCGACATTCACCATTCGACATTCGACATTCAACTTTCACATTCGACATTCGACATTTCGACATTCAAAATTCGACATTCGACTTTCACATTCGTCATTTCGACATTTCAACATTTTGACATTTTGACATTCGACATTCACATTCGACATTTCAACATTCGACATTTCGACATTTGACATTCACATTCGACATTTGACATTCACCATTCACCATTCGACATTTTGACATTTAGTCATTTGACAATCGACATTCACATTCGACATTTCGACATTCGACATTCACATTCGACTTTCAACATTTCGACATTCGACATTCACATTCGACATTCACATTTGACATTCGACATTCACCATTCGACATTCGACATTCGACATTTCGACATTTCGACATTCGACATTTAGTCTTTCGACATTCACATTCGACATTCGACATTTTGACATTCGACATTCACATTCGACATTCAACATTTCGACATTCGACATTCACATTTGACGTTCGACATTTCGACATTCACATTCGACATTCACATTCGACATTTCGACATTTCGACATTCGACATTTCGACATGCGACATTCGACATTCACATTCGGCATTTCGACATTTCGACATTCGACATTTCGACATTCGACATTCACATTCGACATTTCGACATTCGACATTTCGACATTCCACATTCGACATTTCGACATTCCACATTTCGACATTCAACAATCGACTTTCACATTCGACATTCGACATTTCGACATTCGACATTTCGACAATCGACATTTTGACATTTTGACATTTCTACATTTCAACACTCATCATTCGACATTCACATTCACATTTCGACATTCGACATTTCGATATTTCGACACTCATCATTCGACATTTGACATTCGACATTCACATTCGACATTTGACATTCGACATTTCGACATTCGACATTTCGACATTTCGACATTTGACATTTTCACATTCGACATTCGACATTTCGACATTTGCCATTTCGACATTCGACATTTCGACATTTCGACATTCGACATTTCGACATTTCGACATTCGACATTCGACATTCGACTTTCACATTCGACATTCGACATTCACATTCGACATTCGACATTTCGACATTCGACATTCACATTCGACATTTTAACATTCGACATTTCGACATTTCGACATTCACATTCGACATTCTACATTCGACATTCGACATTTCGACATTCAACATTCATATTCGACATTTGACATTTCGACATTCGACATTTCGACATTCGACATTCACCATTCGACATTCGACATTTCGACATTCGACATTCACATTCGACATTCGACATTTCTATATTCGACATTTCGACATTCGACATTTCGACATTCAACATTCACATTCGACATTCGACATTCACATTCGACATTCCACATTCACATTCAACATTCGACATTCACATTCAACATTTCTACATTCGACATTCGACATTTCGACATTCACATTCGACATTCGACATTCACCATTCGACATTCGACATTCAACATTCACATTCGACATTCGACATTTCGACATTCGTCATTTCGACATTCGGCATTTCGACATTCAAAATTCGACATTCGACTTTCACATTCGACATTCGACATTTCTACATTCGACATTTCTACATTCGACATTTCGACATTCAACATTCACATTCGACATTCGACATTCACATTCGACATTCGACATTCACATTCAACATTCGACATTCGGCATTCACATTCGACATTCGACATTCACATTCGACATTTCGACATTCGACATTCGACATTTCGACATTCACATTCGACATTCGACATTCACCATTCGACATTCGACATTCAACTTTCACATTCGACATTCGACATTTCGACATTCAAAATTCGACATTCGACTTTCACATTCGTCATTTCGACATTTCCACATTTTGACATTTTGACATTCGACATTCACATTCGACATTTCAACATTCGACATTTCGACATTTGACATTCACATTCGACATTTGACATTCACCATTCACCATTCGACATTTTGACATTTCGTCATTTGACAATCGACATTCACATTCGACATTTCGACATTCGACATTCACATTCGACTTTCAACATTTCGACATTCGACATTCACATACGACATTCACATTTGACATTCGACATTCACGATTCGACATTCGACATTTCGACATTTCGACATTCGACATTTAGTCTTTCGACATTCACATTCGACATTCGACATTTTGACATTCGACATTCACATTCGACATTCGACATTCAACATTTCGACATTCGACATTCACATTCGACGTTCGACATTTCGACATTCACATTCGACATTCACATTCGACATTTCGACATTTCGACATTCGACATTTCGACATGCGACATTCGACATTCACATTCGGCATTTCGACATTTCGACATTCGACATTTTGACATTCGACATTCACATTCGACATTTCGACATTCGACATTTCGACATTCCACATTTGACATTTCGACATTCCACATTTCGACATTCAACATTCGACTTTCACATTCGACGTTCGACATTTCGACATTCGACATTTCGACAATCGACATTTTGACATTTTGACATTTCTACATTTCAACACTCATCATTCGACATTCGACATTCTAATTCGACATTCGACATTCACATTCACATTTCGACATTCGACATTTCGATATTTCGACACTCATCATTCGACATTTGACATTCGACATTCACATTCGACATTTGACATTCGACATTTCGACATTTCGACATTTCGACATTCGACATTTCGACATTTCGACATTTGACATTTTCACATTCGACATTCGACATTTCGACATTTGCCATTTCGACATTCGACATTCGACATTTCGACATTTCGACATTCGACATTTCGACATTTCGACATTCGACATTCGACATTCGACTTTCACATTCGACATTCGACATTTTGACATTCGACATTCACATTCGATATTCGACATTTCGACATTCGACATTCACATTCGACATTTCTACATTCGACATTTCGACATTCGACATTTCGACATTCAACATTCACATTCGACATTCGACATTCACATTCGACATTCACATTCAACATTCGACATTCGGCATTCACATTCGACATTCGACATTCGAAATTCGACATTCACCATTCGACATTCGACATTCAACATTCACATTCGACATTCGACATTTCGACATTCGTCATTTCGACATTCGGCATTTCGACATTCAAAATTCGACATTTGACTTTCACATTCGACATTCACATTTCTACATTCGACATTTCGACATTCGACATTTCGACATTCAACATTCACATTCGACATTCACATTCGACATTCGACATTCACATTCAACATTCGACATTCGGCATTCACATTCGACATTCGACATTCCGACATTCGACATTCGACATTTCGACATTCACATTCGACATTCAACATTCACCTTTCGACATTCGACATTCAACTTTCACATTCGACATTCGACATTTCGACATTCGGCATTTCGACATTCGGCATTTCGACATTCAAAATTCGACATTCGACTTTCACATTCGACATTTCGACATTTCGACATTCGACATTTTGACATTTTGACATTCGACATTCACATTCGACATTTCAACATTCGACATTTCGACATTTGACATTCACATTCGACATTTGACATTCACCATTCACCATTCGACATTTTGACATTTCGTCATTTGACAATCGACATTCACATTCGACATTTCGACATTCGACATTCACATTCGACTTTCAACATTTCGACATTCGACATTCACATTCGACATTCACATTTGACATTCGACTTTTCGACATTCGACATTCACATTCGACATTCACATTCGACATTCACATTTGACATTCGACATTCACCATTCGACATTCGACATTTAGTCTTTCGACATTCACATTCGACATTCGACATTTTGACATTCGACATTCACATACGACATTCGACATTTCAACATTCGATATTCACATTCGACATTCGACATTCAACATTTCGACATTCGACATTCACATTCGACGTTCGACATTTCGACATTCACATTCGACATTCACATTCGACATTTCGACATTTCGACATTCGACATTTCGACATGCGACATTCGACATTCACATTCGGCATTTCGACATTTCGACATTCGACATTTCGACATTCGACATTCACATTCGACATTCGACATTTCGACATTCGACATTTCGACATTCCACATTCGACATTTCGACATTCCACATTTCGACATTCAACATTCGACTTTCACATTCGACATTCGACATTTCGACATTCGACATTTCGACAATCGACATTTTGACATTTTGACATTTCTACATTTCAACACTCATCATTCGACATTCGACATTCTCATTCGACATTCGACATTCGACATTCACATTCACATTTCGACATTTCGACATTCGACATTTCGATATTTCGACACTCATCATTCGACATTTGACATTCGACATTCACACTCGACATTTGACATTCGACATTTCGACATTTCGACATTCGACATTTCGACATTTCGACATTTGACATTTTCACATTCGACATTCGACATTTCGACATTTGCCATTTCGACATTCGACATTTCGACATTTCGACATTCGACATTTCGACATTTCGACATTCGACATTCGACATTCGACTTTCACATTCGACATTCGACATTTCGACATTCGACATTCACATTCGATATTCGACATTTCGACATTCGACATTCACATTCGACATTTCTACATTCGACATTTCGACATTCGACATTTCGACATTCAACATTCACATTCGACATTCACATTCGACATTCACATTCAACATTCGACATTCGGCATTCACATTCGACATTCGACATTCACATTCGACATTCGACATTCACCATTCGACATTCGACATTCAACATTCACATTCGACATTTCGACAATAGTCATTTCGACATTCGGCATTTCGACATTCAAAATTCGACATTCGACTTTCACATTCGACATTCGACATTTCTACATTCGACATTTCGACATTCGACATTTCGACATTCAACATTCACATTCGACATTCGACATTCACATTCGACATTCGACATTCACATTCAACATTCGACATTCGGCATTCACATTCGACATTCGACATTCACATTCGACATTTCGACATTCGACATTCGACATTTCGACATTCACATTCGACATTCGACATTCACCATTCGACATTCGACATTCAACTTTCACATTCGACATTCGACATTTCGACATTCGGCCTTTCGACATTCGGCATTTCGACATTCAAAATTCGACATTCGACTTTCACATTCGACATTCGACATTTCTACATTCGACATTTCGACATTCGACATTTCGACATTCAACATTCACATTCGACATTCGACATTCACATTCGACATTCGACATTCACCATTCGACATTCGACATTCAACTTTCACATTCGACATTCGACATTTCGACATTCGGCCTTTCGACATTCGGCATTTCGACATTCAAAATTCGACATTCGACTTTCACATTCGACATTCGACATTTCTACATTAGACATTTCGACATTCGACATTTCGACATTCAACATTCACATTCGACATTCGACATTCACATTCGACATTCGACATTCACATTCAACAATCGACATTCGGCATTCACATTCGACATTTCAACATTCGACATTTCGACATTCGACATTCACATTCGACATTTGACATTCACCATTCACCATTCGACATTTTGACATTTCGTCATTTGACAATCGACATTCGACATTTCGACATTCGACATTCACATTCGACTTTCAACATTTCGACATTCGACATTCACATTTGACATTCGACTTTTCGACATTCGACTTTTCGACATTCGACATTCACATTCGACATTCGACATTCACATTCGACATTCGACATTCACATTCGACATTCGACATTTCGACATTCGACATTCGACATTCACATTCGACATTTTAACATTCGACATTTCGACATTTCGACATTCACATTCGACATTCTACATTCGACATTCACCATTCGACATTCAACATTCATATTCGACATTTGACATTTCGACATTCGACATTTCGACATTCGACATTCACCATTCGACATTTCGACATTCGACATTCACATTCGACATTCGACATTTCTATATTCGACATTTCGACATTCGACATTTCGACATTCAACATTCACATTCGACATTCGACATTCACATTCGACATTCCACATTCACCATTCGACATTCGACATTCAACATTCACATTCGACATTCGACATTTCGACATTCGTCATTTCGACATTCGGCATTTCGACATTCAAAATTCGACATTCGACTTTCACATTCGACATTCGACATTTCTACATTTGACATTTCGACATTCGACATTTCGACATTCAACATTCACATTCGACATTCGACATTCACATTCGACATTCGACATTCACATTCAACATTCGACATTCGGCATTCACATTCGACATTCGACATTCACATTCGACATTTCGACATTCGACATTCGACATTTCGACATTCACATTCGACATTCGACATTCACCATTCGACATTCGACATTCAACTTTCACATTCGACATTCGACATTTCGACATTCAAAATTCGACATTCGACTTTCACATTCGTCATTTCGACATTTCAACATTTTGACATTTTGACATTCGACATTCACATTCGACATTTCAACATTCGACATTTCGACATTTGACATTCACATTCGACATTTGACATTCACCATTCACCATTCGACATTTTGACATTTCGTCATTTGACAATCGACATTCACATTCGACATTTCGACATTCGACATTCACATTCGACTTTCAACATTTCGACATTCGACATTCACATTCGACATTCACATTTGACATTCGACATTCACCATTCGACATTCGACATTCGACATTTCGACATTTCGACATTCGACATTTAGTCTTTCGACATTCACATTCGACATTCGACATTTTGACATTCGACATTCACATTCGACATTCAACATTTCGACATTCGACATTCACATTTGACGTTCGACATTTCGACATTCACATTCGACATTCACATTCGACATTTCGACATTTCGACATTCGACATTTCGACATGCGACATTCGACATTCACATTCGGCATTTCGACATTTCGACATTCGACATTCGACATTCACATTCGACATTTCGACATTCGACATTTCGACATTCCACATTCGACATTTCGACATTCCACATTTCGACATTCAACATTCGACTTTCACATTCGACATTCGACATTTCGACATTCGACATTTCGACAATCGACATTTTGACATTTTGACATTTCTACATTTCAACACTCATCATTCGACATTCACATTCACATTTCGACATTCGACATTTCGATATTTCGACACTCATCATTCGACATTTGACATTCGACATTCACATTCGACATTTGACATTCGACATTTCGACATTCGACATTTCGACATTTCGACATTTGACATTTTCACATTCGACATTCGACATTTCGACATTTGCCATTTCGACATTCGACATTTCGACATTTCGACATTCGACATTTCGACATTTCGACATTCGACATTCGACATTCGACTTTCACATTCGACATTCGACATTCACATTCGACATTCGACATTTCGACATTCGACATTCACATTCGACATTTTAACATTCGACATTTCGACATTTCGACATTCACATTCGACATTCTACATTCGACATTCGACATTTCGACATTCAACATTCATATTCGACATTTGACATTTCGACATTCGACATTTCGACATTCGACATTCACCATTCGACATTCGACATTTCGACATTCGACATTCACATTCGACATTCGACATTTCTATATTCGACATTTCGACATTCGACATTTCGACATTCAACATTCACATTCGACATTCGACATTCACATTCGACATTCCACATTCACATTCAACATTCGACATTCACATTCAACATTTCTACATTCGACATTCGACATTTCGACATTCACATTCGACATTCGACATTCACCATTCGACATTCGACATTCAACATTCACATTCGACATTCGACATTTCGACATTCGTCATTTCGACATTCGGCATTTCGACATTCAAAATTCGACATTCGACTTTCACATTCGACATTCGACATTTCTACATTCGACATTTCTACATTCGACATTTCGACATTCAACATTCACATTCGACATTCGACATTCACATTCGACATTCGACATTCACATTCAACATTCGACATTCGGCATTCACATTCGACATTCGACATTCACATTCGACATTTCGACATTCGACATTCGACATTTCGACATTCACATTCGACATTCGACATTCACCATTCGACATTCGACATTCAACTTTCACATTCGACATTCGACATTTCGACATTCAAAATTCGACATTCGACTTTCACATTCGTCATTTCGACATTTCCACATTTTGACATTTTGACATTCGACATTCACATTCGAC
The DNA here is from genome assembly GCF_039654945.1 of Dendrobates tinctorius. NCBI lineage: Eukaryota > Metazoa > Chordata > Amphibia > Anura > Dendrobatidae > Dendrobates > Dendrobates tinctorius. The sequence goes on from NW_027361795.1 coordinate 23,136,966, forward strand.
ATTTCAACATTCGACATTTCGACATTTGACATTCACATTCGACATTTGACATTCACCATTCACCATTCGACATTTTGACATTTCGTCATTTGACAATCGACATTCACATTCGACATTTCGACATTCGACATTCACATTCGACTTTCAACATTTCGACATTCGACATTCACATACGACATTCACATTTGACATTCGACATTCACGATTCGACATTCGACATTTCGACATTTCGACATTCGACATTTAGTCTTTCGACATTCACATTCGACATTCGACATTTTGACATTCGACATTCACATTCGACATTCGACATTCAACATTTCGACATTCGACATTCACATTCGACGTTCGACATTTCGACATTCACATTCGACATTCACATTCGACATTTCGACATTTCGACATTCGACATTTCGACATGCGACATTCGACATTCACATTCGGCATTTCGACATTTCGACATTCGACATTTTGACATTCGACATTCACATTCGACATTTCGACATTCGACATTTCGACATTCCACATTTGACATTTCGACATTCCACATTTCGACATTCAACATTCGACTTTCACATTCGACGTTCGACATTTCGACATTCGACATTTCGACAATCGACATTTTGACATTTTGACATTTCTACATTTCAACACTCATCATTCGACATTCGACATTCTAATTCGACATTCGACATTCACATTCACATTTCGACATTCGACATTTCGATATTTCGACACTCATCATTCGACATTTGACATTCGACATTCACATTCGACATTTGACATTCGACATTTCGACATTTCGACATTTCGACATTCGACATTTCGACATTTCGACATTTGACATTTTCACATTCGACATTCGACATTTCGACATTTGCCATTTCGACATTCGACATTCGACATTTCGACATTTCGACATTCGACATTTCGACATTTCGACATTCGACATTCGACATTCGACTTTCACATTCGACATTCGACATTTTGACATTCGACATTCACATTCGATATTCGACATTTCGACATTCGACATTCACATTCGACATTTCTACATTCGACATTTCGACATTCGACATTTCGACATTCAACATTCACATTCGACATTCGACATTCACATTCGACATTCACATTCAACATTCGACATTCGGCATTCACATTCGACATTCGACATTCGAAATTCGACATTCACCATTCGACATTCGACATTCAACATTCACATTCGACATTCGACATTTCGACATTCGTCATTTCGACATTCGGCATTTCGACATTCAAAATTCGACATTTGACTTTCACATTCGACATTCACATTTCTACATTCGACATTTCGACATTCGACATTTCGACATTCAACATTCACATTCGACATTCACATTCGACATTCGACATTCACATTCAACATTCGACATTCGGCATTCACATTCGACATTCGACATTCCGACATTCGACATTCGACATTTCGACATTCACATTCGACATTCAACATTCACCTTTCGACATTCGACATTCAACTTTCACATTCGACATTCGACATTTCGACATTCGGCATTTCGACATTCGGCATTTCGACATTCAAAATTCGACATTCGACTTTCACATTCGACATTTCGACATTTCGACATTCGACATTTTGACATTTTGACATTCGACATTCACATTCGACATTTCAACATTCGACATTTCGACATTTGACATTCACATTCGACATTTGACATTCACCATTCACCATTCGACATTTTGACATTTCGTCATTTGACAATCGACATTCACATTCGACATTTCGACATTCGACATTCACATTCGACTTTCAACATTTCGACATTCGACATTCACATTCGACATTCACATTTGACATTCGACTTTTCGACATTCGACATTCACATTCGACATTCACATTTGACATTCGACATTCACCATTCGACATTCGACATTTCGACATTTCGACATTCGACATTTAGTCTTTCGACATTCACATTCGACATTCGACATTTCAACATTCGATATTCACATTCGACATTCGACATTCAACATTTCGACATTCGACATTCACATTCGACGTTCGACATTTCGACATTCACATTCGACATTCACATTCGACATTTCGACATTTCGACATTCGACATTTCGACATGCGACATTCGACATTCACATTCGGCATTTCGACATTTCGACATTCGACATTTCGACATTCGACATTCACATTCGACATTCGACATTTCGACATTCGACATTTCGACATTCCACATTCGACATTTCGACATTCCACATTTCGACATTCAACATTCGACTTTCACATTCGACATTCGACATTTCGACATTCGACATTTCGACAATCGACATTTTGACATTTTGACATTTCTACATTTCAACACTCATCATTCGACATTCGACATTCTCATTCGACATTCGACATTCGACATTCACATTCACATTTCGACATTTCGACATTCGACATTTCGATATTTCGACACTCATCATTCGACATTTGACATTCGACATTCACACTCGACATTTGACATTCGACATTTCGACATTTCGACATTCGACATTTTGACATTTCGACATTTGACATTTTCACATTCGACATTCGACATTTCGACATTTGCCATTTCGACATTCGACATTTCGACATTTCGACATTCGACATTTCGACATTTCGACATTCGACATTCGACATTCGACTTTCACATTCGACATTCGACATTTCGACATTCGACATTCACATTCGATATTCGACATTTCGACATTCGACATTCACATTCGACATTTCTACATTCGACATTTCGACATTCGACATTTCGACATTCAACATTCACATTCGACATTCACATTCGACATTCACATTCAACATTCGACATTCGGCATTCACATTCGACATTCGACATTCACATTCGACATTCGACATTCACCATTCGACATTCGACATTCAACATTCACATTCGACATTTCGACAATAGTCATTTCGACATTCGGCATTTCGACATTCAAAATTCGACATTCGACTTTCACATTCGACATTCGACATTTCTACATTCGACATTTCGACATTCGACATTTCGACATTCAACATTCACATTCGACATTCGACATTCGACATTCACATTCAACATTCGACATTCGGCATTCACATTCGACATTCGACATTCACATTCGACATTTCGACATTCGACATTCGACATTTCGACATTCACATTCGACATTCGACATTCACCATTCGACATTCGACATTCAACTTTCACATTCGACATTCGACATTTCGACATTCGGCCTTTCGACATTCGGCATTTCGACATTCAAAATTCGACATTCGACTTTCACATTCGACATTCGACATTTCTACATTCGACATTTCGACATTCGACATTTCGACATTCAACATTCACATTCGACATTCGACATTCACATTCGACATTCGACATTCACCATTCGACATTCGACATTCAACTTTCACATTCGACATTCGACATTTCGACATTCGGCCTTTCGACATTCGGCATTTCGACATTCAAAATTCGACATTCGACTTTCACATTCGACATTCGACATTTCTACATTAGACATTTCGACATTCGACATTTCGACATTCAACATTCACATTCGACATTCGACATTCACATTCGACATTCGACATTCACATTCAACAATCGACATTCGGCATTCACATTCGACATTCGACATTCACATTCGACATTTCGACATTCGACATTCGACATTTCGACATTCACATTCGACATTCGACATTCACCATTCGACATTCGACATTCAACATTCACATTCGACATTCTACATTCGGCATTTCGACATTCGGTATTTCGACATTCAAAATTCGACATTCGACTTTCACATTCGACATTTCGACATTTCGACATTCGACATTTCGACATTTTGACATTCGACATTCACATTCGACATTTCAACATTCGACATTTCGACATTCGACATTCACATTCGACATTTGACATTCACCATTCACCATTCGACATTTTGACATTTCGTCATTTGACAATCGACATTCACATTCGACATTTCGACATTCACATTCGACTTTCAACATTTCGACATTCGACATTCACATTTGACATTCGACTTTTCGACATTCGACTTTTCGGCATTCGACATTCACATTCGACATTCGACATTCACATTCGACATTCGACATTTCGACATTCGACATTCACATTCGACATTTCAACATTCGACATTTCGACATTTCGACTTTCACATTCGACATTTCGACATTTCGACATTCGACATTTCGACATTTTGACATTCGACATTCACATTCGACATTTCAACATTCGACATTTCGACATTCGACATTCACATTCGACATTTGACATTCACCATTCACCATTCGACATTTTGACATTTCGTCATTTGACAATCGACATTCACATTCGACATTTCGACATTCGACATTCACATTCGACTTTCAACATTTCGACATTCGACATTCACATTTGACATTCGACTTTTCGACATTCGACTTTTCGACATTCGACATTCACATTCGACATTCGACATTCACATTCGACATTCGACATTCACATTCGACATTCGACATTTCGACATTCGACATTCGACATTCACATTCGACATTTTAACATTCGACATTTCGACATTTCGACATTCACATTCGACATTCTACATTCGACATTCACCATTCGACATTCAACATTCATATTCGACATTTGACATTTCGACATTCGACATTTCGACATTCGACATTCACCATTCGACATTCGACATTTCGACATTCGACATTCACATTCGACATTCGACATTTCTATATTCGACATTTCGACATTCGACATTTCGACATTCAACATTCACATTCGACATTCGACATTCACATTCGACATTCCACATTCACCATTCGACATTCGACATTCAACATTCACATTCGACATTCGACATTTCGACATTCGTCATTTCGACATTCGGCATTTCGACATTCAAAATTCGACATTCGACTTTCACATTCGACATTCGACATTTCTACATTCGACATTTCGACATTCGACATTTCGACATTCAACATTCACATTCGACATTCACATTCGACATTCGACATTCACATTCAACATTCGACATTCGGCATTCACATTCGACATTCGACATTCACATTCGACATTTCGACATTCGACATTCGACATTTCGACATTCACATTCGACATTCGACATTCACCATTCGACATTCGACATTCAACTTTCACATTCGACATTCGACATTTCGACATTCAAAATTCGACATTCGACTTTCACATTCGTCATTTCGACATTTCGACATTTTGACATTTTGACATTCGACATTCACATTCGACATTTCAACATTCGACATTTCGACATTTGACATTCACATTCGACATTTGACATTCACCATTCACCATTCGACATTTTGACATTTCGTCATTTGACAATCGACATTCTCATTCGACATTTCGACATTCAACATTCACATTCGACTTTCAACATTTCGACATTCGACATTCACATTCGACATTCACATTTGACATTCGACATTCACCATTCGACATTCGACATTCGACATTTCGACATTCGACATTTAGTCTTTCGACATTCACATTCGGCATTCGACATTTTGACATTCGACATTCACATTCGACATTCGACATTCAACATTTCGACATTCGACATTCACATTCGACGTTCGACATTTCGACATTCACATTCGACATTCACATTCGACATTTCGACATTTCGACATTCGACATTTCGACATGCGACATTCGACATTTCAACATTCGACATTTCGACATTTGACATTCACATTCGACATTTGACATTCACCATTCACCATTCGACATTTTGACATTTCGTCATTTCGACATTCCACATTCGACATTTCGACATTCCACATTTCGACATTCAACATTCGACTTTCACATTCGACATTCGACATTTCGACATTCGACATTTCGACAATCGACATTTTGACATTTCTACATTTCAACACTCATCATTCGACATTCGACATTCAACATTTCGACATTCGACATTCTCATTCGACATTCGACATTCACATTCACATTTCGACATTCGACATTTCGATATTTCGACACTCATCATTCGACATTTGACATTCGACATTCACATTCGACATTTGACATTCGACATTTCGACATTTCGACATTCGACATTTCGACATTTCGACATTTGACATTTTCACATTCGACATTCGACATTTCGACATTTGCCATTTCGACATTCGACATTTCGACATTTCGACATTCGACATTTCGACATTTCGACATTCGACATTCGACATTCGACTTTCACATTCGACATTCGACATTCACATTCGACATTCGACATTTCGACATTCGACATTCGACATTCACATTCGACATTTTAACATTCGACATTTCGACATTTCGACATTCACATTCGACATTCTACATTCGACATTCGACATTTCGACATTCAACATTCATATTCGACATTTGACATTTCGACATTCGACATTTCGACATTCGACATTCACCATTCGACATTCGACATTTCGACATTCGACATTCACATTCGACATTCGACATTTCTATATTCGACATTTCGACATTCGACATTTCGACATTCAACATTCACATTCGACATTCGACATTCACATTCGACATTCCACATTCACATTCAACATTCGACATTCACATTCAACATTTCTACATTCGACATTCGACATTTCGACATTCACATTCGACATTCGACATTCACCATTCGACATTCGACATTCAACATTCACATTCGACATTCGACATTTCGACATTCGTCATTTCGACATTCGGCATTTCGACATTCAAAATTCGACATTCGACTTTCACATTCGACATTCGACATTTCTACATTCGACATTTCTACATTTGACATTTCGACATTCAACATTCACATTCGACATTCGACATTCACATTCGACATTCGACATTCACATTCAACATTCGACATTCGGCAATCACATTCGACATTCGACATTCACATTCGACATTTCGACATTCGACATTCGACATTTCGACATTCACATTCGACATTCGACATTCACCATTCGACATTCGACATTCAACATTCACATTCGACATTCGACATTTCGACATTCGTCATTTCGACATTCGGCATTTCGACATTCAAAATTCGACATTCGACTTTCACATTCGACATTCGACATTTCTACATTCGACATTTCTACATTCGACATTTCGACATTCAACATTCACATTCGACATTCGACATTCACATTCGACATTCGACATTCACATTCAACATTCGACATTCGGCATTCACATTCGACATTCGACATTCACATTCGACATTTCGACATTCGACATTCGACATTTCGACATTCACATTCGACATTCGACATTCACCATTCGACATTCGACATTCAACTTTCACATTCGACATTCGACATTTCGACATTCAAAATTCGACATTCGGCATTTCGACATTCAAAATTCGACATTCGACTTTCACATTCGACATTTCGACATTTCGACATTCGACATTTTGACATTTTGACATTCGACATTCACATTCGACATTTCAACATTCGACATTTCGACATTTGACATTCACATTCGACATTTGACATTCACCATTCACCATTCGACATTTTGACATTTCGTCATTTGACAATCGACATTCACATTCGACATTTCGACATTCGACATTCACATTCGACTTTCAACATTTCGACATTCGACATTCACATTCGACATTCACATTTGACATTCGACTTTTCGACATTCGACATTCACATTCGACATTCACATTTGACATTCGACATTCACCATTCGACATTCGACATTTCGACATTCGACATTTAGTCTTTCGACATTCACATTCGACATTCGTCATTTTGACATTCGACATTCACATACGACATTCGACATTTCAACATTCGATATTCACATTCGACATTCAACATTTCGACATTCGACATTCACATTCGACGTTCGACATTTCGACATTCACATTCGACATTCACATTCGACATTTCGACATTTCGACATTCGACATTTCAACATGCGACATTCGACATTCACATTCGGCATTTCGACATTTCGACATTCGACATTTCGACATTCGACATTCACATTCGACATTCGACATTTCGACATTCGACATTTCGACATTCCACATTCGACATTTCGACATTCCACATTTCGACATTCAACATTCGACTTTCACATTCGACATTCGACATTTCGACATTCGACATTTCGACAATCGACATTTTGACATTTTGACATTTCTACATTTCAACACTCATCATTCGACATTCGACATTCTCATTCGACATTCGACATTCGACATTCACATTTCGACATTTCGACATTCGACATTTCGATATTTCGACACTCATCTTTCGACATTTGACATTCGACATTCACACTCGACATTTGACATTCGACATTTCGACATTTCGACATTTCGACATTCGACATTTCGACATTTGACATTTTCACATTCGACATTCGACATTTCGACATTTGCCATTTCGACATTCGACATTTCGACATTTCGACATTCGACATTTCGACATTTCGACATTCGACATTCGACATTCGACTTTCACATTCGACATTCGACATTTCGACATTCGACATTCACATTCGATATTCGACATTTCGACATTCGACATTCACATTCGACATTTCTACATTCGACATTTCGACATTCGACATGTCGACATTCAACATTCACATTCGACATTCGACATTCACATTCGACATTCACATTCAACATTCGACATTCGGCATTCACATTCGACATTCGACATTCACATTCGACATTCGACATTCACCATTCGACATTCGACATTCAACATTCACATTCGACATTTCGACAATAGTCATTTCGACATTCGGCATTTCGACATTCAAAATTCGACATTCGACTTTCACATTCGTCATTCGACATTTCTACATTCGACATTTCGACATTCGACATTTCGACATTCAACATTCACATTCGACATTCGACATTCACATTCGACATTCGACATTCACATTCAACATTCGACATTCGGCATTCACATTCGACATTCGACATTCACATTCGACATTTCGACATTCGACATTCGACATTTCGACATTCACATTCGACATTCGACATTCACCATTCGACATTCGACATTCAACTTTCACATTCGACATTCGACATTTCGACATTCGGCATTTCGACATTCGGCATTTCGACATTCAAAATTCGACATTCGACTTTCACATTCGACATTCCACATTTCTACATTCGACATTTCGACATTCGACATTTCGACATTCAACATTCACATTCGACATTCGACATTCACATTCGACATTCGACATTCACATTCAACAATCGACATTCGGCATTCACATTCGACATTCGACATTCACATTCGACATTTTGACATTCGACATTCGACATTTCGACATTCACATTCGACATTCGACATTCACCATTCGACATTCGACATTCAACATTCACATTCGACATTCGACATTCGGCATTTCGACATTCGGTATTTCGACATTCAAAATTCGACATTCGACTTTCACATTCGACATTTCGACATTTCGACATTCGACATTTCGACATTTTGACATTCGACATTCACATTCGACATTTCAACATTCGACATTTCGACATTCGACATTCACATTCGACATTTGACATTCACCATTCACCATTCGACATTTTGACATTTCGTCATTTGACAATCGACATTCACATTCGACATTTCGACATTCGACATTCACATTCGACTTTCAACATTTCGACATTCGACATTCACATTTGACATTCGACTTTTCGACATTCGACTTTTCGGCATTCGACATTCACATTCGACATTCGACATTCACATTCGACATTCGACATTTCGACATTCGACATTCACATTCGTCATTTCAACATTCGACATTTAGACATTTCGACATTCACATTCGACATTCGACATTCACCATTCGACATTCAACATTCATATTCGACATTTGACATTTCGAAATTCGACATTTCGACATTCGACATTCACCATTCGACATTCGACATTCACATTCGACATTTCGACATTTGACATTTCGACATTTCGACATTCGACATTTGACATTCGACTTTCACATTCGACATTCGACATTCGACATTCACCATTCGACATTCAACATTCATATTCGACATTTGACATTTCGAAATTCGACATTTCGACATTCGACAATCACCATTCGACATTCGACATTCACATTCGACATTTTGACATTCGACATTTCGACATTTCGACATTCGACATTCGACTTTCACATTTGACATTCGACATTTCGACATTCAACATTCACATTCGATATTCGACATTTCGACATTCGACATTTACATTCGACATTCGACATTTCTACATTCGACATTTCGACATTCAACATTTCGACATTCCACATTCACATTCGACATTCGACATTCACATTCGACATTCGACATTCACATTCAACATTCGACATTCGGCATTCACATTCGACATTCGACATTCACATTCGACATTTCGACATTCGTATTTTCGACATTCGGCATTTCGACATTCAAAATTCGACATTCGACTTTCACATTCGACATTCGACATTTCTACATTTCGACATTCGACATTTCGACATTCAACATTCACATTCGACATTCGACATTCACATTCGACATTCACAATCAACATTCGACATTCGGTATTCACATTCGACATTCGACATTCACATTCGACATTTCGACATTCAACATTCGACATTTCGACATTCACATTCGACATTCGACATTCACCATTCGACATTCAACATTCACATTCGACATTCGACATTTCGACATTCGGCATTTCGACATTCGGCATTTCGACATTCAAAATTCGACATTCGACTTTCACATTCGACATTTCGACATTCGACATTTCGACATTTTGACATTCGACATTCACATTCGACATTTCAACATTCGACATTTCGACATTCGACATTCACATTCGACATTTGACATTCACCATTCACCATTCGACATTTTGACATTTCGTCATTTGACAATCGACATTCACATTCGACATTTCGACATTCGACATTCACATTCGACTTTCAACATTTCGACATTCGACATTCACATTTGACATTCACATTTGACATTCGACTTTTCGACATTCGACATTCACATTCGTCATTCACATTTGACATTCGACATTCACCATTCGACATTCGACATTTCGACATTTCGACATTCGACATTTAGTCTTTCGACATTCACATTCGACATTCGACATTTTGACATTCGACATTCACATTCGACATTCGACATTTCAACATTCGATATTCACATTCGACATTCGACATTCAACATTTCGACATTCGACATTCACATTCGATGTTCGACATTTCGACATTCACATTCGACATTCACATTCGACATTTCGACATTTCGACATTCGACATTTCGACATGCGACATTCGACATTCACATTCGGCATTTTGACATTTCAACATTCGACACTTTGACATTCGACATTCACATTCGAAATTCGACATTTCGACATTCGACATTTCGACATTCCACATTCGACATTTCGACATTCCACATTTCGACATTCGACATTCGACTTTCACATTCGACATTCCACATTTCGACATTGGACATTTCGACAATCGACATTTTGACAATTTGACATTTCTACATTTCGACACTCATCATTCGACATTCGACATTCTCATTCGACATTCGACATTCGACATTCACATTCACATTTCGACATTTCGACATTCGACATTTCGATATTTCTACACTCATCATTCGACATTTGACATTCGACATTCACATTTGACATTTGACATTCGACATTTCGACATTTCGACATTCGACATTTCGACATTTCGACATTTGACATTTTCACATTCGACATTCGACATTTCGACATTTGACATTTCGACATTCGACATTCGACATTTCGACATTTCGACATTCGACATTTCGACATTTCGACATTCGACATTCGACATTCGACTTTCACATTCGACATTCGACATTTCGACATTCGACATTCACATTCGATATTCGACATTTCGACATTCGACATTCACTTTCGACATTCGACATTTCTACATTCGACATTTCGACATTCGACATTTCGACATTCAACATTCACATTCGACATTCACATTCGACATTCGACATTCACATTCAACATTCGACATTCGGCATTCACATTCGACATTCGACATTCACATTCGACATTTCGACATTTCGACATTCGTCATTTCGACATTCGGCATTTCGACATTCAAAATTCGACATTCGACTTTCACATTCGACATTCGACATTTCGAGATTCGACATTCGACATTCGACATTTCAACATTCACATTCGACATTCGACATTCACCATTCGACATTCGACATTCAACATTCACATTCGACATTCGACATTTCGACATTCGTCATTTCGACATTCGGCATTTCGACATTCAAAATTCGACATTCGACTTTCACATTCGACATTCGACATTTCGAGATTCGACATTTCGACATTCGACATTTCGACATTCAACATTCACATTTGACATTCGACATTCACATTCGACATTCACATTCAACATTCGACATTCGGCATTCACATTCGACATTCGACATTCACATTCGACATTTCGACATTCGACATTCGACATTTCGACATTCACATTCGACATTCGACATTCACCATTCGACATTCGACATTCAACATTCACATTCGACATTCGACATTTCTACATTCGACATTTTGACATTCGACATTTCGACATTCAACATTCACATTCGACATTCGACATTCACATTCGACATTCGACATTCACATTCAACATTCGACATTCGGCATTCACATTCGACATTCGACATTCACATTCCACATTTCGACATTCGACATTCGACATTTCGACATTCACATTCGACATTCGACATTCACCATTCGACATTCGACATTCAACTTTCACATTCGACATTCGACATTTCGACATTCGGCATTTCGACATTCGGCATTTCGACATTCAAAATTCGACATTCGACTTTCACATTCGACATTTCGACATTTCGACATTCGACATTTTGACATTTTGACATTCGACATTCACATTCGACATTTCAACATTCGACATTTCTACATTCGACATTTCGACATTCACATTCGACATTTGACATTCACCATTCACGATTCGACATTTTGACATTTCGTCATTTGACAATCGACATTCACATTCAACATTTCGACATTCGACATTCACATTCGACTTTCAACATTTCGACATTCGACATTCACATTCGACATTCACATTTGACATTCGACTTTTCGACATTCGACATTCACATTCGACATTCACATTTGACATTCGACATTCACCATTCGACATTTCGACATTTCGACATTCGACATTTAGTCTTTCGACATTCACATTCGACATTCGACATTTTGACATTCGACATTCACATACGACATTCGACATTTCAACATTCGATATTCACATTCGACATTCGACATTCAACATTTCGACATTCGACATTCACATTCGACGTTCGACATTTCGACATTCACATTCGACATTTCGACATTTCGACATTCGACATTTCGACATTCACATTCGACATTCACATTCGACATTTCGACATTTCGACATTCGACATTTCGACATGCGACATTCAACATTCACATTCGACATTCGACATTCACATTCGACATTCACATTCAACATTCGACATTCGGCATTCACATTCGACATTCGACATTCACATTCGACATTCGACATTCACCATTCGACATTCGACATTCAACATTCACATTCGACATTCGACATTTCGACATTCGTCATTTCGACATTCGGCATTTCGACATTCAAAATTCGACATTCGACTTTCACATTCGACATTCGACATTTCGACATTCGACATTTCGACATTCAACATTCACATTTGACATTCGACATTCACATTCGACATTCACATTCAACATTCGACATTCGGCATTCACATTCGACATTCGACATTCACATTCGACATTTCGACATTCGACATTCGACATTTCGACATTCACATTCGACATTCGACATTCACCATTCGACATTCGACATTCAACATTCACATTCGACATTCGACATTCGGCATTTCAACATTCGGTATTTCGACATTCAAAATTCGACATTCGACTTTCACATTCGACATTTCGACATTTCGACATTCGACATTTCGACATTTTGACATTCGACATTCACATTCGACATTTCAACATTCGACATTTCGACATTCGACATTTCGACATTCAAAATTCGACATTCGACTTTCACATTCGACATTTCGACATTTCGACATTTTGACATTTTGACATTCGACATTCACATTCGACATTTCAACATTCGACATTTCGACATTTGACATTCACATTCGACATTTGACATTCACCATTCACCATTCGACATTTTGACATTTCGTCATTTGACAATCGACATTCATATTCGACATTTCGACATTCGACATTCACATTCGACTTTCAACATTTCGACATTCGACATTCACATTTGACATTCGACTTTTCGACATTCGACTTTTCGACATTCGACATTCACATTCGACATTCGACATTCACATTCCACATTCGACATTTCGACATTCGACATTCACATTCGACATTTCAACATTCGACATTTCGACATTTCGACATTCACATTCGACATTCGACATTCGACATTCGACATTCAACATTCATATTCGACATTTGACATTTCGACATTCGACATTTCGACATTCGACATTTCGACATTCGACATTCACCATTCGACATTCGACATTCACATTCGACATTTCGACATTTGTCATTTCGACATTCGACATTCGACATTTCGACATTTCGACATTCGACATTTCGACATTTCGACATTCGACATTCGACTTTCACATTCGACATTCGACATTTCGACATTCAACATTCATATTCGATATTCGACATTTCAACATTCGACATTCACATTCGACATTCGACATTTCTACATTCGATATTTCGACATTCGACATTTCGACATTCAACATTCACATTCGACATTCGACATTCACATTCGACATTCGACATTCACATTCAACATTCGACATTCGGCATTCACATTCGACATTCGACATTCACATTCGACATTCGACATTTCGACATTCGTCATTTCGACATTCGGCATTTCGACATTCAAAATTCGACAATCGACTTTCACATTCGACATTTCTACATTTCGACATTCGACATTTCGACATTCAACATTCACATTCGACATTCGACATTCACATTCGACATTCACAATCAACATTCGACATTCGGCATTCACATTCGACATTCGACATTCACATTCGACATTTCGACATTCGACATTTCGACATTCGACATTTTGACATTCGACATTTCGACATTCACATTCGACATTCGACATTCACCATTCGACATTCAACATTCACATTCGACATTCGACATTCGGCATTTCGACATTCGGCATTTCGACATTCAAAATTCGACATTCGACTTTCACATTCGACATTTCGACATTCGACATTTCGACATTTTGACATTCGACATTCACATTCGACATTCGACATTCACCATTCGACATTCGACATTCAACATTCACATTCGACATTTCGACAATAGTCATTTCGACATTCGGCATTTCGACATTCAAAATTCGACATTCGACTTTCACATTCGACATTCGACATTTCTACATTCGACATTTCGACATTCGACATTTCGACATTCAACATTCACATTCGACATTCGACATTCACATTCGACATTCGACATTCACATTCAACATTCGACATTCGGCATTCACATTCGACATTCGACATTCACATTCGACATTTCGACATTCGACATTCGACATTTCGACATTCACATTCGACATTCGACATTCACCATTCGACATTCGACATTCAACTTTCACATTCGACATTCGACATTTCGACATTCGGCATTTCGACATTCGGCATTTCGACATTCAAAATTCGACATTCGACTTTCACATTCGACATTCCACATTTCTACATTCGACATTTCGACATTCGACATTTCGACATTCAACATTCACATTCGACATTCGACATTCACATTCGACATTCGACATTCACATTCAACAATCGACATTCGGCATTCACATTCGACATTCGACATTCACATTCGACATTTTGACATTCGACATTCGACATTTCGACATTCACATTCGACATTCGACATTCACCATTCGACATTCGACATTCAACATTCACATTCGACATTCGACATTCGGCATTTCGACATTCGGTATTTCGACATTCAAAATTCGACATTCGACTTTCACATTCGACATTTCGACATTTCGACATTCGACATTTCGACATTTTGACATTCGACATTCACATTCGACATTTCAACATTCGACATTTCGACATTCGACATTCACATTCGACATTTGACATTCACCATTCACCATTCGACATTTTGACATTTCGTCATTTGACAATCGACATTCACATTCGACATTTCGACATTCGACATTCACATTCGACTTTCAACATTTCGACATTCGACATTCACATTTGACATTCGACTTTTTGACATTCGACTTTTCGGCATTCGACATTCACATTCGACATTCGACATTCACATTCGACATTCGACATTTCGACATTCGACATTCACATTCGACATTTCAACATTCGACATTTAGACATTTCGACATTCACATTCGACATTCGACATTCACCATTCGACATTCAACATTCATATTCGACATTTGACATTTCGAAAAACAACATTTCGACATTCGACATTCACCATTCGACATTCGACATTCACATTCGACATTTCGACATTTGACATTTCGACATTTCGACATTCGACATTTGACATTCGACTTTCACATTCGACATTCGACATTCGACATTCACCATTCGACATTCAACATTCATATTCGACATTTGACATTTCGAAATTCGACATTTCGACATTCGACAATCACCATTCGACATTCGACATTCACATTCGACATTTTGACATTCGACATTTCGACATTTCGACATTCGACATTCGACATTCGACTTTCACATTTGACATTCGACATTTCGACATTCAACATTCACATTCGATATTCGACATTTCGACATTCGACATTTACATTCGACATTCGACATTTCTACATTCGACATTTCGACATTCGACATTTCGACATTCCACATTCACATTCGACATTCGACATTCACATTCGACATTCGACATTCACATTCAACATTCGACATTCGGCATTCACATTCGACATTCGACATTCACATTCGACATTCGACATTTCGACATTCGTATTTTCGACATTCGGCATTTCGACATTCAAAATTCGACATTCGACTTTCACATTCGACATTCGACATTTCTACATTTCGACATTCGACATTTCGACATTCAACATTCACATTCGACATTCGACATTCACATTCGACATTCACAATCAACATTCGACATTCGGTATTCACATTCGACATTCGACATTCACATTCGACATTTCGACATTCAACATTCGACATTTCGACATTCACCATTCGACATTCAACATTCACATTCGACATTCGACATTTCGACATTCGGCATTTCGACATTCAAAATTCGACATTCAAAATTCGACATTCGACTTTCACATTCGACATTTCGACATTCGACATTTCGACATTTTGACATTCGACATTCACATTCGACATTTCAACATTCGACATTTCGACATTCAACATTCACATTCGACATTCGACATTCACATTCGACATTCGACATTCACATTCAACATTCGACATTCGGCATTCACATTCGACATTCGACATTCACATTCGACATTTCGACATTCGACATTCGACATTTCGACATTCACATTCGACATTCGACATTCACCATTCGACATTCGACATTCAACTTTCACATTCGACATTCGACATTTCGACATTCGGCATTTCGACATTCGGCATTTCGACATTCAAAATTCGACATTCGACTTTCACATTCGACATTCCACATTTCTACATTCGACATTTCGACATTCGACATTTCGACATTCAACATTCACATTCGACATTCGACATTCACATTCGACATTCGACATTCACATTCAACAATCGACATTCGGCATTCACATTCGACATTCGACATTCACATTCGACATTTTGACATTCGACATTCGACATTTCGACATTCACATTCGACATTCGACATTCACCATTCGACATTCGACATTCAACATTCACATTCGACATTCGACATTCGGCATTTCGACATTCGGTATTTCGACATTCAAAATTCGACATTCGACTTTCACATTCGACATTTCGACATTTCGACATTCGACATTTCGACATTTTGACATTCGACATTCACATTCGACATTTCAACATTCGACATTTCGACATTCGACATTCACATTCGACATTTGACATTCACCATTCACCATTCGACATTTTGACATTTCGTCATTTGACAATCGACATTCACATTCGACATTTCGACATTCGACATTCACATTCGACTTTCAACATTTCGACATTCGACATTCACATTTGACATTCGACTTTTTGACATTCGACTTTTCGGCATTCGACATTCACATTCGACATTCGACATTCACATTCGACATTCGACATTTCGACATTCGACATTCACATTCGACATTTCAACATTCGACATTTAGACATTTCGACATTCACATTCGACATTCGACATTCACCATTCGACATTCAACATTCATATTCGACATTTGACATTTCGAAAAACAACATTTCGACATTCGACATTCACCATTCGACATTCGACATTCACATTCGACATTTCGACATTTGACATTTCGACATTTCGACATTCGACATTTGACATTCGACTTTCACATTCGACATTCGACATTCGACATTCACCATTCGACATTCAACATTCATATTCGACATTTGACATTTCGAAATTCGACATTTCGACATTCGACAATCACCATTCGACATTCGACATTCACATTCGACATTTTGACATTCGACATTTCGACATTTCGACATTCGACATTCGACATTCGACTTTCACATTTGACATTCGACATTTCGACATTCAACATTCACATTCGATATTCGACATTTCGACATTCGACATTTACATTCGACATTCGACATTTCTACATTCGACATTTCGACATTCGACATTTCGACATTCCACATTCACATTCGACATTCGACATTCACATTCGACATTCGACATTCACATTCAACATTCGACATTCGGCATTCACATTCGACATTCGACATTCACATTCGACATTCGACATTTCGACATTCGTATTTTCGACATTCGGCATTTCGACATTCAAAATTCGACATTCGACTTTCACATTCGACATTCGACATTTCTACATTTCGACATTCGACATTTCGACATTCAACATTCACATTCGACATTCGACATTCACATTCGACATTCACAATCAACATTCGACATTCGGTATTCACATTCGACATTCGACATTCACATTCGACATTTCGACATTCAACATTCGACATTTCGACATTCACCATTCGACATTCAACATTCACATTCGACATTCGACATTTCGACATTCGGCATTTCGACATTCAAAATTCGACATTCAAAATTCGACATTCGACTTTCACATTCGACATTTCGACATTCGACATTTCGACATTTTGACATTCGACATTCACATTCGACATTTCAACATTCGACATTTCGACATTCGACATTCACATTCGACATTTGACATTCACCATTCACCATTCGACATTTTGACATTTCGTCATTTGACAATCGACATTCACATTCGACATTTCGACATTCGACATTCACATTCGACTTTCAACATTTCGACATTCGACATTCACATTTGACATTCACATTTGACATTCGACTTTTCGACATTCGACATTCACATTCGTC
This sequence comes from Dendrobates tinctorius, assembly GCF_039654945.1. Classification (NCBI taxonomy): domain Eukaryota; kingdom Metazoa; phylum Chordata; class Amphibia; order Anura; family Dendrobatidae; genus Dendrobates; species Dendrobates tinctorius. The sequence goes on from NW_027361795.1 coordinate 23,156,902, forward strand.
ATTCACATTTGACATTCGACATTCACCATTCGACATTCGACATTTCGACATTTCGACATTCGACATTTAGTCTTTCGACATTCACATTCGACATTCGACATTTCAACATTCGATATTCACATTCGACATTCGACATTCAACATTTCGACATTCGACATTCACATTCGATGTTCGACATTTCGACATTCACATTCGACATTCACATTCGACATTTCGACATTTCGACATTCGACATTTCGACATGCGACATTCGACATTCACATTCGGCATTTTGACATTTCAACATTCGACACTTTGACATTCGACATTCACATTCGAAATTCGACATTTCGACATTCGACATTTCGACATTCCACATTCGACATTTCGACATTCCACATTTCGACATTCGACATTCGACTTTCACATTCGACATTCCACATTTCGACATTGGACATTTCGACAATCGACATTTTGACAATTTGACATTTCTACATTTCGACACTCATCATTCGACATTCGACATTCTCATTCGACATTCGACATTCGACATTCACATTCACATTTCGACATTTCGACATTCGACATTTCGATATTTCTACACTCATCATTCGACATTTGACATTCGACATTCACATTTGACATTTGACATTCGACATTTCGACATTTCGACATTCGACATTTCGACATTTCGACATTTGACATTTTCACATTCGACATTCGACATTTCGACATTTGACATTTCGACATTCGACATTCGACATTTCGACATTTCGACATTCGACATTTCGACATTTCGACATTCGACATTCGACATTCGACTTTCACATTCGACATTCGACATTTCGACATTCGACATTCACATTCGATATTCGACATTTCGACATTCGACATTCACATTCGACATTCGACATTTCTACATTCGACATTTCGACATTCGACATTTCGACATTCAACATTCACATTCGACATTCACATTCGACATTCGACATTCACATTCAACATTCGACATTCGGCATTCACATTCGACATTCGACATTCACATTCGACATTTCGACATTTCGACATTCGTCATTTCGACATTCGGCATTTCGACATTCAAAATTCGACATTCGACTTTCACATTCGACATTCGACATTTCGAGATTCGACATTCGACATTCGACATTTCAACATTCACATTCGACATTCGACATTCACCATTCGACATTCGACATTCAACATTCACATTCGACATTCGACATTTCGACATTCGTCATTTCGACATTCGGCATTTCGACATTCAAAATTCGACATTCGACTTTCACATTCGACATTCGACATTTCGAGATTCGACATTTCGACATTCGACATTTCGACATTCAACATTCACATTTGACATTCGACATTCACATTCGACATTCACATTCAACATTCGACATTCGGCATTCACATTCGACATTCGACATTCACATTCGACATTTCGACATTCGACATTCGACATTTCGACATTCACATTCGACATTCGACATTCACCATTCGACATTCGACATTCAACATTCACATTCGACATTCGACATTTCTACATTCGACATTTTGACATTCGACATTTCGACATTCAACATTCACATTCGACATTCGACATTCACATTCGACATTCGACATTCACATTCAACATTCGACATTCGGCATTCACATTCGACATTCGACATTCACATTCCACATTTCGACATTCGACATTCGACATTTCGACATTCACATTCGACATTCGACATTCACCATTCGACATTCGACATTCAACTTTCACATTCGACATTCGACATTTCGACATTCGGCATTTCGACATTCGGCATTTCGACATTCAAAATTCGACATTCGACTTTCACATTCGACATTTCGACATTTCGACATTCGACATTTTGACATTTTGACATTCGACATTCACATTCGACATTTCAACATTCGACATTTCTACATTCGACATTTCGACATTCGACATTCACATTCGACATTTGACATTCACCATTCACGATTCGACATTTTGACATTTCGTCATTTGACAATCGACATTCACATTCAACATTTCGACATTCGACATTCACATTCGACTTTCAACATTTCGACATTCGACATTCACATTCGACATTCACATTTGACATTCGACTTTTCGACATTCGACATTCACATTCGACATTCACATTTGACATTCGACATTCACCATTCGACATTTCGACATTTCGACATTCGACATTTAGTCTTTCGACATTCACATTCGACATTCGACATTTTGACATTCGACATTCACATACGACATTCGACATTTCAACATTCGATATTCACATTCGACATTCGACATTCAACATTTTGACATTCGACATTCACATTCGACGTTCGACATTTCGACATTCACATTCGACATTTCGACATTTCGACATTCGACATTTCGACATTCACATTCGACATTCACATTCGACATTTCGACATTTCGACATTCGACATTTCGACATGCGACATTCAACATTCACATTCGACATTCGACATTCACATTCGACATTCACATTCAACATTCGACATTCGGCATTCACATTCGACATTCGACATTCACATTCGACATTCGACATTCACCATTCGACATTCGACATTCAACATTCACATTCGACATTCGACATTTCGACATTCGTCATTTCGACATTCGGCATTTCGACATTCAAAATTCGACATTCGACTTTCACATTCGACATTCGACATTTCGACATTCGACATTTCGACATTCAACATTCACATTTGACATTCGACATTCACATTCGACATTCACATTCAACATTCGACATTCGGCATTCACATTCGACATTCGACATTCACATTCGACATTTCGACATTCGACATTCGACATTTCGACATTCACATTCGACATTCGACATTCACCATTCGACATTCGACATTCAACATTCACATTCGACATTCGACATTCGGCATTTCAACATTCGGTATTTCGACATTCAAAATTCGACATTCGACTTTCACATTCGACATTTCGACATTTCGACATTCGACATTTCGACATTTTGACATTCGACATTCACATTCGGCATTTCAACATTCGACATTTCGACATTCGACATTTCGACATTCAAAATTCGACATTCGACTTTCACATTCGACATTTCGACATTTCGACATTTTGACATTTTGACATTCGACATTCACATTCGACATTTCAACATTCGACATTTCGACATTTGACATTCACATTCGACATTTGACATTCACCATTCACCATTCGACATTTTGACATTTCGTCATTTGACAATCGACATTCATATTCGACATTTCGACATTCGACATTCACATTCGACTTTCAACATTTCGACATTCGACATTCACATTTGACATTCGACTTTTCGACATTCGACTTTTCGACATTCGACATTCACATTCGACATTCGACATTCACATTCCACATTCGACATTTCGACATTCGACATTCACATTCGACATTTCAACATTCGACATTTCGACATTTCGACATTCACATTCGACATTCGACATTCGACATTCGACATTCAACATTCATATTCGACATTTGACATTTCGACATTCGACATTTCGACATTCGACATTCACCATTCGACATTCGACATTCACATTCGACATTTCGACATTTGACATTTCGACATTCGACATTCGACATTTCGACATTTCGACATTCGACATTTCGACATTTCGACATTCGACATTCGACTTTCACATTCGACATTCGACATTTCGACATTCAACATTCATATTCGATATTCGACATTTCAACATTCGACATTCACATTCGACATTCGACATTTCTACATTCGATATTTCGACATTCGACATTTCGAAATTCAACATTCACATTCGACATTCGACATTCACATTCGACATTCGACATTCACATTCAACATTCGACATTCGGCATTCACATTCGACATTCGACATTCACATTCGACATTCGACATTTCGACATTCGTCATTTCGACATTCGGCATTTCGACATTCAAAATTCGACAATCGACTTTCACATTCGACATTTCTACATTTCGACATTCGACATTTCGACATTCAACATTCACATTCGACATTCGACATTCACATTCGACATTCACAATCAACATTCGACATTCGGCATTCACATTCGACATTCGACATTCACATTCGACATTTCGACATTCGACATTTCGACATTCGACATTTTGACATTCGACATTTCGACATTCACATTCGACATTCGACATTCACCATTCGACATTCAACATTCACATTCGACATTCGACATTCGGCATTTCGACATTCGGCATTTCGACATTCAAAATTCGACATTCGACTTTCACATTCGACATTTCGACATTCGACATTTCGACATTTTGACATTCGACATTCACATTCGACATTCGACATTCACCATTCGACATTCAACATTCACATTCGACATTTCGACAATAGTCATTTCGACATTCGGCATTTCGACATTCAAAATTCGACATTCGACTTTCACATTCGACATTCGACATTTCTACATTCGACATTTCGACATTCGACATTTCGACATTCAACATTCACATTCGACATTCGACATTCACATTCGACATTCGACATTCACATTCAACATTCGACATTCGGCATTCACATTCGACAGTCGACATTCACATTCGACATTTCGACATTCGACATTCGACATTTCGACATTCACATTCGACATTCGACATTCACCATTCGACATTCGACATTCAACTTTCACATTCGACATTCGACATTTCGACATTCGGCATTTCGACATTCGGCATTTCGACATTCAAAATTCGACATTCGACTTTCACATTCGACATTCGACATTTCTACATTCGACATTTCGACATTCGACATTTCGACATTCAACATTCACATTCGACATTCGACATTCACATTCGACATTCGACATTCACATTCAACAATCGACATTCGGCATTCACATTCGACATTCGACATTCACATTCGACATTTTGACATTCGACATTCGACATTTCGACATTCACATTCGACATTCGACATTCACCATTCGACATTCGACATTCAACATTCACATTCGACATTCGACATTCGGCATTTCGACATTCGGTATTTCGACATTCAAAATTCGACATTCGACTTTCACATTCGACATTTCGACATTTCGACATTCGACATTTCGACATTTTGACATTCGACATTCACATTCGACATTTCAACATTCGACATTTCGACATTCGACATTCACATTCGACATTTGACATTCACCATTCACCATTCGACATTTTGACATTTCGTCATTTGACAATCGACATTCACATTCGACATTTCGACATTCGACATTCACATTCGACTTTCAACATTTCGACATTCGACATTCACATTTGACATTCGACTTTTCGACATTCGACTTTTCGGCATTCGACATTCACATTCGACATTCGACATTCACATTCGACATTCGACATTTCGACATTCGACATTCACATTCGACATTTCAACATTCGACATTTAGACATTTCGACATTCACATTCGACATTCGACATTCACCATTCGACATTCAACATTCATATTCGACATTTGACATTTCGAAATTCGACATTTCGACATTCGACATTCACCATTCGACATTCGACATTCACATTCGACATTTCGACATTTGACATTTCGACATTTCGACATTCGACATTTGACATTCGACTTTCACATTCGACATTCGACATTCGACATTCACCATTCGACATTCAACATTCATATTCGACATTTGACATTTCGAAATTCGACATTTCGACATTCGACAATCACCATTCGACATTCGACATTCACATTCGACATTTTGACATTCGACATTTCGACATTTCGACATTCGACATTCGACATTCGACTTTCACATTTGACATTCGACATTTCGACATTCAACATTCACATTCGATATTCGACATTTCGACATTCGACATTTACATTCGACATTCGACATTTCTACATTCGACATTTCGACATTCGACATTTCAACATTCCACATTCACATTCGACATTCGACATTCACATTCGACATTCGACATTCACATTCAACATTCGACATTCGGCATTCACATTCGACATTCGACATTCACATTCGACATTCGACATTTCGACATTCGTATTTTCGACATTCGGCATTTCGACATTCAAAATTCGACATTCGACTTTCACATTCGACATTCGACATTTCTACATTTCGACATTCGACATTTCGACATTCAACATTCACATTCGACATTCGACATTCACATTCGACATTCACAATCAACATTCGACATTCGGTATTCACATTCGACATTCGACATTCACATTCGACATTTCGACATTCAACATTCGACATTTCGACATTCACATTCGACATTCGACATTCACCATTCGACATTCAACATTCACATTCGACATTCGACATTTCGACATTCGGCATTTCGACATTCGGCATTTCGACATTCAAAATTCGACATTCGACTTTCACATTCGACATTTCGACATTCGACATTTCGACATTTTGACATTCGACATTCACATTCGACATTTCAACATTCGACATTTCGACATTCGACATTCACATTCGACATTTGACATTCACCATTCACCATTCGACATTTTGACATTTCGTCATTTGACAATCGACATTCACATTCGACATTTCGACATTCGACATTCACATTCGACTTTCAACATTTCGACATTCGACATTCACATTTGACATTCACATTTGACATTCGACTTTTCGACATTCGACATTCACATTCGTCATTCACATTTGACATTCGACATTCACCATTCGACATTCGACATTTCGACATTTCGACATTCGACATTTAGTCTTTCGACATTCACATTCGACATTCGACATTTTGACATTCGACATTCACATTCGACATTCGACATTTCAACATTCGATATTCACATTCGACATTCGACATTCAACATTTCGACATTCGACATTCACATTCGATGTTCGACATTTCGACATTCACATTCGACATTCACATTCGACATTTCGACATTTCGACATTCGACATTTCGACATGCGACATTCGACATTCACATTCGGCATTTTGACATTTCAACATTCGACACTTTGACATTCGACATTCACATTCGAAATTCGACATTTCGACATTCGACATTTCGACATTCCACATTCTACATTTCGACATTCCACATTTCGACATTCGACATTCGACTTTCACATTCGACATTCCACATTTCGACATTGGACATTTCGACAATCGACATTTTGACAATTTGACATTTCTACATTTCGACACTCATCATTCGACATTCGACATTCTCATTCGACATTCGACATTCGACATTCACATTCACATTTCGACATTTCGACATTCGACATTTCGATATTTCTACACTCATCATTCGACATTTGACATTCGACATTCACATTTGACATTTGACATTCGACATTTCGACATTTCGACATTCGACATTTCGACATTTCGACATTTGACATTTTCACATTCGACATTCGACATTTCGACATTTGACATTTCGACATTCGACATTCGACATTTCGACATTTCGACATTCGACATTTCGACATTTCGACATTCGACATTCGACATTCGACTTTCACATTCGACATTCGACATTTCGACATTCGACATTCACATTCGATATTCGACATTTCGACATTCGACATTCACATTCGACATTCGACATTTCTACATTCGACATTTCGACATTCGACATTTCGACATTCAACATTCACATTCGACATTCACATTCGACATTCGACATTCACATTCAACATTCGACATTCGGCATTCACATTCGACATTCGACATTCACATTCGACATTTCGACATTTCGACATTCGTCATTTCGACATTCGGCATTTCGACATTCAAAATTCGACATTCGACTTTCACATTCGACATTCGACATTTCGAGATTCGACATTCGACATTCGACATTTCAACATTCACATTCGACATTCGACATTCACCATTCGACATTCGACATTCAACATTCACATTCGACATTCGACATTTCGACATTCGTCATTTCGACATTCGGCATTTCGACATTCAAAATTCGACATTCGACTTTCACATTCGACATTCGACATTTCGAGATTCGACATTTCGACATTCGACATTTCGACATTCAACATTCACATTTGACATTCGACATTCACATTCGACATTCACATTCAACATTCGACATTCGGCATTCACATTCGACATTCGACATTCACATTCGACATTTCGACATTCGACATTCGACATTTCGACATTCACATTCGACATTCGACATTCACCATTCGACATTCGACATTCAACATTCACATTCGACATTCGACATTTCTACATTCGACATTTTGACATTCGACATTTCGACATTCAACATTCACATTCGACATTCGACATTCACATTCGACATTCGACATTCACATTCAACATTCGACATTCGGCATTCACATTCAACATTCAACATTCACATTCCACATTTCGACATTCGACATTCGACATTTCGACATTCACATTCGACATTCGACATTCACCATTCGACATTCGACATTCAACTTTCACATTCGACATTCGACATTTCGACATTCGGCATTTCGACATTCGGCATTTCGACATTCAAAATTCGACATTCGACTTTCACATTCGACATTTCGACATTTCGACATTCGACATTTTGACATTTTGACATTCGACATTCACATTCGACATTTCAACATTAGACATTTCTACATTCGACATTTCGACATTCGACATTCACATTCGACATTTGACATTCACCATTCACGATTCGACATTTTGACATTTCGTCATTTGACAATCGACATTCACATTCAACATTTCGACATTCGACATTCACATTCGACTTTCAACATTTCGACATTCGACATTCACATTCGACATTCACATTTGACATTCGACTTTTCGACATTCGACATTCACATTCGACATTCACATTTGACATTCGACATTCACCATTCGACATTTCGACATTTCGACATTCGACATTTAGTCTTTCGACATTCACATTCGACATTCGACATTTTGACATTCGACATTCACATACGACATTCGACATTTCAACATTCGATATTCACATTCGACATTCGACATTCAACATTTCGACATTCGACATTCACATTCGACGTTCGACATTTCGACATTCACATTCGACATTTCGACATTTCGACATTCGACATTTCGACATTCACATTCGACATTCACATTCGACATTTCGACATTTCGACATTCGACATTTCGACATGCGACATTCAACATTCACATTCGACATTCGACATTCACATTCGACATTCACATTCAACATTCGACATTCGGCATTCACATTCGACATTCGACATTCACATTCGACATTCGACATTCACCATTCGACATTCGACATTCAACATTCACATTCGACATTCGACATTTCGACATTCGTCATTTCGACATTCGGCATTTCGACATTCAAAATTCGACATTCGACTTTCACATTCGACATTCGACATTTCGACATTCGACATTTCGACATTCAACATTCACATTTGACATTCGACATTCACATTCGACATTCACATTCAACATTCGACATTCGGCATTCACATTCGACATTCGACATTCACATTCGACATTTCGACATTCGACATTCGACATTTCGACATTCACATTCGACATTCGACATTCACCATTCGACATTCGACATTCAACATTCACATTCGACATTCGACATTCGGCATTTCAACATTCGGTATTTCGACATTCAAAATTCGACATTCGACTTTCACATTCGACATTTCGACATTTCGACATTCGACATTTCGACATTTTGACATTCGACATTCACATTCGACATTTCAACATTCGACATTTCGACATTCGACATTTCGACATTCAAAATTCGACATTCGACTTTCACATTCGACATTTCGACATTTCGACATTTTGACATTTTGACATTCGACATTCACATTCGACATTTCAACATTCGACATTTCGACATTTGACATTCACATTCGACATTTGACATTCACCATTCACCATTCGACATTTTGACATTTCGTCATTTGACAATCGACATTCATATTCGACATTTCGACATTCGACATTCACATTCGACTTTCAACATTTCGACATTCGACATTCACATTTGACATTCGACTTTTCGACATTCGACTTTTCGACATTCGACATTCACATTCGACATTCGACATTCACATTCCACATTCGACATTTCGACATTCGACATTCACATTCGACATTTCAACATTCGACATTTCGACATTTCGACATTCACATTCGACATTCGACATTCGACATTCGACATTCAACATTCATATTCGACATTTGACATTTCGACATTCGACATTTCGACATTCGACATTCACCATTCGACATTCGACATTCACATTCGACATTTCGACATTTGACATTTCGACATTCGACATTCGACATTTCGACATTTCGACATTCGACATTTCGACATTTCGACATTCGACATTCGACTTTCACATTCGACATTCGACATTTCGACATTCAACATTCATATTCGATATTCGACATTTCAACATTCGACATTCACATTCGACATTCGACATTTCTACATTCGATATTTCGACATTCGACATTTCGACATTCAACATTTACATTCGACATTCGACATTCACATTCGACATTCGACATTCACATTCAACATTCGACATTCGGCATTCACATTCGACATTCGACATTCACATTCGACATTCGACATTTCGACATTCGTCATTTCGACATTCGGCATTTCGACATTCAAAATTCGACAATCGACTTTCACATTCGACATTTCTACATTTCGACATTCGACATTTCGACATTCAACATTCACATTCGACATTCGACATTCACATTCGACATTCACAATCAACATTCGACATTCGGCATTCACATTCGACATTCGACATTCACATTCGACATTTCGACATTCGACATTTCGACATTCGACATTTTGACATTCGACATTTCGACATTCACATTCGACATTCGACATTCACCATTCGACATTCAACATTCACATTCGACATTCGACATTCGGCATTTCGACATTCGGCATTTCGACATTCAAAATTCGACATTCGACTTTCACATTCGACATTTCGACATTCGACATTTCGACATTTTGACATTCGACATTCACATTCGACATTTCAACATTTGACATTTCGACATTCGACATTCACATTCGACATTTGACATTCACCATTCACCATTCGACATTTTGACATTTCGTCATTTGACAATCGACATTCACATTCGACATTTCGACATTCGACATTCACATTCGACTTTCAACATTTCGACATTCGACATTCACATTCGACATTCACATTTGACATTCGACTTTTCGACATTCGACATTCACATTCGTCATTCACATTTGACATTCGACATTCACCATTCGACATTCGACATTTCGACATTTCGACATTCGACATTTAGTCTTTCGACATTCACATTCGACATTCGACATTTTGACATTCGACATTCACATTCGACATTCGACATTTCAACATTCGATATTCACATTCGACATTCGACATTCAACATTTCGACATTCGACATTCACATTCGACGTTCGACATTTCAACATTCACATTCGACATTCACATTCGACATTTCGACATTTCGACATTCGACATTTCGACATGCAGCATTCGACATTCACATTCGGCATTTCGACATTTCAACATTCGACATTTTGACATTCGACATTCACATTCGAAATTCGACATTTCGACATTCGACATTTCGACATTCCACATTCGACATTTCGACATTCCACATTTCGACATTCGACATTCGACTTTCACATTCGACATTCCACATTTCGACATTCGACATTTCGACAATCGACATTTTGACATTTTGACATTTCTACATTTCGGCACTCATCATTCGACATTCGACATTCTCATTCGACAATAGACATTCGACATTCACATTCACATTTCGACATTTCGACATTCGACATTTCGATATTTCGACACTCATCATTCGACATTTGACATTCGACATTCACATTCGACATTTGACATTCGACATTTCGACATTCGACATTTCGACATTTGACATTTTCACATTCGACATTCGACATTTCGACATTTGACATTTCGACATTCGACATTCGACATTTCGACATTTCGACATTCGACATTTCGACATTTCGACATTCGACATTCGACTTTCACATTCGACATTCGACATTTCGACATTCGACATTCACATTCGACATTCGACATTTCTACATTCGACATTTCGACATTCGACATTTCGACATTCAACATTCACATTCGACATTTGACATTCACATTCGACATTCACATTCAACATTCGACATTCGGCATTCACATTCGACATTCGACATTCACATTCGACATTTCGACATTCACATTCGACATTCACCATTCGAAATTCGACATTCAACATTCACATTCGACATTCGACATTTCGACATTCGGCATTTCGACATTTGGCATTTCGACATTCAAAATTCGACATTCGACTTTCACATTCGACATTCGACATTTCGAGATTCGACATTTCGACATTCGACATTTCGACATTCAACATTCACATTTGACATTCGACATTCACATTCGACATTCACATTCAACATTCGACATTCGGCATTCACATTCGACATTCGACATTCACATTCGACATTTCGACATTCGACATTCGACATTTCGACATTCACATTCGACATTCGACATTCACCATTCGACATTCGACATTCAACATTCACATTCGACATTCGACATTTCGACATTCGGCATTTCGACATTCGGCATTTCGACATTCAAAATTCGACATTCGACTTTCACATTCGACATTTTGACATTTCGACATTCGACATTTCGACATTCGACATTCACATTCGACATTTCAACATTCGACATTTCGACATTCGACATTCACATTCGACATTTGACATTCACCATTCACCATTCGACATTTTGACATTTCGTCATTTGACAATCGACATTCACATTCGACATTTCGACATTCGACATTCACATTCGACTTTCAACATTTCGACATTCGACATTCACATTTGACATTCGACTTTTCGACATTCGACTTTTCGACATTCGACATTCACATTCGACATTCACATTCGACATTCGACATTTCGACATTCGACATTCACATTCGACATTTCAACATTCGACATTTCGACATTTCGACATTCACATTCGACATTCGACATTCGACAGTCACCATTCGACATTCAACATTCATATTCGACATTTGACATTTCGACATTTCGACATTCGACATTCACCATTCGACATTCGACATTCACATTCGACATTTCGACATTTGACATTTCGACATTTCGACATTCGACATTCACATTCGACAATTTGACATTCGACATTTCGACATTTGACATTCACATTCGACATTTCGATATTTCAACATTCGACATTTCGACATTTCGACAATTCGACATTCGACATTTCGACATTCACCATCCGACATTCAACATTCACATTCGACATTCGACGTTTCGACATTCGGCATTGCGACATTCACCATTCGACATTCACATTCGACATTTCGACATTCGACATTTCGGCATTCGACATTTCGGCATTCGACATTTCGACATTCGACATTCACATTCGACATTCGACATTTCGACATTCGACTTTTCGACATTCGACATTCACATTCGACATTCACATTCGACATTTCGACATTCGACATTCGACATTCACATTCGACATTTCGACATTTCGACATTCGACATTTCGACATTCGACATTTTACATTCACATTTGACATTTCGACATTTCGGCATTCGACATTTCGACATTCGACATTCACATTCGACATTTCGACATTCGACATTCGACTTTTCGACATTCGACATTCGACATTCACATTCGACATTCACATTCGACATTTCGATATTTCAACATTCGACATTTCGACATTACGACAATTCGACATTCGACATTTCGACATTCATCATTCGACATTCAACATTCACATTCGACATGCGACATTTCTACATTCGACATTTCGACATTCGGCATTTGACATTCACATTCGACATTTCGACATTTCGGCATTCGACATTTCGACATTCGACATTCACATTCGATGTTTCGACATTCGACATTCGACTTTTCGACATTCGACATTCGACATTCACATTCGACATTTCGATATTTCGACACTCATCATTCGACATTCGACATTCACATTCGACATTTGACATTCGACATTCACATTCACATTTCGACTTTCGACATTTCGACATTTCGACATTCGACAATTCGACATTTGACATTTTCACATTAGACATTCGACATTTCGACATTTGACATTTCGACATTCGACATTCGACATTTCGACATTTTGACATTCGACATTTCGACATTTTCACATTCGACATTCGACTTTCACATTCGACATTCGACATTTCGACATTCGACATTCACATTCGATATTCGACATTTCGACATTCGACATTCACATTCGACATTCGAGATTTCTACATTCGACATTTCTACATTCGACATTTCGACATTCAACGTTCACATTCGATATTCGACATTCACATTCGACATTCGACAATCACATTCAACATTCGACATTCGGCATTCACATTCCACATTCACATTCGACATTTCGACATTCGACATTCGACATTTCGACATTCGTCATTTCGACATTCACCATTCGACATTCGACTTTCACATGCGACATTTTGACATTTCGACATTCGACATTTCGACATTTCGACATTCGACATTCACATTCGACATTCGACATTTCGACATTCGCATTCGACATTTCGACTTTCGACATTCGACAATTCGACATTCGGCATTTCGACATTTCAACATTCGACATTTTGACATTCGACATTCACATTCGAAATTCGACATTTCGACATTCGACATTTCGACATTCCACATTCGACATTTCCACATTTCGACATTCGACATTCGACTTTCACATTCGACATTCCACATTTCGACATTCGACATTTCGACAATCGACATTTTGACATTTTGACATTTCTACATTTCGGCACTCATCATTCGACATTCGACATTCTCATTCGACAATAGACATTCGACATTCACATTCACATTTCGACATTTCGACATTCGACATTTCGATATTTCGACACTCATCATTTGACATTTGACATTCGACATTCACATTCGACATTTGACATTCGACATTTCGACATTTCGACATTCGACATTTCGACATTTGACATTTTCACATTCGACATTCGACATTTCGACATTTGACATTTCGACATTCGACATTCGACATTTCGACATTTCGACATTCGACATTTCGACATTTCGACATTCGACATTCGACTTTCACATTCGACATTCGACATTTCGACATTCGACATTCACATTCGACATTCGACATTTCTACAATCGACATTTCGACATTCGACATTTCGACATTCAACATTCACATTCGACATTTGACATTCACATTCGACATTCACATTCAACATTCGACATTCGGCATTCACATTCGACATTCGACATTCACATTCGACATTTCGACATTCACATTCGACATTCACCATTCGAAATTCGACATTCAACATTCACATTCGACATTCGACATTTCGACATTCGGCATTTCGACATTTGGCATTTCGACATTCAAAATTCGACATTCGACTTTCACATTCGACATTCGACATTTCGAGATTCGACATTTCGACATTCGACATTTCGACATTCAACATTCACATTTGACATTCGACATTCACATTCGACATTCACATTCAACATTCGACATTCGGCATTCACATTCGACATTCGACATTCACATTCGACATTTCGACATTCGACATTCGACATTTCGACATTCACATTCGACATTCGACATTCACCATTCGACATTCAACATTCACATTCGACATTCGACATTTCGACATTCGGCATTTCGACATTCGGCATTTCGACATTCAAAATTCGACATTCGACTTTCACATTCGACATTTTGACATTTCGACATTCGACATTTCGACATTCGACATTCACATTCGACATTTCAACATTCGACATTTCGACATTCGACATTCACATTCGACATTTGACATTCACCATTCACCATTCGACATTTTGACATTTCGTCATTTGACAATCGACATTCACATTCGACATTTCGACATTCGACATTCACATTCGACTTTCAACATTTCGACATTCGACATTCACATTTGACATTCGACTTTTCGACATTCGACTTTTCGACATTCGACATTCACATTCGACATTCACATTCGACATTCGACATTTCGACATTCGACATTCACATTCGACATTTCAACATTCGACATTTCGACATTTCGACATTCACATTCGACATTCGACATTCGACAGTCACCATTCGACATTCAACATTCATATTCGACATTTGACATTTCGACATTTCGACATTCGACATTCACCATTCGACATTCGACATTCACATTCGACATTTCGACATTTGACATTTCGACATTTCGACATTCGACATTCACATTCGACAATTTGACATTCGACATTTCGACATTCGACATTCACATTCGACATTTCGATATTTCAACATTCGACATTTCGACATTTCGACAATTCGACATTCGACATTTCGACATTCACCATCCGACATTCAACATTCACATTCGACATTCGACGTTTCGACATTCGGCATTGCGACATTCACCATTCGACATTCACATTCGACATTTCGACATTCGACATTTCGGCATTCGACATTTCGGCATTCGACATTTCGACATTCGACATTCACATTCGACATTCGACATTTCGACATTCGACTTTTCGACATTCGACATTCACATTCGACATTCACATTCGACATTTCGACATTCGACATTCGACATTCACATTCGACATTTCGACATTTCGACATTCGACATTTCGACATTCGACATTTTACATTCACATTTGACATTTCGACATTTCGGCATTCGACATTTCGACATTCGACATTCACATTCGACATTTCGACATTCGACATTCGACTTTTCGACATTCGACATTCGACATTCACATTCGACATTCACATTCGACATTTCGATATTTCAACATTCGACATTTCGACATTTCGACAATTCGACATTCGACATTTCGACATTCATCATTCGACATTCAACATTCACATTCGACATGCGACATTTCTACATTCGACATTTCGACATTCGGCATTTGACATTCACATTCGACATTTCGACATTTCGGCATTCGACATTTCGACATTCGACATTCACATTCGATGTTTCGACATTCGACATTCGACTTTTCGACATTTGACATTCGACATTCACATTCGACATTTCGATATTTCGACACTCATCATTCGACATTCGACATTCACATTCGACATTTGACATTCGACATTCACATTCACATTTCGACTTTCGACATTTCGACATTTCGACATTCGACAATTCGACATTTGACATTTTCACATTAGACATTCGACATTTCGACATTTGACATTTCGACATTCGACATTCGACATTTCGACATTTTGACATTCGACATTTCGACATTTTCACATTCGACATTCGACTTTCACATTCGACATTCGACATTTCGACATTCGACATTCACATTCGATATTCGACATTTCGACATTCGACATTCGCATTCGACATTCGAGATTTCTACATTCGACATTTCTACATTCGACATTTCGACATTCAACGTTCACATTCGATATTCGACATTCACATTCGACATTCGACAATCACATTCAACATTCGACATTCGGCATTCACATTCCACATTCACATTCGACATTTCGACATTCGACATTCGACATTTCGACATTCGTCATTTCGACTTTCAACATTCACATTGGAATGTGAATGTCGAATGTCGAATGTGAATGTCGAATGTCGAATGTCGAAATGTCGAACGTCGAATGTGAATGTCGAATGTCAAAATGTCGAATGTCGAAATGTCGAATGTCGAATGTGAATGTCGAATGTCGAATGGTGAATGTCGAATGTCAAATTTGAGTGTCAAATGTCGAATGGTGAATGTCGAATGTCGAATGTGAATGTCGAATTGTGAATTTCGAATGGTGAATGTCGAATGTCGAATGGTGAATGTCGAATGTCGGAATGTCGAATGGTGAATGTCGAATGTGAATGTCAAAATGTCGAATGTTGAATGTGAATGTGCAATGTTGAATGTCGAAATGTCGAATGTCGAATGTGAATTTCGAATGTGAATGTCGAATGTCGAATGTCGAAATGTCGAAATGTCGAATTTCGAATGTGAATGTCGAATGGTGAATGATGAATGTCGAATGTGAATGTCGAATGTCGAATGTGAATGCAGAATGTCGAATGTGAATGTTGAATGTCGAATGTCGAATGTCGAAATGTCGAATGTCGAAATGTCGAATGTGAATGACGAATAGTGAATGTCGAAATGACGAAATGTCGAAATGTCGAATGTGAATGTCGAATGTCGAATGTCAAAATGTCGAATGTCGAATGTGAATGTCGAATGTCGAATGGGATGGGATGAGATGAGATGACATGAGATGAGATGAGATGTTCCTAACATGTCGGCAAAAAAAGCACCAAATCCCTTTAAGTCCCTCAAAACTTGGATGAGATGGGATGAGATGAGATCAGATGACATGAGATGAGATGAGATGCTGATATACATGTTCCTAACATGTCGGCAAAAAACGCATCGAATCCCTTTAAGTCCCTCAAAACTTGGATGAGATGGGATGAGATGAGATCAGATTACATGAGATGAGATGAGATGCTGATATACATGTTCCTAACATGTCGGCAAAAAACGCACTGAATCCCTTTAAGTCCCTCAAAATTTGGATGAGATGGGATGACATGAGATGAGTTGACATGAGATGAGATGCTGATATACATGTTCCTAACATGTCGGCAAAAAACGCACCAAATCCCTTTAAGTCACTCAAAACTTGGATGAGATGGGATGAGATGAGATGAGATGAAATGAGATGAGATGAGATGCTGTTATACATGTTCCTAACATGTCGGCAAAAAAGGCGCCAAATACCTTTAAGTTCCTCAAAACTTGAATGAGATGGGATGAGATGAGATGACATGAGATGAGATGCTGATATATATGTTCCTAACATGTCGGCAAAAAAACGCACCAAATCCCTTTAAGTCCCTCAAAATTTGGATGAGATGGGATGAGATGAGATGACATGAGATGAGATGAGATGCTAATATACATGTTCCTAACATGTCGGCAAAAAATGCACCCAATCCCTTAAAGTCCCTCAAAACTTGGATGAGATGGGATGAGATGAGATGAGATGACATGAGATGAGATGAGATGCTGATATACATGTTCCGAACATGTCGGCAAAAAATGCACCGAATCCCTTTAAGTCCCTCAAATCTTGGATGAGACGGAATGAGATGAAATGAGATGAGATGAGATGCTGATATAAATGTTCCTAACATGTCGGCAAAAAACACACCGAATCCCTTTAAGTCCCTCAAACCTTGGATGAGATGGGATGAGATGAGATGAGATGACATGAGATGAGATGAGATGCTGATATACATGTTCCTAACATGTCGGCAAAAAACGCACCAAATCCCTTTAAGTCCCTCAAAACTTGGATGAGATGGGATGAGATGAGATGAGATGACATGAGATGAGATGAGATGCTGATATACATGTTCCTAACATGTCGGCAAAAAACGCGCCAAATCCCTTTAAGTTCCTCAAAACTTGAATGAGATGGGATGAGATGAGATGACAAGAGATGAGATGCTGATATACATGTTCCAAACATGTCGGCAAAAAACGCACCGAATCCCTTTAAGTCCCTCAAAACTTGGATGAGATGGAATGAGATGAGATGACATGAGATGAGATGAGATGCTAATATACATGTTCCTAACATGTCAGCAAAAAACGCACCGAATCCCTTTAAGTCACTCAAAACTTGGATGAGATGGGATGAGATGAGATGAGATGACATGAGATGAGATGAGATGCTGATATACATGTTACTAACATGTCGGCAAAAAACACACCGAATCCCTTTAAGTCCCTCAAAACTTGGATGAGATGGGATGAGATGACATGAGATGAGATGAGATGCTGATATACATGTTCCTAACATGTCGGCAAAAAAAGCACCAAATCCCTTTAAGTCCCTCAAAACTTGGATGAGATGGAATGAGATGAGATCAGATGACATGAGATGAGATGAGATGCTGATATACATGTTCCTAACATGTCGGCAAAAAACGCACCGAATCCCTTTAAGTCCCTCAAAACTTGGATGAGATGGGATGAGATGAGATCAGATTACATGAGATGAGATGAGATGCTGATATACATGTTCCTAACATGTCGGCAAAAAACGCGCCAAATCCCTTTAAGTTCCTCAAAACTTGAATGAGATGGGATGAGATGAGATGACAAGAGATGAGATGCTGATATACATGTTCCTAACATGTCGGCAAAAAACGCACCGAATCCCTTTAAGTCCCTCAAAACTTGGATGAGATGGGATGAGATGAGATGACATGAGATGAGATGAGATGCTAATATACATGTTCCTAACATGTCAGCAAAAAACGCACCGAATCCCTTTAAGTCACTCAAAACTTGGATGAGATTGGATGAGATGAGATGAGATGACATGAGATGAGATGAGATGCTGATATACATGTTACTAACATGTCGGCAAAAAATGCACCGAATCCCTTTAAGTCCCTCAAAACTTGGATGAGATGGGATGAGATGAGATGACATGAGATGAGATGCTGATATACATATTCCTAACATGTCGGCAAAAAACGCACCGAATCCCTTTAAGTCCCTCAAAACTTGGATGAGATGGGATGAGATAAGATGAGATGACATGAAATGAGATGAGATGCTGATACACATGTTACTAACATGTCAGCAAAAAACGCACTGAATCCCTTTAAGTCCCTCAAAACTTGGATGAGATGGGATGAGATGAGATGAGATGACATGAGATGAGATGAGATGCTGATATACATGTTCCTAAAATGTCGGCAAAAAACTCACCGAATCCCTTTAAGTCCCTCAAAACTTGGATGAGATGGGATGAGATGAGATGACATGACATGAGATGAGATGAGATGCTGATACACATGTAACTAACATGTCGGCAAAAAACGCACTGAATCCCTTTAAGTCGCTCAAAACTTGAATGAGTTGAGATGAGATGACATGAGATGAGATGAGATGCTGATATACATGTTCCTAATATGTCGGCAAAAAACTCACCGAATCCCTTTACGTCCCTCAAAACTTGGATGAGATGGGATGAGATGAGATGACATCAGATGAGATGAGATGCTGATATAAATGTTCCTATCATGTCTGCAAAAAACGCACCGAATTCCTTTAAGTCCCTCAAAACTTGGATGAGATGGGATGAGATAAGATGACATGAGATGAGATGCTGAAATACATGTTCCTAACATGTCGGCAAAAAACACACCGAATCCCTTTAAGTCCCTCAAAACTTGGATGAGATGGGAAGAGATGAGATGACATGAGATGAGATGAGATGATAATATACATGTTCCTAACATGTCGGCAAAAAACTCACAGAATCCCTTTAAGTCCCTCAAAACTTGGATGAGATGGAATGAGATGAGATGAGATAACATGAGATGAGATGAGATGCTGATATACATATTATAAACATGTCGGCAAAAAACGCACCGAATCCCTTTAAGTCCCTCAAAACTTGGATGAGAAAGGATGAGATCAGATCAGATGACATGAGATGAGTTGCTGATATACATGTTCCTAACATGTCAGCAAAAAATGCACCGAATCCCTGTAAGTCCCTCCAAACTTGGATGAGATGGTATGAGATGAGATGAGATGAGATGAGATGCTGATATACATGTTCCTAACATGTCGGCAAAAAAAGCATGAAATCCCTTTAAGTCCGTCAAAACTTGGATGAGATGGGATGAGATGGGTTGAGATGACATGAGATGAGATGAGATGCTGATATACATGTTCCGAACATGTCGGCAAAAAACGCACCGAATCGCTTTAAGTCTCTCAAATCTTGGATGAGACGGAATGAGATGAAATGAGATGAGATGAGATGCTGATATAAATGTTCCTAACATGTCGGCAAAAAACACACCGAATCCCTTTAAGTCCCTCAAACCTTGGATGAGATGGGATGAGATGAGATGAGATGACATGAGATGAGATGAGATGCTGATATACATGTTCCTAACATGTCGGCAAAAAACGCACCAAATCCCTTTAAGTCCCTCAAAACTTGGATGAGATGGGATGAGATGAGATGACATGAGATGAGATGCTGATATACATGTTCCTAACATGTCGGCAAAAAACGCGCCAAATCCCTTTAAGTTCCTCAAAACTTGAATGAGATGGGATGAGATGAGATGACAAGAGATGAGATGCTGATATACATGTTCCTAACATGTCGGCAAAAAATGCACCGAATCCCTTTAAGTCCCTCAAAACTTGGATGAGATGGGATGAGATGAGATGACATGAGATGAGATGAGATGCTAATATACATGTTCCTAACATGTCAGCAAAAAACGCACCGAATCCCTTTAAGTCACTCAAAACTTGGATGAGATGGGATGAGATAAGATGAGATGACATGAGATGAGATGAGATGCTGATATACATGTTACTAACATGTCAGCAAAAAACACACCGAATCCCTTTAAGTCCCTCAAAACTTGGATGAGATGGGATGAGATGACAAAAGATGAGATGAGATGCTGGTATACATGTTCCTAACATGTCGGCAAAAAACGCACCGAATCCCTTTATGTCCCTCAAAACTTGGATGAGATGAGATGAGATGAGATGACATGAGATGAGATGCTGATATACATGTTCCTAACATGTCGGCAAAAAACGCACCGAATCCCTTTAAGTCCCTCAAAACTTGCATGAGATGGGATGAGATGAGATGAGATGACATGAAATGAGATGAGATACTGATACACATGTTCCTAACATGTCAGCAAAAAACGCACTGAATCCCTTTAAGTCCCTCAAAACTTGGATGAGATGGGATGAGATGAGATGACATGAGATGAGATGAGATGCTGATATACATGTTCCTAAAATGTCGGCAAAAAACTCACCGAATCCCTTTAAGTCCCTCAAAACTTGGATGAGATGGGATGAGATGAGATGACATGACATGAGATGAGATGAGATGCTGATACACATGTAACTAACATGTCGGCAAAAAACGCACTGAATCCCTTTAAGTCGCTCAAAACTTGAATGAGATGGGATGAGATGAGATGACATGAGATGAGATGCTGATATACATGTTCCTAACATGACGGCAAAAAACGCACCGAATCCCTTTAAGTCCCTCAAAACTTGGATGAGATGGGATGAGATGAGATGACATGAGATGAGATGCTAATATACATGTTCTTAACATGACAGCAAAAAACGCACCGAATCCCTTTAAGTCCCTCAAAACTTGGATGAGATGGGATGAGATGAGATGAGATGACATGAGATGAGATGAGATGCTGATATACATGTTCCTAACATGTCGGAAAAAAAAGCATCGAATCCCTTTAAGTCCCTCAAAACTTGGATGAGATGAGATGAGATGAGATGACATGAGATGAGATGCTGATATACATGTTCCTAACATGTCGGCAAAAAATGCACCGAATCCCTTTAAGTCCCTCAAAACTTGGATGAGATGGGATGAGATGAGATGAGATGACATGAGATGAGATGAGATGCTGATACACATGTAACTAACATGTCGGCAAAAAACGCACTGAATCCCTTTAAGTCGCTCAAAACTTGAATGAGTTGAGATGAGATAAGATGACATGAGATGAGATGCTGAAATACATGTTCCTAACATGTCGGCAAAAAACGCACCGAATCCCTTTAAGTCCCTCAAAACTTGGATGAGATGGGATGAGATGAGATGACATTAGATGAGATGCTGAAATACATGTTCCTAACATGTCGGCAAAAAACGCACCGAATCCCTTTAAGTCCCTCAAAACTTGGATGAGATGGGATGAGATGAGATGACATGAGATGAATTGCTGATATACATGTTCCTAACATGTCGGCAAAAAACACACCGAATTCCTTTAAGTCCCTCAAAACTTGGATGAGATGGGAAGAGATGAGATGACATGAGATGAGATGAGATGATAATATACATGTTCCTAACATGTCGGCAGAAAACGCACAGAATCCCTTTAAGTCCCTCAAAACTTGGATGAGATGGGATGAGATGAGATGAGATAATATGAGATGAGATGAGATGCTGATATACATATTATAAACATGTCGGCAAAAAACGCACCGAATCCATTTAAGTCCCTCAAAACTTGGATGAGATAGGATGAGATGAGATCAGATGACATGAGATGAGTTGCTGATATACATGTTCCTAACATGTCGGCAAAAAACGCACCGAATCCCTGTAAGTCCCTCAAAATTTGGATGAGATGGTATGAGATGAGATGACATGAGATGAGATGAGATGCTGATATACATGTTCGTAACATGTCGGGAAAAAAATGCATGAAATCCCTTTAAGTCCCTCAAAACTTGGATGAGATGGCATGAGATGAGTTGAGATGACATGAGATGAGATGAGATGCTGATACACATGTTCCTAACATGTCGGCAAAAAATGCACCAAATCCCTTTAAGTCCCTCAAAACTTGAATGAGATGGGATGAGATGAGATGACATGAGATGAGATGCTGATATACATGTTCCTAACATGACGGCAAAAAACGCACCGAATCCCTTTAAGTCCCTCAAAACTTGAATGAGATGGGATGAGATGAGATGAGATGACATGAGATGAGATGAGATGCTGTTATACATGTTCCTAACATGTCGGCAAAAAAGGCGCCAAATACCTTTAAGTTCCTCAAAACTTGAATGAGATGGGATGAGATGAGATGACATGAGATGAGATGCTGATATACATGTTCCTAACATGACGGCAAAAAACGCACCGAATCCCTTTAAGTCCCTCAAAACTTGAATGAGATGAGATGACATGAGATGAGATGAGATGCTGATATACATGTTCCTAACATGTCGGCAAAAAACTCACCGAATCCCTTTACGTCCCTCAAAACTTGGATGAGTTGGGATGAGATGAGATGACATCAGATGAGATGAGATGCTGATATACATGTTCCTATCATGTCGGCAAAAAACGCACCGAATCCATTTAAGTCCCTCAAAACTTGGATGAGATGGGATGAGATGAGATGAGATGACATGAGATGAGATGCTGATATACATGTTCCTTTCATGTCTGCAAAAAATACACCGAATCCCTTTAAGTCCCTCAAAACTTGGATGAGATGGGATGAGATGAGATGAGATGACATGAGATGAGATGAGATGCTGATATACATGTTCCTAACATGTCGGCAAAAAAGGCGTCAAATACCTTTAAGTTCCTCAAAACTTGAATGAGATGGGATGAGATGAGATGACATGAGATGAGATGCTGATATACATGTTCCTAACATGACGGCAAAAAACGCACCGAATCCCTTTAAGTCCCTCAAAACTTGGATGAGATGGGATGAGATGAGATGACATGAGATGAGATGCTAATATACATGTTCTTAACATGTCAGCAAAAAACGCACCGAATCCCTTTAAGTCCCTCAAAACTTGGATAAGATGGGATGAGATGAGATGAGATGACATGAGATGAGATGAGATGCTGATATACATGTTCCTAACATGTCGGAAAAAAAAGCATCGAATCCCTTTAAGTCCCTCAAAACTTGGATGAGATGGGATGAGATGAGTTGAGATGTCATGAGATGAGATGCTGATATACATATTCCTAACATGTCGGCAATAAACGCACCGAATACCTTTAAGTCCCTCACAACTTGGGTGAGATGGGATGAGATGAGATGAGATGACATGAGATGAGATGAGATGAGATGCTGATATACATGTTTCTAACATGTCGGCAAGAAACACACCGAATCCCTTTAAGTCACTCAAAACTTGAATGAGATGGGATGAGATGATATGAGATGACATGAGATGAGATGCTGATATACATGTTCATAACATGTCGGCAAAAAACGCACCGAATCCCT
Organism: Dendrobates tinctorius; assembly: GCF_039654945.1. Classification (NCBI taxonomy): domain Eukaryota; kingdom Metazoa; phylum Chordata; class Amphibia; order Anura; family Dendrobatidae; genus Dendrobates; species Dendrobates tinctorius. The sequence continues at coordinate 23,183,084 of NW_027361795.1, forward strand.
TTAAGTCCCTCAAAACTTGGATGAGATGGGATGAGATGAGATGACATGAGATGAGATGAGATGCTAATATACATGTTCCTAACATGTCGGCAAAAAACGCACCGAATCCCATTAAGTCCCTCAAAACTTGGATGAGATGGGATGAGATGAGATGAAATGAGATGAGATGAGATGCTGATATACATGTTCCTAACATGTCTTCAAAAAATGCACCGAATCCCTTTAAGTCCCTCAAAACTTGGATGAGATGGGATGAGATGAGATGAGATGACATGAGATGAGATGAGATGCTGATATACATGTTTCTAACATGTCGGCAAAAAACTCACCGAATCCCTTTAAATCCCTCAAAACTTGGATGAGATGGGATGAGATGAGATGAGATGACATGAGATGAGTTGCTGATATACATGTTCCTAACATGTCGGCAAAAAATGCACCGAATCCCTTTAAGTCCCTCAAAACTTGGATGAGATGGGATGAGATGAGATGAGATGACATGAGATGAGATGAGATGCTGATATAAATACATGTTCCTAACATGTCGGCAAAAAACGCGCCAAATCCCTTTAACTTCCTCAAAACTTGAATGAGATGGGATGAGATGAGATGACATGAGATGAGATGCTGATATACATGTTCCTAACATGTCGGCAAAAAACACACCGAATCCCTTTAAGTCACTCAAAACTTGGATGAAATGGGATGAGATGACATGAGAGGAGATGCTAATGTACATGTTCCTAACATGTCAGCAAAAAACGCATCAAATCCCTTTAAGTCACTCAAAACTTGGATGAGATGGGATGAGATGAGATGAGATGACTTGAGATGAGATGAGATGCTGTTATACATGTTCCTAACATGTCGGTAAAAAAGGCGCCAAATCCCTTTAAGATCCTCAAAACTTGAATGAGATGGGATGAGATGAGATGAGATGACATGAGATGAGATGCTGATATACATGTTCCTAACATGTCGGCAAAAAATGCACCGAATCCCTTTAAGTCCCTCAAAACTTGGATGAGATGGGATAAGATGAGATGACATGAGATGAGAAGAGATGCTAATATACATGTTCCTAACATGTCGGCAAAAAACGCACCGAATCCCTTTAAGTCCCTCAAAACTTGGATGAGATGGGATGAGATGAGATGACATAAGATGAGATGAGATGCTGATATACATGTTCCTAATATGTTGGCAAAAAAAGCATTGAATCCCTTTAAGTCCCTCAAAACTTGGATGAGATGGGATGAGATGAGTTGAGATGACATGAGATGAGATGCTGATATACATGTTCCTAATATTTCGGCAAAAAATGCACCAATTCCCTTTAAGTCCCTCAAAACTTGGATGAGATGGGATGAGATGAGATGAGATGACATGAGATGACATGAGATGAGATGAGATGCTGATATACATGTTTCTAACATGTCGGCAAAAAACGCACCGAATCCCTTTAAGTCCCTCAAAACTTGGATGAGATGGGATGAGATGAGATGACATGAGATGAGATGCTGATATACATGTTCCTAACATGTCGGCAAAAAATGCACCGAATCCCTTTAAGTCCCTCAAAACTTGGATGAGATGGGATGAGATGAGATGAGATGACATGAGATGAGATGAGATGCTGATATACATGTTCCTAACTTGTCGGCAAAAAACGCGCCAAATCCCTTTAAGTTCCTCAAAACTTGAATGAGATGGGATGAGATGAGATGACATGAGATTAGATGCTGAAATACATGTTCCTAACAAGTCGGCAAAAAGCACACCGAATCCCTTTAAGTCCCTCAAAACTTAGATGAGATGGGATGAGATGAGATGACTTGAGATGAGATGAGATGCTGTTATACATGTTCCTAACATGTCGGCAAAAAAGGCGCCGAATCCCTTTAAGTTCCTAAAAACTTGAATGAGATGTGATGAGATGAGATGAGATGCTGATATACATGTTCCTAGCATGTCGGCAAAAAACGCACCGAATCCCTTTAAGTCCCTCAAAACTTGGATGAGATGGGATGAGATGAGATGAGATGACATGAGATGAGATGCTGATATACATGTTCCTATCATGTCGGCAAAAAACGCACAGAATCCCTTTAAGTCCCTCAAAACTTGGATGAGATGGGATGAGATGAGATGAGATGACATGAGATGAGATGAGATGCTGATATACATGTTCCTAACATGTCGGCAAAAAACGCACCGAATTCCTTTAAGTCCCTCAAAACTTGGATGAGATGGGATGAGATAAGATGACATGAGATGAGATGCTGAAATACATGTTCCTAACATGTCGGCAAAAAACGCACCAAATCCATTTAAGTCCCTCAAAACTTGGATGAGATGGGATGAGATGAAATGAGATGACATGAGATGAGATGAGATGCTGATATATATGTTCCTAACATGTCGGCAAAAAACGCGCCAAATCCCTTTAAGATCCTCAAAACTTGAATGAGATGGGATGAGATGAGATGACATGAGATGAGATGCTAATATACATGTTCCTAACATGTCGGCAAAAAACACACCAAATCCCTTTAAGTCCCTCAAAACTTGGATGAGATGGGATGAGATGAGATGACATGAGATGAGATGAGATGCTGATATACATGTTTCTAACATGTCGGCAAAAAATGCACCGAATCCCTTTAAGTCCCTCAAAACTTGGATGAGATGGGATGAGAAGAGATGAGATGACATGAGATGAGATGCTGATATACATGTTCCTAACATGTCGGCAAAAAACGCACCAAATCCATTTAAGTCCCTCAATACTTGGATGAGATGGGATGAGATGAGATGAGATGACATGAGATGAGATGAGATGCTGATACACATGTTCCTAACATGTCGGCAAAAAACGCACCGAATCCCTTTAAGTCACTTAAAACTTGGATGAGATGGGATGAGATGAGATATTATGACATGAGATGAGATGAGATGCTGATATACAAGTTCCTAACATGTCGGCAAAAAACGCACCGAATCCCTTTAAGTCCCTCAAAACTTGGATGAGATGGGAAGAGAAGAGATGAGATGACATGAGATGAGATGCTGATATACATGTTCCTAACATGTCGGCAAGAAACACACCGAATCCCTTTAAGTCACTCAAAACTTGAATGAGATGGGATGAGATGATATGAGATGACATGAGATGAGATGCTGATATACATGTTCATAACATGTCGGCAAAAAACGCACCGAATCCCTTTAAGTCCCTCAAAACTTGGATGAGATGGGATGAGATGAGATGACATGAGATGAGATGAGATGCTAATATACATGTTCCTAACATGTCGGCAAAAAACGCACCGAATCCCATTAAGTCCCTCAAAACTTGGATGAGATGGGATGAGATGAGATGAAATGAGATGAGATGAGATGCTGATATACATGTTCCTAACATGTCTTCAAAAAATGCACCGAATCCCTTTAAGTCCCTCAAAACTTGGATGAGATGGGATGAGATGAGATGAGATGACATGAGATGAGATGAGATGCTGATATACATGTTTCTAACATGTCGGCAAAAAACTCACCGAATCCCTTTAAGTCCCTCAAAACTTGGATGAGATGGGATGAGATGAGATGAGATGACATGAGATGAGTTGCTGATATACATGTTCCTAACATGTCGGCAAAAAATGCACCGAATCCCTTTAAGTCCCTCAAAACTTGGATGAGATGGGATGAGATGAGATGAGATGACATGAGATGAGATGAGATGCTGATATAAATACATGTTCCTAACATGTCGGCAAAAAACGCGCCAAATCCCTTTAACTTCCTCAAAACTTGAATGAGATGGGATGAGATGAGATGACATGAGATGAGATGCTGATATACATGTTCCTAACATGTCGGCAAAAAACACACCGAATCCCTTTAAGTCACTCAAAACTTGGATGAAATGGGATGAGATGACATGAGAGGAGATGCTAATGTACATGTTCCTAACATGTCAGCAAAAAACGCATCAAATCCCTTTAAGTCACTCAAAACTTGGATGAGATGGGATGAGATGAGATGAGATGACTTGAGATGAGATGAGATGCTGTTATACATGTTCCTAACATGTCGGTAAAAAAGGCGCCAAATACCTTTAAGATCCTCAAAACTTGAATGAGATGGGATGAGATGAGATGAGATGACATGAGATGAGATGCTGATATACATGTTCCTAACATGTCGGCAAAAAATGCACCGAATCCCTTTAAGTCCCTCAAAACTTGGATGAGATGGGATAAGATGAGATGACATGAGATGAGAAGAGATGCTAATATACATGTTCCTAACATGTCGGCAAAAAACGCACCGAATCCCTTTAAGTCCCTCAAAACTTGGATGAGATGGGATGAGATGAGATGACATAAGATTAGATGAGATGCTGATATACATGTTCCTAATATGTCGGCAAAAAAAGCATCGAATCCCTTTAAGTCCCTCAAAACTTGGATGAGATGGGATGAGATGAGTTGAGATGACATGAGATGAGATGCTGATATACATGTTCCTAATATTTCGGCAAAAAATGCACCAATTCCCTTTAAGTCCCTCAAAACTTGGATGAGATGGGATGAGATGAGATGAGATGACATGAGATGACATGAGATGAGATGAGATGCTGATATACATGTTTCTAACATGTCGGCAAAAAACGCACCGAATCCCTTTAAGTCCCTCAAAACTTGGATGAGATGGGATGAGATGAGATGACATGAGATGAGATGCTGATATACATGTTCCTAACATGTCGGCAAAAAATGCACCGAATCCCTTTAAGTCCCTCAAAACTTGGATGAGATGGGATGAGATGAGATGAGATGACATGAGATGAGATGAGATGCTGATATACATGTTCCTAACTTGTCGGCAAAAAACGCGCCAAATCCCTTTAAGTTCCTCAAAACTTGAATGAGATGGGATGAGGTGAGATGACATGAGATTAGATGCTGAAATACATGTTCCTAACAAGTCGGCAAAAAGCACACCGAATCCCTTTAAGTCCCTCAAAACTTAGATGAGATGGGATGAGATGAGATGACTTGAGATGAGATGAGATGCTGTTATACATGTTCCTAACATGTCGGCAAAAAAGGCGCCGAATCCCTTTAAGTTCCTAAAAACTTGAATGAGATGTGATGAGATGAGATGAGATGCTGATATACATGTTCCTAGCATGTCGGCAAAAAACGCACCGAATCCCTTTAAGTCCCTCAAAACTTGGATGAGATGGGATGAGATGAGATGAGATGACATGAGATGAGATGCTGATATACATGTTCCTATCATGTCGGCAAAAAACGCACAGAATCCCTTTAAGTCCCTCAAAACTTGGATGAGATGGGATGAGATGAGATGAGATGACATGAGATGAGATGAGATGCTGATATACATGTTCCTAACATGTCGGCAAAAAACGCACCGAATTCCTTTAAGTCCCTCAAAACTTGGATGAGATGGGATGAGATAAGATGACATGAGATGAGATGCTGAAATACATGTTCCTAACATGTCGGCAAAAAACGCACCAAATCCATTTAAGTCCCTCAAAACTTGGATGAGATGGGATGAGATGAAATGAGATGACATGAGATGAGATGAGATGCTGATATATATGTTCCTAACATGTCGGCAAAAAACGCGCCAAATCCCTTTAAGATCCTCAAAACTTGAATGAGATGGGATGAGATGAGATGACATGAGATGAGATGCTAATATACATGTTCCTAACATGTCGGCAAAAAACACACCAAATCCCTTTAAGTCCCTCAAAACTTGGATGAGATGGGATGAGATGAGATGACATGAGATGAGATGAGATGCTGATATACATGTTTCTAACATGTCGGCAAAAAACGCACCGAATCCCTTTAAGTCCCTCAAAACTTGGATGAGATGGGATGAGAAGAGATGAGATGACATGAGATGAGATGCTGATATACATGTTCCTAACATGTCGGCAAAAAACGCACCAAATCCATTTAAGTCCCTCAATACTTGGATGAGATGGGATGAGATGAGATGAGATGACATGAGATGAGATGAGATGCTGATACACATGTTCCTAACATGTCGGCAAAAAACGCACCGAATCCCTTTAAGTCACTTAAAACTTGGATGAGATGGGATGAGATGAGATATTATGACATGAGATGAGATGAGATGCTGATATACAAGTTCCTAACATGTCGGCAAAAAACGCACCGAATCCCTTTAAGTCCCTCAAAACTTGGATGAGATGGGAAGAGAAGAGATGAGATGACATGAGATGAGATGCTGATATACATGTTCCTAACATGTCGGCAAAAAACGCACCGAATCCATTTAAGTCCCTCAATACTTGGATGAGATTGTATGAGATGAGATGACATGAGATGAGATGCTGATATACATGTTCCTAACATGTCGGCAAAAAACGCACCGAATCCCTTTAAGTCACTTAAAACTTGGATGAGATAGGATGAGATGAGATATGATGACATGAGATGAGATGAGATGCTGATATACATGTTCCTAACATGTTGACAAAAAACGCACCGAATCCCTTTAAGTCCCTCAAAACTTGGATGAGATGGGATGAGATGAGATGAGATGACATGAGATGAGATGAGATGCTGATATACATGTTCCTAACATGTCGGCAAAAAACGCACCGAATCCCTTTAAGTGCCACAAAACTTGGATGAGAAGGGATGAGATGACATGATATGACATGAGATGAGATGAGATGCTGATATACATGTTCCTAAAATGTTGGCAAAAAATGCACCAAATCCCTTTAAGTCCCTCAAAACTTGGATGAGATGGGATGAGATGAGATGAGATTACATGAGATGAGATGAGATGCTGATATACATGTTCCTAACATGTCGGCAAAAAACGCACCGAATCCCCTTAAGTCCCTCAAAACTTGGATGAGATAGGATGAGATGAGATGAGATGACATGAGATGAGATGGTGATATACATGTTCCTAACATGTCGGCAAAAAAGCATCAAATCCCTTTAACCCTCAAAACTTGGATGAGATGGGATGAGATGAGATGACATGAGATGAGATGAGATGCTGATATACATGTTCCTAACATGTCGGCAAAAACGCACCGAATCTCTTTAAGTCCCTCAAAACTTGGATGAGATGGGATGAGATGAGATGACATGAGATGAGATGAGATGCTGACATACATGTTCCTAACATGTCAGCAAAAAACGCACCAAATCCCTTTAAGTCCCTCAAAACTTGGATGAGATGGGATGAGATGACATGATATGAGATGAGCTGAGATGAGATGCTGATATACATGTTCCTAAAATGTAGGCAAAAAACGCACCGAATCCCTTTAAGTCCCTCAAAACTTGGATGAGATGGGATGAGATGAGATGAGATGACATGAGATGAAATGAGATGCTGATATACATGTTCCTAACATGTCGGCAAAAAACGCACCGAATCCCTTTAAGTCCCTCAAAACTTGGATGAGATGGGTTGAGATGACATGATATGACATGAGATGAGATGAGATGCTGATATACATGTTACTAACATGTCTGCAAAAAACGCACCAAAACCCTTTAAGTCCCTCAATACTTGGATGAGATGATATGAGATGACATGAGATAAGATGCTGATATACATGTTCCTAACATGTCGTCAAAAAACGCACCGAATCCCTATAAGTCCCTCAATACATGGATGAGATGGGATGAGATGAGATGAGATGACATGAGATGAGTTGAGATGCTGATATACATGTTCCTAACATGTTGGCAAAAAACGCACCAAATCCCTTTAAGTCCCTCAAAACTTGGATGAGATGGGATGAGATGAGATGAGATGACATGAGATGAGATGAGATGCTGATATACATGTTCCTAACATGTCGGCAAAAAACTCACCGAATCTCTTTAAGTCCCTCAAAACTTGGATGAGATGGGATGAGATGAGATGACATGAGATGAGATGAGATGCTGATATACATGTTCCTAACATGTCGGCAAAAAACGCACCGAATCCCTTTAAGTCCCTCAAAACTTGGATGAGATGGGATGAGATGACATGATATGACATGAGATGAGATGCGATGCTGATATACATGTTCCTAACATGTCGGCAAAAAACGCACCGAATCCCTTTAAGTCCCTCAAAACTTGGATGAGATGGGATGAGATGAGATGAGATGACATGAGATGAGATGAGATAATGATATACATGTTCCTAACATGTCGTCAAAAAATGCACCGAATCCCTTTAAGTCCCTCAAAACTTAGATGAGATGGGATGAGATGAGATGAGATGACAAGAGATGAGATGAAATGCTGATATACATGCTCCTAACATGTCGGCAAAAAACGCACCGAATCCCTTTAAGGCCCTCAAAAATTGGATGAGATGGGATGAGAAGAGATGAGATGACATGAAATGAGATACTGATATACATGTTCCTAACATATCTGCAAAAAACGCACCGAATCCCTTTAAGTCCCTCAAAACTTGGATGAGATGGGATGAGATGAGATGACATGAGATGAGATGAGATGCTGATATACATGTTCCTAACATGTCGGCAAAAAACGCACCGAATCCCTTTAAGTCCCTCAAAACTTGGATGAGATGGGATGAGATGACATTAGATGAGATGAGATGCTGATATACATGTTTCTAACATGTCGGCAAGAAACGCACCGAATCCCTTTAAGTCACTCAAAACTTGGATGAGATGGGATGAAATGAGATGAGATGACATGAGATGAGATGAGATGCTGATATACATGTTCCTAACATGTCGGCAAAAAACGCACCGAATCCCTTTAAGGCTGGTTTCACATTAGCGCTTTTTAAGCGCACGCACGGCCGGGGGTAGCTCCGCCCCCGAGCTGACTCTCTGCCCGGCATGCCCGCCCCTTGCTTGCAGCGCCGCCTCCTTGCGCACAGTGGCGCCTGCGAACGGCGCACCCTATCTTTAGCATAGGGTGCGCAGATCGTGCGCAGGCCGTGCGCTAGTTGCGCTTTGACCTGCGCTGCACACTTTTGATGGTGCGCCATGCGTGCCAAAATCTGAAAAGTTTGATTTTGGCGCGCACGGCGCACCGTCAAAAGTGCGCAGCGCAGTTCAAAGCGCAACTAGCGCACGGCCTGCGCACGATCTGCGCACCCTATGCTAAAGATAGGGTGCGCCGATCGCAGACGCCGCTGTGCGCTAGGAGGCGGCGCTACAAGCAAGGGGCAGGCACGCCGGGCAGAGAGCCGGCTCGGGGGCGGAGCTACCCCCGGCCGTGCGTGCGCTTAAAAAGCGCTAATGTGAAACCAGCCTAAGTCCCACAAAATTTGGATGAGATGGGATGAGATGACATGAGATGAGATGAGATGCTGATATACATGTTCCTAACATGTCGGCAAAAAAGGTGCCAAATCCCTTTAAGTTCCTTAAAACTTGAATGAGATGGGATGAGATGAGATGAGATGACATGAGATGAGATGAGATGCTGATATACATGTTCCTAACATGTCGGCAAAAAACACACCGAATCCCTTTAAGTCCCTCAAAACTTGGATGAGATGGGATGAGATGAGATGACATGAGATGAGATGCTGATATACATGTTTCTAACATGTCGGCAAAAAACGCACCGAACCCCTTTAAGTCCCTCAAAACTTGAATGAGATGGGATGAGAAGAGATGAGATGACATGAGATGAGATGTTGATATACATGTTCCTAACATGTCGGCAAAAAACGCACCGAATCCATTTAAGTCCCTCAATACTTGGATGAGATGGGATGAGATGAGATGAGATGACATGAGATGAGATGAGATGCTGATATACATGTTCCTAACATGTCGGCATAAAACGCACCGAATCCCTTTAAGTCACTTAAAACTTGGATGTGATGGGATGAGATGAGATATGATGACATGAGATGAGATGAGATGCTGATATACAAGTTCCTAACATGTCGGCAAAAAACGCACCGAATCCCTTTAAGTCCCTCAAAACATGGATGAGATGGGATGAGATGAGATGAGATGACATGAGATGACATGAGATGCTGATATACATGTTCCTAACATGTCGGCAAAAAAGGTGCCAAATCCCTTTAAGTTCCTCAAAACTTGAATGAGATGGGATGAGATAAGATGAGATGACATGAGATGAGATGAGATGCTGATATACATGTTCCTAACATGTCGGCAAAAAACACACCGAATCCCTTTAAGTCCCTCAAAACTTGGATGAGATGGGATGAGATGAGATGAGATGACATGAGATGACATGAGATGCTGATATACATTTTTCTAACATGTCAGCAAAAAACGCACCAAATCCCTTTAAGTGCCACAAAACTTGGATGAGATGGGATGAGATGACATGATATGACATGAGATGAGATGAGATGCTGATATACATGTTCCTAAAATGTCGGCAAAAAATGCACCAAATCCCTTTAAGTCCCACAAAACTAGGATGAGATGGGATGAGATGACATTATATGACATGAGATGAGATGAAAAGCTGATATACATGTTCCTAACATGTTGGCAAAAAACGCACCGAATCCCTTTAAGTCCCTCAAAACTTGGATGAGATGGGATGAGATGAGATGAGATGACATGAGATGAGATGAGATGAGATGCTGATATACATGTTCCTAACATGTCAGCAAAAAACGCACCAAATCCCTTTAAGTGCCACAAAACTTGGATGAGATGGGATGAGATGACATGATATGACATGAGATGAGATGAGATGCTGATATACATGTTCTTAAAATGTCGGCAAAAAATGCACCAAATCCCTTTAAGTCCCTCAAAACTTGGATGAGATGGGAAGAGATGAGATGAGATGACATGAGATGAGATGAGATGCTGATATACATGTTCCTAACATGTCGGCAAAAAACGCACCGAATCCCTTTAATTCCCTCAAAACTTGGATTAGATGGGATGAGATGAGATGAGATGACATGAGATGAGATGGTGATATACATGTTCCTAACATGTGGGCAAAAAAAGCATCAAATCCCTTTAAGTCCCTCAAAACTTGGATGAGATGGGATGAGATGAGATGAGATGACATGAGATGAGATGAGATGCTGATATGCATGTTCCTAACATGTTGGCAAAAACGCACCGAATCTCTTTAAGTCCCTCAAAACTTGGATGAGATGGGATGAGATGAGATGACATGAGATGAGATGAGATGCTGATATACATGTTCCTGACATGTCGGCAAAAAACGCACCGAATCCCTTTAAGTCCCTCAAAACTTGGATGAGATGGGATGAGATGACATGATATGAGATGAGATGAGATGCTGATATACTGTACATGTTCCTAAAATGTCAGCAAAAAACGCACCGAATCCCTTTAAGTCCCTCAAAACTTGGATGAGATGGGATGAGATGAGATGAGATGACATGAGATGAAATGAGATGCTGATATACATGTTCCTAACATGTCAGCAAAAAATGCACCGAATCCCTTTAAGTCCCTCAAAACTTGGATGAGATGGGATGAGATGACATGATATGACATGAGATGAGATTAAATGCTGATATACATGTTCCTAACATGTCGGCAAAAAACGCACCAAATCCCTTTAAGTCCCTCAATACTTGGATGAGATGATATGAGATGACATGAGATGAGATGCTGATATACAGGTTCCTAACATGTCGTCAAAAAATGCACCAAATCCCTATAAGTCCCTCAATACTTGGATGAGATGGGATGAGATGAGATGAGATGACATGAGATGAGTTGAGATGCTGATATACATGTTCCTAACATGTTGACAAAAAACGCACCAAATCCCTTTAAGTCCCTCAAAACTTGGATGAGATGGGATGAGATGAGATGAGATGACATGAGATGAGATGAGATGCTGATATACATGTTCCTAACATGTCGGCAAAAAACTCACCGAATCCCTTTAAGTCCCTCAAAACTTGGATAAGATGAGATGACATGAGATGAGATGAGATGCTGATATACATGTTCCTAACATGTCGGCAAAAAACGCACCTAATCCCTTTAAGTCCCTCAAAACTTGGATGAGATGGGATGATATGAGATGAGATGACTTGAGATGAGATAAGACGCTGATATACATGTTCCTAACATGTCGGAAAAAAGCGCACCGAATCCCTTTAAGTCCCTCAAAACTTAGATGAGATGGGATGAGATGAGATGACATGAGATGGGATGAGATGCTGATATACATGTTCCTAACATGTCGGCAAAAAACTCACCGAATCCCTTTAAGTCCCTCAAAACTTGGATGAGATGGGATGAGATGAGATGAGATGACATGAGATGAGATGAGATGCTGATATACATGTTCCTAACAGGTTGGCAAAAAACACACCAAATCTCTTTAAGTCCCTCAAATCTTGAATGAGATGGGATGAGATGAGATAAGATGACATGAGATGAGATGCTGATATACATGTTCCTAACATGTCGGCAAAAAACGCACCGAATCCCTTTAAGTCCCTCAAATCTTGGATGAGAAAGGAAGAGATGAGATGAGATGAAATGAGATGAGATGAGATGCTGATATGCATGTTCCTAACATGTCGGCAAAAAACGCACCAAATCCCTTTAAGTCCCTCAAAACTTGAATGAGATGGGATGAGATGAGATGACATGAGATTTCATGAGATGCTGATATACATGTTCCTAACATGTCAGCAAAAAACGCACCGAATCCCTTTAAGTCCCTCAAAACTTGGATGAGATGGGATGAGATGAGATGAGATGACATGAGATGAGATGAGATGCTGATATACATGTTCCTAACATGTCGGCAAAAAATGCACCAAATCCCTTTAAGTCACTCAAAACTTGGATGAGATGGGATGAGATTAGATGAGATGACTTGAGATGAGATGAGATGCTGTTATACATGTTCCTAACATGTCGGCAATAAAGGCGCCAAATCCCTTTAAGTTCCTCAAAACTTGAATGAGATGGAATGAGATGAGATGACATGAGATGAGATGCTGATATACATGTTCCTAACATGTCGGCAAAAAACGCACCGAATCCCTTTAAGTCCCTCAAAACTTGAATGAGATGGGATGAGATGAGATGAGATGACATGAGATGAGATGAGATGCTGATATACATGTTCCTAATATGTCGGCAAAAAAAGCATCGAATCCCTTCAAGTCCCTCAAAACTTGGATGAAATGGGATGAGATGACATGAGATGAGATGCTGATATACATGTTCCTAACATGTCGGCAAAAAACGCACCGAATCCCTTTAAGCCCCTCAAACCTTGGATGAGATGGGATGAGATGAGATGAGATGACATGAGATGAGATGAGATGCTGATATACATGTTTCTAAAATGTCGGCAAAAAACGCACCGAATCCCTTTAAGTCCCTCAAAACTTGGATGAGATGGGATGAGATGAGATGAGATGACAAGAGATCAGATGCTGATATACATGTTCCTAACACGTCGGCAAAAAATGCCCCGAATCCCTTTGAGTCCCTCAAAACTTGGATGAGATGGGATGAAATGAGATGAGATGACATGAGATGAGATAAGATGCTGATATACATGTTTCTAGCATGTCGGCAAAAAACGCACCGAATCCCTTTAAGTCCCTCAAAACTTGGATGAGATGGGATGAGATGAGATGAGATGACAAGAGATGAGATGCTGATATACATGTTCCTAACATGTCGGCAAAAAATGCCCCGAATCCCTTTAAGTCCCTCAAAACTTGGATGAGATGGGATGAGATGAGTTGAGATGACGTGAGATGAGATGAGATGCTGATATACATGTTCCTAACATGTCGGCAAAAAACGCACCGCATCTCTTTAAGTCCCTCAAAACTTGGATGAGATGGGATGAGATGAGATGAGATGACATGAGATGAGATGCTGATATACATGTTCATAACATGTCGGCAAAAAACACACCGAATCCCTTTAAGTCCCTCAAAACTTGGATGAGATGGGATGAGTTGAGATGACATGAGATGAGATGAGATGCTAATATACATGTTCATAACATGTCGGCAAAAAATGCTCCGAATCCCTTTAAGTCTCTTAAAACTTGAATGAGATGGGATGAGATGAGATAAGATGACATGAGATGAGATGAGATGCTGATATACATGTTCCTAACATGTCGGCAAAAAACGCACCGAATCCCTTTAAGTCCCTCAAAACTTGGATGAGATGGGATGAGATGACATGATATGACATGAGATGAGATGCGATGCTGATATACATGTTCCTAACATGTCGGCAAAAAACGCAACGAATCCCTTTAAGTCCCTCAAAACTTGGATGAGATGGGATGAGATGAGATGAGATGACATGAGATGAGATGAGATAATGATATACATGTTCCTAATATGTCGGCAAAAAACGCACCGAATCCCTTTAAGTCCCTCAAAACTTAAATGAGATGGGATGAGATGAGATGAGATGACAAGAGATAAGATGAAATGCTGATATACATGCTCCTAACATGTCGGCAAAAAACACACCGAATCCCTTTAAGTCCCTCAAATATTGGATGAGATGGGATGAGAAGAGATGAGATGACATGAGATGAGATGCTGATATACATGTTCCTAACATATCTGCAAAAAACGTACCGAATCCCTTTAAGTCCCTCAAAACTTGGATGAGATGGGATGAAATGAGATGAGATGACATGAGATGAGATGAGATGCTGATATACATGTTCCTAACATGTCGGCAAAAAACGCACCGAATCCCTTTAAGTCCCTCAAAACTTGGATGAGATGGGATGAGATGACATTAGATGAGATGAGATGCTGATATACATGTTTCTATCATGTCGGCAAAAAATGCACCGAATCCCTTTAAGTCACTCAAAACTTGGATGAGATGGGATGAAATGAGGTGAGATGACATGAGATGAGATGAGATGCTGATATACATGTTCCTAACATGTCGGCAAAAAACGCACCGAATCCCTTTAAGTCCCTCAAAACTTGGATGAGATGGGATGAGATGACATGAGATGAGATGAGATGCTGAAATACATGTTCCTAACATGTCGGCAAAAAGCACACCGAATCCTTTTAAGTCCCTCAAAACTTGGATGAGATGGGATGAGATGAGATGACATGAGATGAGATGCTGAAATACATGTTCCTAACATGTCGGCAAAAAGCACACCGAATCCCTTTAAGTCCCTCAAAACTTGGATGAGATGGGATGAGATGAGATGAGATGACATGAGATGAGATGAGATGCTGATATACATGTTCCTAACATGTCGGCAAAAAACGCACCAAATCCCTTTAAGTCACTCAAAACTTGGATGAAATGGGATAAGATGAGATGACTTGAGATGAAATGAGATGCTGTTATACATGTTCCTAACATGTCGGCAAAAAAGGTGCCAAATCCCTTTAAGTTCCTCAAAACTTGAATGAGATGGGATGAGATGAGATGAGATGACATGAGATGACATGAGATGCTGATATACATGTTCCTAACATGTCGGCAAAAAACGCACCGAATCCCTTTAAGTCCCTCAAAACTTGGATGAGATGGGATGAGATGAGATGAGATGACATGAGATGAGATGAGATGCTGATATACATGTTCCTAACATGTCGGCAAAAAATGCACCAAATCCCTTTAACCCTCCGTCAGGCGCAATATAGATTCTCCTCAGTTCATGCGCAATGTGCCTGACAAGCACAGGTCAGAAAACCACCTATAGTAGCTACATATTTCAATTTCAGGACTATAGAAGTAGTCAGTGACCTTCATAGGAATGTATTAAAAGAGATTACACCAAATCAGATGCAAAAAAAACACATTTATTAACCATAAACTTATTAAAACTAAAAGTACCACTTTTCGGTAGTACCGCCAAATAGGCTCCAGTTATCTTTACTTAACTATTGCTTAAATATAAAATTATGGAAAAAAACTTAAAGGATATTGCACTTAGATGTTACTTAATTATTTTCTACTCATCTTCAGTGGTTTCAATTGCAGCAAAAGCAGCACAGGTACACTTAGAAAAGCAAGGCTGGCAGATGAAAGTTGCATGGGAAAGGCAGATTGATTCTTTACATATTTTGCAGTCATATTTAGAAAGCCTTCTGAAACCAGATACAAATGAGCAGGTAGTACAACTGCGTCTTTTAGAAGGTGGTAGAGTCGGTGTTTGTTCTGGAACGTCCTTGGGACGTCCTTTGTATTTTTATCTTTGCCCAAATAATAAGCTAGATCTGTGTCTGTTTCCTCTGTATCAGTGTCATCACCATCCTGCTCTGTTCCAGAATCAGTGTTACATTCTGCTACCTCATCTTCAGATGAAATGTGACTAGATTCCTCTAAATCCTCAGTTACTGCTGGTTCTTCCTCATCATCTTCTAACAAAAAAATCTTCATTTCTTCTAAATGAAGGGGTTTAGATGAATCATACTGTTTTCTGGCCATTGCAGCAGAAAATCTGAAGCAAGAGAGAAAGAGTATGTGTTAGGGCGCAATGTGCCTTAGAAGCCACCCTCCTTTTGTCTAAGAAAACAGTACTTATGTACACTAACTTAGCATTAATCCTTCATAAAACAAGCTAAATACACAATCGTGATGAATAAAAAAAGAAAATACTAACCTTTCAATTTGTGTTGAAATCAGGCGCAATGTGCCTGAGAAGCCAAAGTGTTGATATCTGCTCACTAGAAGGTCTGCTGAGTCACTGTGATATCAGGTTTCACAGAGCCTGTAGAGTCAGGAGATAACTAGGAGGGGTGGGGTTTTCTGATAAGTGGGCAAGGAGAGAGAAGTGAAACTAATTACTGTGTGCCTGTCAGATCTATTGCGCCTGACGGAGGGTTAAGTCACTCAAAACTTGGATGAGATGGGATGAGATTAGATGAGATGACTTGAGATGAGATGAGATGCTGTTATACATGTTCCTAACATGTCGGCAATAAAGGCGCCAAATCCCTTTAAGTTCCTCAAAACTTGAATGAGATGGAATGAGATGAGATGACATGAGATGAGATGCTGATATACATGTTCCTAACATGTCGGCAAAAAACGCACCGAATCCCTTTAAGTCCCTCAAAACTTGAATGAGATGGGATGAGATGAGATGAGATGACATGAGATGAGATGAGATGCTGATATACATGTTCCTAACATGTCGGCAAAAAAAGCATCGAATCCCTTCAAGTCCCTCAAAACTTGGATGAAATGGGATGAGATGACATGAGATGAGATGCTGATATACATGTTCCTAACATGTCGGCAAAAAACGCACCGAATCCCTTTAAGCCCCTCAAACCTTGGATGAGATGGGATGAGATGAGATGAGATGACATGAGATGAGATGAGATGCTGATATACATGTTTCTAAAATGTCGGCAAAAAACGCACCGAATCCCTTTAAGTCCCTCAAAACTTGGATGAGATGGGATGAGATGAGATGAGATGACAAGAGATCAGATGCTGATATACATGTTCCTAACACGTCGGCAAAAAATGCCCCGAATCCCTTTGAGTCCCTCAAAACTTGGATGAGATGGGATGAAATGAGATGAGATGACATGAGATGAGATAAGATGCTGATATACATGTTTCTAGCATGTCGGCAAAAAACGCACCGAATCCCTTTAAGTCCCTCAAAACTTGGATGAGATGGGATGAGATGAGATGAGATGACAAGAGATGAGATGCTGATATACATGTTCCTAACATGTCGGCAAAAAATGCCCCGAATCCCTTTAAGTCCCTCAAAACTTGGATGAGATGGGATGAGATGAGTTGAGATGACGTGAGATGAGATGAGATGCTGATATACATGTTCCTAACATGTCGGCAAAAAACGCACCGCATCTCTTTAAGTCCCTCAAAACTTGGATGAGATGGGATGAGATGAGATGAGATGACATGAGATGAGATGCTGATATACATGTTCATAACATGTCGGCAAAAAACACACCGAATCCCTTTAAGTCCCTCAAAACTTGGATGAGATGGGATGAGTTGAGATGACATGAGATGAGATGAGATGCTAATATACATGTTCATAACATGTCGGCAAAAAATGCTCCGAATCCCTTTAAGTCTCTTAAAACTTGGATGAGATGGGATGAGATGAGATAAGATGACATGAGATGAGATGCTGATATACATGTTCCTAACATGTCGGCAAAAAACGCACCGAATCCCTTTAAGTCCCTCAAAACTTGGATGAGATGGGATGAGATGACATGATATGACATGAGATGAGATGCGATGCTGATATACATGTTCCTAACATGTCGGCAAAAAACGCAACGAATCCCTTTAAGTCCCTCAAAACTTGGATGAGATGGGATGAGATGAGATGAGATGACATGAGATGAGATGAGATAATGATATACATGTTCCTAATATGTCGGCAAAAAACGCACCGAATCCCTTTAAGTCCCTCAAAACTTAAATGAGATGGGATGAGATGAGATGAGATGACAAGAGATGAGATGAAATGCTGATATACATGCTCCTAACATGTCGGCAAAAAACTCACCGAATCCCTTTAAGTCCCTCAAATATTGGATGAGATGGGATGAGAAGAGATGAGATGACATGAGATGAGATGCTGATATACATGTTCCTAACATATCTGCAAAAAACGTACCGAATCCCTTTAAGTCCCTCAAAACTTGGATGAGATGGGATGAAATAAGATGAGATGACATGAGATGAGATGAGATGCTGATATACATGTTCCTAACATGTCGGCAAAAAACGCACCGAATCCCTTTAAGTCCCTCAAAACTTGGATGAGATGGGATGAGATGACATTAGATGAGATGAGATGCTGATATACATGTTTCTATCATGTCGGCAAAAAATGCACCGAATCCCTTTAAGTCACTCAAAACTTGGATGAGATGGGATGAAATGAGGTGAGATGACATGAGATGAGATGAGATGCTGATATACATGTTCCTAACATGTCGGCAAAAAACGCACCGAATCCCTTTAAGTCCCTCAAAACTTGGATGAGATGGGATGAGATGACATTAGATGAGATGAGATGCTGATATACATGTTTCTATCATGTCGGCAAAAAATGCACCGAATCCCTTTAAGTCACTCAAAACTTGGATGAGATGGGATGAAATGAGGTGAGATGACATGAGATGAGATGAGATGCTGATATACATGTTCCTAACACGTCGGCAAAAAACGCACCGAATCCCTTTAAGTCCCTCAAAACTTGGATGAGATGGGATGAGATGACATGAGATGAGATGAGATGCTGAAATACATGTTCCTAACATGTCGGCAAAAAGCACACCGAATCCTTTTAAGTCCCTCAAAACTTGGATGAGATGGGATGAGATGAGATGACATGAGATGAGATGCTGAAATACATGTTCCTAACATGTCGGCAAAAAGCACACCTAATCCCTTTAAGTCCCTCAAAACTTGGATGAGATGGGATGAGATGAGATGAGATGACATGAGATGAGATGAGATGCTGATATACATGTTCCTAACATGTCGGCAAAAAACGCACCAAATCCCTTTAAGTCACTCAAAACTTGGATGAAATGGGATAAGATGAGATGACTTGAGATGAAATGAGATGCTGTTATACATGTTCCTAACATGTCGGCAAAAAAGGTGCCAAATCCCTTTAAGTTCCTCAAAACTTGAATGAGATGGGATGAGATGAGATGAGATGACATGAGATGACATGAGATGCTGATATACATGTTCCTAACATGTCGGCAAAAAACACACCGAATCCCTATAAGTCCCTCAAAACTTGCATGAGATGGGATGAGATGAGATGACATGAGATGAGATGAGATGCTAATACACAAGTTCCTAACATGTCGGCAAAAAAAGCACCGAATCCCTTTATGTCCCTCAAAACTTGGATGAGATGGGAAGAGATGAGATGAGATGACATGAGATGAGATGAGATGCTGATATACATGTTCCTAACATGTCTGCAAAAAACGCACCGAATCCCTTTAAGTCCCTCAAAACTTGGATGAGATGGGATGAGAAGAGATGAGATGACATGAGATGAGATGCTGATATACATGTTCCTAACATGTCGGCAAAAAACGCACCGAATCCCTTTAAGTCACTTAAAACTTGGATGAGATGGGATGAGATGAGATATGATGACATGAGATGAGATGAGATGCTGATATACAAGTTCTTAACATGTCGGCAAAAAACGCACCAAATCCCTTTAAGTCCCTCAAAACTTGGATGAGATGGGATGAGATGAGATGAGATGACATGAGATGAGATGAGATGCTGATATACATGTTCCTAACATGTTGACAAAAAACGCACCGAATCCCTTTAAGTCCCTCAAAACTTGGATTAGATGGGATGAGATGACATGATATGACATGAGATGAGATGAGATGCTGATATACATGTTCCTAACATGTTGACAAAAAACGCACCGAATCCCTTTAAGTCCCTCAAAACTTGGATTAGATGGGATGAGATGAGATGACATGAGATGAGATGAGATACTGATATACATGTTCCTAACATGTCGGCAAAAAACGCACCGAATCCCTTTAAGTGCCACAAAACTTGGATTAGAAGGGATAAGATGACATGATATGACATGAGATGAGATGAGATGCTGATATACATGTTCCTAAAATGTTGGCAAAAAATGCACCAAATCCCTTTAAGTCCCTCAAAACTTGGATGAGATGGGATGAGATGAGATGAGATTACATGAGATGAGATGAGATGCTGATATACATGTTCCTAACATGTCGGCAAAAGACGCACCGAATCACTTTAAGTCCCTCAAAACTTGGATGAGATGGGATGAGATGAGATGAGATGACATGATATGAGATGGTGATATACATGTTCCTAACATGTCGGCAAAAAAGCATCAAATCCCTTTAACCCTCAAATCTTGGATGAGATGGGATGAGATGAGATGAGATGACATGAGATGAGATGAGATGCTGATATACATGTTCCTAACATGTCAGCAAAAATGCACCGAATCTCTTTAAGTCCCTCAAAACTTGGATGAGATGGGATGAGATGAGATGACATGAGATGAGATGAGATGCTGATATATATGTTCCGAACATGTTGGCAAAAAACGCACCGAATCCCTTTAAGTCCCTCAAAACTTGGATGAGATGGGATGAGATGACATGTTATGAGATGAGCTGAGATGAGATGCTGATATACATGTTCCTAAAATGTTGGCAAAAAACGTACCGAATCCCTTTAAGTCCCTCAAAACTTGGATGAGATGGGATGAGATGAGATGAGATGAGATGACATGAGATGAAATGAGATGCTGATATACATGTTACTAACATGTCTGCAAAAAATGCACCGAATCCCTTTAAGTCCCTCAATACTTGGATGAGATGATATGAGATGACATGAGATGAGATGCTGATATACATGTTCCTAACATGTCGTCAAAAAACGTACCAAATCCCTATAAGTCCCTCAATACTTGGATGAGATGGGATGAGATGAGATGAGATGACATGAGATGAGTTGAGATGCTGATATACATGTTCCTAACATGTCGGCAAAAAACGCACCAAATCCCTTTAAGTCACTCAAAACTTGGATGAAATGGGATAAGATGAGATGAGATGACTTGAGATGAGATGAGATGCTGTTATACATGTTCCAAACATGTCGGCAAAAAAGGTGCCAAATCCCTTTAAGTTCCTCAAAACTTGAATGAGATGGGATGAGATGACATGAGATGAGATGAGATGCTGAAATACATGTTCCTAACATGTCGGCAAAAAGCACACCGAATCCTTTTAAGTCCCTCAAAACTTGGATGAGATGGGATGAGATGAGATGACATGAGATGAGATGCTGAAATACATGTTCCTAACATGTCGGCAAAAAGCACACCGAATCCCTTTAAGTCCCTCAAAACTTGGATGAGATGGGATGAGATGAGATGAGATGACATGAGATGAGATGAGATGCTGATATACATGTTCCTAACATGTCGGCAAAAAACGCACCAAATCCCTTTAAGTCACTCAAAACTTGGATGAAATGGGATAAGATGAGATGACTTGAGATGAAATGAGATGCTGTTATACATGTTCCTAACATGTCGGCAAAAAAGGTGCCAAATCCCTTTAAGTTCCTCAAAACTTGAATGAGATGGGATGAGATGAGATGAGATGACATGAGATGACATGAGATGCTGATATACATGTTCCTAACATGTCGGCAAAAAACACACCGAATCCCGTTAAGTCCCTCAAAACTTGCATGAGATGGGATGAGATGAGATGACATGAGATGAGATGAGATGCTAATACACAAGTTCCTAACATGTCGGCAAAAAAAGCACCGAATCCCTTTATGTCCCTCAAAACTTGGATGAGATGGGAAGAGATGAGATGAGATGACATGAGATGAGATGAGATGCTGATATACATGTTCCTAACATGTCTGCAAAAAACGCACCGAATCCCTTTAAGTCCCTCAAAACTTGGATGAGATGGGATGAGAAGAGATGAGATGACATGAGATGAGATGCTGATATACATGTTCCTAACATGTCGGCAAAAAACGCACCGAATCCCTTTAAGTCACTTAAAACTTGGATGAGATGGGATGAGATGAGATATGATGACATGAGATGAGATGAGATGCTGATATACAAGTTCTTAACATGTCGGCAAAAAACGCACCGAATCCCTTTAAGTCCCTCAAAACTTGGATGAGATGGGATGAGATGAGATGAGATGACATGAGATGACACGAGATGCTGATATACATGTTCCTAACATGTCGGCAAAAAACGCACCGAATCCCTTTAAGTCCCACAAAACTAGGATGAGAAGGGATGAGATGACATGATATGACATGAGATGAGATGAGATGCTGATATACATGTTCCTAACATGTTGACAAAAAACGCACCGAATCCCTTTAAGTCCCTCAAAACTTGGATTAGATGGGATGAGATGAGATGAGATGACATGAGATGAGATACTGATATACATGTTCCTAACATGTCGGCAAAAAACGCACCGAATCCCTTTAAGTGCCAGAAAACTTGGATTAGAAGGGATAAGATGACATGATATTACATGAGATGAGATGAGATGCTGATATACATGTTCCTAAAATGTTGGCAAAAAATGCACCAAATCCCTTTAAGTCCCTCAAAACTTGGATGAGATGGGATGAGATGAGATGAGATTACATGAGATGAGATGAGATGCTGATATACATGTTCCTAACATGTCGGCAAAAGACGCACCGAATCACTTTAAGTCCCTCAAAACTTGGATGAGATGGGATGAGATGAGATGAGATGACATGAGATGAGATGGTGATATACATGTTCCTAACATGTCGGCAAAAAAGCATCAAATCCCTTTAACCCTCAAATCTTGGATGAGATGGGATGAGATGAGAAGAGATGACATGAGATGAGATGAGATGCTGATATACATGTTCCTAACATGTCGGCAAAAATGCACCGAATCTCTTTAAGTCCCTCAAAACTTGGATGAGATGGGATGAGATGAGATGACATGAGATGAGATGAGATGCTGATATATATGTTCCTAACATGTTGGCAAAAAACGCACCGAATCCCTTTAAGTCCCTCAAAACTTGGATGAGATGGGATGAGATGACATGTTATGAGATGAGCTGAGATGAGATGCTGATATACATGTTCCTAAAATGTTGGCAAAAAACGTACCGAATCCCTTTAAGTCCCTCAAAACTTGGATGAGATGGGATGAGATGAGATGAGATGAGATGACATGAGATGAAATGAGATGCTGATATACATGTTACTAACATGTCTGCAAAAAACGCACCGAATCCCTTTAAGTCCCTCAATACTTGGATGAGATGATATGAGATGACATGAGATGAGATGCTGATATACATGTTCCTAACATGTCGTCAAAAAACGTACCAAATCCCTATAAGTCCCTCAATACTTGGATGAGATGGGATGAGATGAGATGAGATGACATGAGATGAGTTGAGATGCTGATATACATGTTCCTAACATGTCGGCAAAAAACGCACCAAATCCCTTTAAGTCACTCAAAACTTGGATGAAATGGGATAAGATGAGATGAGATGACTTGAGATGAGATGAGATGCTGTTATACATGTTCCTAACATGTCGGCAAAAAAGGTGCCAAATCCCTTTAAGTTCCTCAAAACTTGAATGAGATGGGATGAGATGAGATGAGATGACATGAGATGAGATGACATGCTGATATACATGTTGCTAACATGTCGGCAAAAAACATACCGAATCCCTTTAAGTCCCTCAAAACTTGCATGAGATGGGATGAGATGAGATGACATGAGATGAGATGAGATGCTAATACACAAGTTCCTAACATGTCGGCAAAAAAAGCACCGAATCCCTTTATGTCCCTCAAAACTTGGATGAGATGGGAAGAGATGAGATGAGATGACATGAGATGAGATGCTGATATACATGTTCCTAACATGTCGGCAAAAAACGCACCGAATCCCTTTAAGTCCCTCAAAACTAGGATGAGATGGGATGAGAAGAGATGAGATGACATGAGATGCTGATATACATGTTCCTAACATGTCGGCAAAAAACGCACCGAATCCATTTAAGTCCCTCAATACTTAGATGAGATGGGATGAGATGAGATGAGATGACATGAGATGAGATGAGATGCTGATATACATGTTCCTAACATGTCTGCAAAAAACGCACCGAATCCCTTTAAGTCACTTAAAACTTGGATGAGATGGGATGAGATGAGATATGATGACATGAGATGAGATGAGATGCTGATATACAAGTTCCTAACATGTCGGCAAAAAACGCACCGAATCCCTTTAAGTCCCTCAAAACTTGGATGAGATGGGATGAGATGAGATGAGATGACATGAGATGACATGAGATGCTGATATACATGTTCCTAACATGTCGGTAAAAAACGCACCGAATCCCTTTAAGTCCCACAAAACTAGGATGAGATGGGATGAGATGACATGATATGACATGAGATGAGATGAGATGCTGATATACATGTTCCTAACATGTTGACAAAAAACGCACCGAATCCCTTTAAGTCCCTCAAAACTTGGATGAGATGGGATGAGATGAGATGAGATGACATGAGATGAGATGCTGATATACATGTTCCTAACATGTTGGCAAAAAACGCACCGAATCCCTTTAAGTGCCACAAAACTTGGATGAGAAGGGATAAGATGACATGATATGACATGAGATGAGATGAGATGCTGATATACATGTTCCTAAAATGTTGGCAAAAAATGCACCAAATCCCTTTAAGTCCCTCAAAACTTGGATGAGATGGGATGAGATGAGATGAGATGAGATGACATGAGATGAGATGGTGATATACATGTTCCTAACATGTCGGCAAAAAAGCATCAAATCCCTTTAACCCTCAAAACTTGGATGAGATGGGATGAGATGAGATGAGATGACATGAGATGAGATGAGATGCTGATATACATGTTCCTAACATGTCGGCAAAAATGCACCGAATCTCTTTAAGTCCCTCAAAACTTGGATGAGATGGGATGAGATGAGATGACATGAGATGAGATGAGATGCTGATATACATGTTCCTAACATGTCGGCAAAAAACGCACCGAATCCCTTTAAGTCCCTCAATACTTGGATGAGATGGGATGAGATGACATGATATGAGATAAGCTGAGATGAGATGCTGATATACATGTTCCTAAAATGTCGGCAAAAAACGCACCGAATCCCTTTAAGTCCCTCAAAACTTGGATGAGATGGGATAAGATGAGATGAGATGACATGAGATGAAATGAGATGCTGATATGCATGTTCCTAACATGTCGGCAAAAAACGCACCGAATCCCTTTAAGTCCCTCAAAACTTGGATGAGATGGGATGAGATGACATGATATGACATGAGATGAGATGAGATGCTGATATACATGTTACTAACATGTCGGCAAAAAACGCACCAAATCCCTTTAAGTCCCTCAAAACTTGGATGAGATGGGATGAGATGAGATGAGATGACATGAGATGAGATGAGATGCTGATATTCATGTTCCTAACATGTCTGCAAAAAACGCACCGAATCCCTTTAAGTCCCTCAATACTTGGATGAGATGATATGATATGACATGAGATGAGATGCTGATATACATGTTCCTAACATGTCGTCAAAAAACGCACCAAATCCCTATAAGTCCCTCAATACTTGGATGAGATGGGATGAGATGACATGAGATGACATGAGATGAGTTGAGATGCTGATATACATGTTCCTAACATGTCGGCAAAAAACGCACCAAATCCCTTTAAATCCCTCAAAACTTGGATGAGATGGGATGAGATGAGATGAGATGACATGAGATGAGATGAAATGCTGATATTCATGTTCCTAACATGTCGACAAAAAAATCACCGAATCCCTTTAAGTCCCTCAAAACTTGGATGAGATGGGATGAGATGAGATGACATGAGATGAGATGAGATGCTGATATACATGTTCCTAACATGTCGGCAAAAAACGCACCTAATCCCTTTAAGTCCCTCAAAACTTGGATGAGATGGGATGATATGAGATGAGATGACTTGAGATGAGATAAGATGCTGATATACATGTTCCTAACATGTCGGCAAAAAACGCACCAAATCCCTTTAAGTCCCTCAAAACTTGGATGAGATGGGATGAGATGAGATGACATGAGATGGGATAAGATGCTGATATACATGTTCCTAACATGTCGGCAAAAAACGCACCGAATCCCTTTAAGTCCCTCAAAACTTGGATGAGATGGGATGAGATGAGATGAGATGACATGAGATGAGATGAGATGCTGATATGCATGTTCCTAACATGTCGGCAAAAAACGCACCAAATCCCTTTAAGTCCCTCAAAACTTGGATGAGATGGGATGAGATGAGATGAGATGACATGAGATGAGATGCTGATATACATGTTCCTAACATGTCGGCAAAAAACGCACCGAATCCCTTTAAGTCCCTCAAATCTTGGATAAGAAAGGAAGAGATGAGATGAGATGAAATGAGATGAGATGAGATGCTGATATGCATGTTCCTAACATGTCGGCAAAAAACGCACCAAATCCCTTTAAGTCCCTCAAAACTTGGATGAGATGGGATGAGATGAGATGACATGAGATGGCATGTGATGCTGATATACATGTTCCTAACATGTCAGCAAAAAACGCACCGAATCCCTTTAAGTCCCTCAAAACTTGGATGAGATGGGATGAGATGAGATGACATGAGATGAGATGAGATGCTGATATACATGTTCCTAACATGTCGGCAAAAAACGCACCAAATCTTTTTAAGCCACTCAAAACTTGGATGAGATGGGATGAGATTAGATGAGATGACTTGAGATGAGATGAGATGCTGTTATACATGTTCCTAACATGTCGGTAAAAAAAGGCGCCAAATCCCTTTAAGTTCCTCAAAACTTGAATGAGATAGAATGAGATGAGATGACATGAGATGAGATGCTGATATACATGTTCCTAACATGTCGGCAAAAAACGCACCGAATCCCTTTAAGTCCCTCAAAACTTGGATGAGATGGGATGAGATGAGATGAGATGACATGAGATGAGATGAGATGCTGATATACATGTTCCTAACATGTCGGCAAAAAAAGCATCAAATCCCTTCAAGTCCATCAAAACTTGGATGAAATGGGATGAGATGAGTTGAGATGACATGAGATGAGATGCTGATATACATGTTTCTAACATGTCGGCAAAAAACGCACCGAATCCCTTTAAGTCCCTCAAAACTTGGATGAGATGGGATGAGATGAGATGAGATGACAAGAGATGAGATGCTGATATACATGTTCCTAACATGTCGGCAAAAAATGCCCCGAATCCCTTTAAGTCCCTCAAAACTTGGATGAGATGGGATGAGATGAGATGAGATGACATGAGATAAGATGAGATGCTGATATACATGTTTCTAACATTTCGGCAAAAAACGCACCGAATCCCTTTAAGTCCCTCAAATCTTGGATGAGAAAGGAAGAGATGAGATGAGATGAAATGAGATGAGATGAGATGCTGATATGCATGTTCCTAACATGTTGGCAAAAAACGCACCGAATCCATTTAAGTCCCTCAAAACTTGGATGAGATGGGATGAGATGAGATGACATGAGATAAGATGAGATGCTGATATACATGTTTCTAACATGTCGGCAAAAAACGCACCGAATCCCTTTAAGTCCCTCAAATCTTGGATGAGAAAGGAAGAGATGAGATGAGATGAAATGAGATGAGATGAGATGCTGATATACATGTTAATAACATGTCGGCAAAAAACGCACCAAATCCCTTTAAGTCCCTCAAAACTTGGATGAGATGGGTTGAGATGAGATGTGATGACATGATATGAGAAGATATGCTGTTATACATGTTCCTAACATGTCGGCAAAAAACTCACCGAATCCCTTTAAGTCCCTCAAAACTTGGATGAGATGGGATGAGATGAAATGAGATAACATGAGATGAGATGCTAATATACATGTTCCTAACATGTCGGTAAAAAACGCGCTGAATCCCTTAAGTCCCTCAAAACTTGGATGAGATGGGATGAGATGAGATGAGATGACATGAGATGAGATGAGATAATGATATACATGTTCCTAACATGTCGTCAAAAAACGCACCGAATCCCTTTAAGTCCCTCAAAACTTAGATGAGATGGGATGAGATGAGATGAGATGACAAGAGATGAGATGAAATGCTGATATACATGCTCCTAACATGTCGGCAAAAAACGCACCGAATCCCTTTAAGGCCCTCAAAAATTGGATGAGATGGGATGAGAAGAGATGAGATGACATGAAATGAGATACTGATATACATGTTCCTAACATATCTGCAAAAAACGCACCGAATCCCTTTAAGTCCCTAAAAACTTGGATGAGATGGGATGAGATGACATTAGATGAGATGAGATGCTGATATACATGTTTCTAACATGTCGGCAAAAAACGCACCGAATCCCTTTAAGTCTCTCAAAACTTGGATGAGATGGGATGAAATGAGATGAGATGACATGAGATGAGATGAGATGCTGATATACATGTTCCTAACATGTCGGCAAAAAACGCACCGAATCCCTTTAAGGCTGGTTTCACATTAGCGCTTTTTAAGCGCACGCACGGCCGGGGGTAGCTCCGCCCCCGAGCCGACTCTCTGCCCGGCATGCCCGCCCCTTGCTTGCAGCGCCGCCTCCTAGCGCACAGTGGCGCCTGCGAACGGCGCACCCTATCTTTAGCATAGGGTGCGCAGATCGTGCGCAGGCCGTGCGCTAGTTGCGCTTTGACCTGCGCTGCACACTTTTGACGGTGCGCCATGCGCGCCAAAATCCGAAAAGTTTGATTTTGGCGCGCACGGCGCACCGTCAAAAGTGCGCAGCGCAGTTCAAAGCGCAACTAGCGCACGGCCTGCGCACGATCTGCGCACCCTATGCTAAAGATAGGGTGCGCCGATCGCAGACGCCGCTGTGCGCTAGGAGGCGGCGCTACAAGCAAGGGGCGGGCACGCCGGGCAGAGAGCCGGCTCGGGGGCGGAACTACCCCCGGCCGTGCGTGCGCTTAAAAAGCGCTAATGTGAAACCAGCCTAAGTCCCACAAAATTTGGATGAGATGGGATGAGATGACATGAGATGAGATGAGATGCTGATATACATGTTCCTAACATGTCGGCAAAAAAGGTGCCAAATCCCTTTAAGTTCCTTAAAACTTGAATGAGATGGGATGAGATGAGATGAGATGACATGAGATGAGATGAGATGCTGATATACATGTTCCTAACATGTCGGCAAAAAACACACCGAATCCCTTTAAGTCCCTCAAAACTTGGATGAGATGGGATGAGATGAGATGACATGAGATGAGATGCTGATATACATGTTTCTAACATGTCGGCAAAAAACGCACCGAATCCCTTTAAGTCCCTCAAAACTTGAATGAGATGGGATGAGAAGAGATGAGATGACATGAGATGAGATGTTGATATACATGTTCCTAACATGTCGGCAAAAAACGCACCGAATCCATTTAAGTCCCTCAATACTTGGATGAGATGGGATGAGATGAGATGAGATGACATGAGATGAGATGAGATGCTGATATACATGTTCCTAACATGTCGGCATAAAACGCACCGAATCCCTTTAAGTCACTTAAAACTTGGATGTGATGGGATGAGATGAGATATGATGACATGAGATGAGATGAGATGCTGATATACAAGTTCCTAACATGTCGGCAAAAAACGCACCGAATCCCTTTAAGTCCCTCAAAACATGGATGAGATGGGATGAGATGACATGAGATGACATGAGATGACATGAGATGCTGATATACATGTTCCTAACATGTCGGCAAAAAAGGTGCCAAATCCCTTTAAGTTCCTCAAAACTTGAATGAGATGGGATGAGATAAGATGAGATGACATGAGATGAGATGAGATGCTGATATACATGTTCCTAACATGTCGGCAAAAAACACACCGAATCCCTTTAAGTCCCTCAAAACTTGGATGAGATGGGATGAGATGAGATGAGATGACATGAGATGACATGAGATGACATGAGATGCTGATATACATGTTTCTAACATGTCAGCAAAAAACGCACCAAATCCCTTTAAGTGCCACAAAACTTGGATGAGATGGGATGAGATGACATGATATGACATGAGATGAGATGAGATGCTGATATACATGTTCCTAAAATGTCGGCAAAAAATGCACCAAATCCCTTTAAGTCCCACAAAACTAGGATGAGATGGGATGAGATGACATTATATGACATGAGATGAGATGAAAAGCTGATATACATGTTCCTAACATGTTGGCAAAAAACGCACCGAATCCCTTTAAGTCCCTCAAAACTTGGATGAGATGGGATGAGATGAGATGAGATGACATGAGATGACATGAGATGCTGATATACATGTTCCTAACATGTTAGCAAAAAATGCACCAAATCCCTTTAAGTGCCACAAAACTTGGATGAGATGGGATGAGATGACATGATATGACATGAGATGAGATGAGATGCTGATATACAAGTTCCTAACATGTCGGCAAAAAACGCACCGAATCCCTTTAAGTCCCTCAAAACATGGATGAGATGGGATGAGATGACATGAGATGACATGAGATGACATGAGATGCTGATATACATGTTCCTAACATGTCGGCAAAAAAGGTGCCAAATCCCTTTAAGTTCCTCAAAACTTGAATGAGATGGGATGAGATAAGATGAGATGACATGAGATGAGATGAGATGCTGATATACATGTTCCTAACATGTCGGCAAAAAACACACCGAATCCCTTTAAGTCCCTCAAAACTTGGATGAGATGGGATGAGATGAGATGAGATGACATGAGATGACATGAGATGACATGAGATGCTGATATACATGTTTCTAACATGTCAGCAAAAAACACACCAAATCCCTTTAAGTGCCACAAAACTTGGATGAGATGGGATGAGATGACATGATATGACATGAGATGAGATGAGATGCTGATATACATGTTCCTAAAATGTCGGCAAAAAATGCACCAAATCCCTTTAAGTCCCACAAAACTAGGATGAGATGGGATGAGATGACATTATATGACATGAGATGAGATGAAAAGCTGATATACATGTTCCTAACATGTTGGCAAAAAACGCACCGAATCCCTTTAAGTCCCTCAAAACTTGGATGAGATGGGATGAGATGAGATGAGATGACATGAGATGACATGAGATGCTGATATACATGTTCCTAACATGTTAGCAAAAAATGCACCAAATCCCTTTAAGTGCCACAAAACTTGGATGAGATGGGATGAGATGACATGATATGACATGAGATGAGATGAGATGCTGATATACATGTTCCTAAAATGTCGGCAAAAAATGCACCAAATCCCTTTAAGTCCCTCAAAACTTGGATGAGATGGGAAGAGATGAGATGAGATGACATGAGATGAGATGAGATGCTGATATACATGTTCCTAACATTTCGGCAAAAAACGCACCGAATCCCTTTAATTCCCTCAAAACTTGGATTAGATGGGATGAGATGAGATGAGATGACATGAGATAAGATGGTGATATACATGTTCCTAACATGTGGGCAAAAAAAACATCAAATCCCTTTAAGTCCCTCAAAACTTGGATGAGATGGGATGAGATGAGATGAGATGACATGAGATGAGATGAGATGCTGATATACATGTTCCTAACATGTCGGCAAAAATGCACCGAATCTCTTTAAGTCCCTCAAAACTTGGATGAGATGGGATGAGATGAGATGACATGAGATGAGATGCTGATATACATGTTCCTGACATGTCGGCAAAAAACGCACCGAATCCCTTTAAGTCCCTCAAAACTTGGATGAGATGGGATGAGATGACATGATATGAGATGAGATGAGATGCTGATATACATGTTCCTAAAATGTCAGCAAAAAATGCACCGAATCCCTTTAAGTCCCTCAAAACTTGGATGAGATGGGATGAGATGAGATGAGATGACATGAGATGAAATGAGATGCTGATATACATGTTCCTAACATGTCAGCAAAAAATGCACCGAATCCCTTTAAGTCCCTCAAAACTTGGATGAGATGGGATGAGATGACATGATATGACATGAGATGAGATTAAATGCTGATATACATGTTCCTAACATGTCGGCAAAAAACGCACCAAATCCCTTTAAGTCCCTCAATACTTGGATGAGATGATATGAGATGACATGAGATGAGATGCTGATATACATGTTCCTAACATGTCGTCAAAAAATGCACCAAATCCCTATAAGTCCCTCAATACTTGGATGAGATGGGATGAGATGAGATGAGATGAGATGAGATGAGATGCTGATATACATGTTCCTAACATGTTGACAAAAAACGCACCAAATCCCTTTAAGTCCCTCAAAACTTGGATGAGATGGGATGAGATGAGATGAGATGACATGAGATGAGATGAGATGCTGCTATACATGTTCCTAACATGTCGGCAAAAAACTCACCGAATCCCTTTAAGTCCCTCAAAACTTGGATAAGATGAGATGACATGAGATGAGATGAGATGCTGATATACATGTTCCTAACATGTCGGCAAAAAACGCACCTAATCCCTTTAAGTCCCTCAAAACTTGGATGAGATGGGATGATATGAGATGAGATGACTTGAGATGAGATAAGACGCTGATATACATGTTCCTAACATGTCGGAAAAAAGCGCACCGAATCCCTTTAAGTCCCTCAAAACTTAGATGAGATGGGATGAGATGAGATGACATGAGATGGGATGAGATGCTGATATACATGTTCCTAACATGTCGGCAAAAAACTCACCGAATCCCTTTAAGTCCCTCAAAACTTGGATGAGATTGGATGAGATGAGATGAGATGACATGAGATGAGATGAGATGCTGATATACATGTTCCTAACAGGTTGGCAAAAAACACACCAAATCTCTTTAAGTCCCTCAAATCTTGGATGAGATGGGATGAGATGAGATAAGATGACATGAGATGAGATGCTGATATACATGTTCCTAACATGTCGGCAAAAAACGCACCGAATCCCTTTAAGTCCCTCAAATCTTGGATGAGAAAGGAAGAGATGAGATGAGATGAAATGAGATGAGATGAGATGCTGATATGCATGTTCCTAACATGTCGGCAAAAAACGCACCAAATCCCTTTAAGTCCCTCAAAACTTGGATGAGATGGGATGAGATGAGATGACATGAGATTTCATGAGATGCTGATATACATGTTCCTAACATGTCAGCAAAAAACGCACCGAATCCCTTTAAGTCCCTCAAAACTTGGATGAGATGGGATGAGATGAGATGAGATGACATGAGATGAGATGAGATGCTGATATACATGTTCCTAACATATCGGCAAAAAATGCACCAAATCCCTTTAAGTCACTCAAAACTTGGATGAGATGGGATGAGATTAGATGAGATGACTTGAGATGAGATGAGATGCTGTTATACATGTTCCTAACATGTCGGCAATAAAGGCGCCAAATCCCTTTAAGTTCCTCAAAACTTGAATGAGATGGAATGAGATGAGATGACATGAGATGAGATGCTGATATACATGTTCCTAACATGTCGGCAAAAAACGCACCGAATCCCTTTAAGTCCCTCAAAACTTGAATGAGATGGGATGAGATGAGATGATATGACATGAGATGAGATGAGATGCTGATATACATGTTCCTAACATGTCGGCAAAAAAAGCATCGAATCCCTTCAAGTCCCTCAAAACTTGGATGAAATGGGATGAGATGACATGAGATGAGATGCTGATATACATGTTCCTAACATGTCGGCAAAAAACGCACCGAATCCCTTTAAGCCCCTCAAACCTTGGATGAGATGGGATGAGATGAGATGAGATGACATGAGATGAGATGAGATGCTGATATACATGTTTCTAAAATGTCGGCAAAAAACGCACCGAATCCCTTTAAGTCCCTCAAAACTTGGATGAGATGGGATGAGATGAGATGAGATGACAAGAGATCAGATGCTGATATACATGTTCCTAACACGTCGGCAAAAAATGCCCCGAATCCCTTTGAGTCCCTCAAAACTTGGATGAGATGGGATGAGATGAGATGAGATGACATGAGATGAGATAAGATGCTGATATACATGTTTCTAGCATGTCGGCAAAAAACGCACCGAATCCCTTTAAGTCCCTCAAAACTTGGATGAGATGGGATGAGATGAGATAAGATGACAAGAGATGAGATGCTGATATACATGTTCTTAACATGTCGGCAAAAAATGCCCCGAATCCCTTTAAGTCCCTCAAAACTTGGATGAGATGGGATGAGATGAGTTGAGATGACATGAGATGAGATGAGATGCTGATATACATGTTCCTAACATGTCGGCAAAAAATGCACCGCATCTCTTTAAGTCCCTCAAAACTTGGATGAGATGGGATGAGATGAGATGAGATGACATGAGATGAGATGCTGATATACATGTTCATAACATGTCGGCAAAAAACACACCGAATCCCTTTAAGTCCCTCAAAACTTGGATGAGATGGGATGAGTTGAGATGACATGAGATGAGATGAGATGCTAATATACATTTTCATAACATGTCGGCAAAAAATGCTCCGAATCCCTTTAAGTCTCTTAAAACTTGGATGAGATGGGATGAGATGAGATAAGATGACATGAGATGAGATGCTGATATACATGTTCCTAACATGTAGGCAAAAATTGCACCGAATCCCTTTAAGTCCCTCAAAACTTGGATGAGATGGGATGAGATGACATGATATGACATGAGATGAGATGCGATGCTGATATACATGTTCCTAACATGTCGGCAAAAAACGCAACGAATCCCTTTAAGTCCCTCAAAACTTGGATGAGATGGGATGAGATGAGATGAGATGACATGAGATGAGATGAGATAATGATATACATGTTCCTAATATGTCGGCAAAAAACGCACCGAATCCCTTTAAGTCCCTCAAAACTTAAATGAGATGGGATGAGATGAGATGAGATGACAAGAGATGAGATGAAATGCTGATATACATGCTCCTAACATGTCGGCAAAAAACTCACCGAATCCCTTTAAGTCCCTCAAAAATTGGATGAGATGGGATGAGAAGAGATGAGATGACATGAGATGAGATGCTGATATACATGTTCCTAACATATCTGCAAAAAACGCACCGAATCCCTTTAAGTCCCTCAAAACTTGGATGAGATGGGATGAAATGAGATGAGATGACATGAGATGAGATGAGATGCTGATATACATGTTCCTAACATGTCGGCAAAAAACGCACCGAATCCCTTTAAGTCCCTCAAAACTTGGATGAGATGGGATGAGATGACATTAGATGAGATGAGATGCTGATATACATGTTTCTATCATGTCGGCAAAAAATGCACCGAATCCCTTTAAGTCACTCAAAACTTGGATGAGATGGGATGAAATGAGGTGAGATGACATGAGATGAGATGAGATGCTGATATACATGTTCCTAACATGTCGGCAAAAAACGCACCGAATCCCTTTAAGTCCCTCAAAACTTGGATGAGATGGGATGAGATGACATGAGATGAGATGAGATGCTGAAATACATGTTCCTAACATGTCGGCAAAAAGCACACCGAATCCTTTTAAGTCCCTCAAAACTTGGATGAGATGGGATAAGATGAGATGACATGAGATGAGATGCTGAAATACATGTTCCTAACATGTCGGCAAAAAGCACACCGAATCCCTTTAAGTCCCTCAAAACTTGGATGAGATGGGATGAGATGAGATGAGATGACATGAGATGAGATGAGATGCTGATATACATGTTCCTAACATGTCGGCAAAAAACGCACCAAATCCCTTTAAGTCACTCAAAACTTGGATGAAATGGGATAAGATGAGATGACTTGAGATGAAATGAGATGCTGTTATACATGTTCCTAACATGTCGGCAAAAAAGGTGCCAAATCCCTTTAAGTTCCTCAAAACTTGAATGAGATGGGATGAGATGAGATGAGATGACATGAGATGACATGAGATGCTGATATACATGTTCCTAACATGTCGGCAAAAAACACACCGAATCCCTTTAAGTCCCTCAAAACTTGCATGAGATGGGATGAGATGAGATGAGATGCTAATACACAAGTTCCTAACATGTCGGCAAAAAAAGCACCGAATCCCTTTATGTCTCTCAAAACTTGGATGAGATGGGAAGAGATGAGATGAGATGACATGAGATGAGATGAGATGCTGATATACATGTTCCTAACATGTCTGCAAAAAACGCACCGATTCCCTTTAAGTCCCTCAAAACTTGGATGAGATGGGATGAGAAGAGATTAGATGACATGAGATGAGATGCTGATATACATGTTCCTAACATGTCGGCAAAAAACGCACCGAATCCCTTTAAGTCACTTAAAACTTGGATGAGATGGGATGAGATGAGATATGATGACATGAGATGAGATGAGATGCTGATATACAAGTTCTTAACATGTCGGCAAAAAACGCACCGAATCCCTTTAAGTCCCTCAAAACTTGGATGAGATGGGATGAGATGAGATGAGATGACATGAGATGAGATGAGATGCTGATATACATGTTCCTAACATGTTGACAAAAAACGCACCGAATCCCTTTAAGTCCCTCAAAACTTGGATGAGATGGGATGAGATGAGATGAGATGACATGAGATGAGATGCTGATATACATGTTCCTAACATGTCGGCAAAAAACGCACCGAATCCCTTTAAGTGCCACAAAACTTGGATGAGAAGGGATAAGATGACATGATATGACATGAGATGAGATGAGATGCTGATATACATGTTCCTAAAATGTTGGCAAAAAATGCACCAAATCCCTTTAAGTCCCTCAAAATTTGGATGAGATGGTATGAGATGAGATGAGATTACATGAGATGAGATGAGATGCTGATATACATGTTCCTAACATGTCGGCAAAAAACACACCGAATCCCTTTAAGTCCCTCAAAACTTGGATGAGAAGGGATGAGATGAGATGACAAGAGTTGAGATGGGATGCTGATATACATGTTCCTAACATGTCGGAAAAAAAAGCATCGAATCCCTTTAAGTCCCTCAAAACTTGGATGAGATGGGATGAGATGAGCTGAGATGACATGAGATGAGATGAGATGCTGATATACATGTTCCTAACATGTTGGCAAAAAATGCACCGAATCCCTTTAAGTCCCTCAAAACTTGGATGAGATGGGATGAGATGAGAAGACATGAGATGAAATGAGATGCTGATATACATGTTCATAACATGTCGGCAAAAAACTCACCGAATCCCTTTAAGTCCCTCAAAACTTGGATGAGATGGGATGAGATGAGATGAGATGAAATGAGATGAGATGAGATGCTGATATACGTGTTCCTAACATGTCGGCAAAAAACGCGCCAAATCCCTTTAAGTTCCTCAAAACTTGAATGAGATGGGATGAGATGAGATGACATGAGATGAGATGAGATGCTGATATACATGTTCCTAACATGTCGGCAAAAAACGCACCGAATCCCTTTAAGTCCCTCAAAACTTGGATGGAATGAGATGAGATGAGATGACATGAGATGAGATGCTGATATACATGTTCCTAACATGTTGGCAAAAAACACACCGAATCCCTTTAAGTCCCTCAAAACTTGGATGAGATGGGATGAGATGAAATGAGATGACATGAGATGAGATGAGATGCTGATATACATGTTCCTAACATGTTGGCAAAAAACGCACCGAATGCCTTTAAGTCTCTCAAAACTTGGATAAGATGGGATGAGATGACATGATATGACATGAGATGAGATGCTAATATACATGTTCCTAACATGTCGGCAAAAAACGCACTGAATCCCTTTAAGTCCCTCAAAACTTGGATGAGATGGGATGAGATGAGATGTGATGACATGAGATGAGATGAGATGCTGTTACACATGTTTCTAACATGTCGGCAAAAAACTCACCAAATCCCTTTAAATCCCTCAAAACTTGGATGAGTTGGGATGAGATGAGATGAGATGACATGAGATGAGATGAGATGCTGATATACATGTTCCTAACATGTCAGCAAAAAACTCACCTAATCCCTTTAAGTCCCTCAAACCTTGGATGAGATGGGATGAGATGAGATGACATGAGATGAGATGAGATGCTGATATACATGTTCCTAACATGTCGGCAAAAAACGCACCGAATCCCTCTAAGTCCCTCAAAACTTGGATGAGATGGGATGAAATGAGATGAGATGACAAGAGATGAGATGAAATGCTGATATACATGTACCTAACATGTCGACAAAAAACGCACCGAATCCCTTTTAGGTCCCTCAAAACTTGGATGAGATGGGATGAGATGAAATGAGATTACATGAGATGAGATGAGATGCTGATATACATGTTCCTAACATGTTGGCAAAAAATGCACCGAATCCCTTTAAGTCCCTCAAAAATTGGATGAGATGGGATGAGATGAGAAGACATGAGATGAAATGAGATGCTGATATACATGTTCATAACATGTCGGCAAAAAACTCACCGAATCCCTTTAAGTCCCTCAAAACTTGGATGAGATGGGATGAGATGAGATGAGATGAAATGAGATGAGATGCTGATATACATGTTACAAACATGTCGGCAAAAAAGCACCGAATCCCTTTA
This sequence comes from Dendrobates tinctorius, assembly GCF_039654945.1. Classification (NCBI taxonomy): domain Eukaryota; kingdom Metazoa; phylum Chordata; class Amphibia; order Anura; family Dendrobatidae; genus Dendrobates; species Dendrobates tinctorius. Next base: position 23,222,402 of record NW_027361795.1, read on the forward strand.
AGTCCCTCAAAACTTGGATGGAATGAGATGAGATGAGATGACATGAGATGAGATGCTGATATACATGTTCCTAACATGTTGGCAAAAAACACACCGAATCCCTTTAAGTCCCTCAAAACTTGGATGAGATGGGATGAGATGAAATGAGATGACATGAGATGAGATGAGATGCTGATATACATGTTCCTAACATGTTGGCAAAAAACGCACCGAATGCCTTTAAGTCTCTCAAAACTTGGATGAGATAGGATGAGATGACATGATATGACATGAGATGAGATGCTAATATACATGTTCCTAACATGTCGGCAAAAAACGCACTGAATCCCTTTAAGTCACTCAAAACTTGGATGAGATGTGATGAGATGAGATGTGATGACATGAGATGAGATGAGATGCTGTTACACATGTTTCTAGCATGTCGGCAAAAAACTCACCAAATCCCTTTAAATCCCTCAAAACTTGGATGAGTTGGGATGAGATGAGATGAGATGACATGAGATGAGATGAGATGCTGATATACATGTTCCTAACATGTCAGCAAAAAACTCACCTAAACCCTTTAAGTCCCTCAAAACTTGGATGAGATGGGATGAGATGAGATGACATGAGTTGAGATGAGATGCTGATATACATGTACCTAACATGTCGGCAAAAAACGCACCAAATCCCTTTAAGTCCCTCAAAACTTGGATGAGATGGGATGAGATGAAATGAGATGACATGAGATGAGATGCTAATATACATGTTCCTAACATGTCGGCAAAAAACGCACCGAATCCCTTTAAGTTCCTCAAAACTTGGATGAGATGGGATGAGATGAGATGTGATGACATGAGATGAGATGAGATGCTGTTACACATGTTCCTAACATGTCGGCAAAAAACTCACCAAATCACTTTAAGTCCCTCAAAACTTGGATGAGTTGAGATGAGATGAGATGTGATGACATGAGATGAGATGATATGCTGATACACATGTTCCTAACATGTCAGCAAAAAACTCACCAAATCCCTGTAAGTCCCTCAAAACTTGGATGAGTTGGGATGAGATGAGATGAGATGACATGAGATGAGATGAGATGCTGATATACATGTTGCTAACATGTCGGCAAAAAACGCACCGAATCCCTTTAAGTCCCTCAAAACTTGGATGAGATGGGATGAGATGACATGAGATGACATGAGATGAGATGAGATGCTAATTTACATGTTCCTAACATGTCGGCAAAACACTCACCGAATCCCTTTAAGTCCCTCAAAACTTGGATGAGATGGGATGAGATGAAATGAGATGAGATGCTAATATACATGTTCCTAACATGTCAGCAAAAAACGCACTGAATCCCTTAAGTCCCTCAAAACTTGGATGAGATGGGTTGAGATGAGATGTGATGACATGAGATGAGATGATATGCTGATACACATGTTCCTAACATGTCGGCAAAAAACTCACTGAATCCCTTTAAGTCCCTCAAAACTTGGATGAGATGGGATGAGATGAAATGAGATAACATGAGATGAGATGCTAATATACATGTTCCTAACATGTCGGTAAAAAACGCGCTGAATCCCTTAAGTCCCTCAAAACTTGGATGAGATGGGATGAGATGAGATGTGATGACATGAGATGGTATGCTGATACACATGTTCCTAACATGTCGGCAAAAAACTCACCGAATCCCTTTAAGTCCCTCAAAACTTGGATGAGATGGGATGAGATGAGATGAGATGACAGGAGATGAGATGAGATGCTGATATACATGTTCCTAACATGTCTGCAAAAAACGCACCGAATCCCTTTAAGTCCCTCCAAACTTGGATGAGATGGGATGAGATGAGATGACATGAGATGAGATGCTGATATACATGTTCCTAACATGTCGGCAAAAGACGCACCGAATCCCTTTAAGTCCCTCAAAACTTGGATGAAATGGGATGAGATGACATGAGATGACATGAGATGAGATGCTGATATACATGTTCCTAACATGTCGGCAAAAAACGCACCGAATCCCTTTAAGTCCCTCAAAACTTGGATGAGATGGGATGAGATGACATGATATGACATGAGATGAGATGAGATGCTGATATACATGTTCCTAACATGTCGGCAAAAAACGCACCGAATCCCTTTAAGTCCCTCCAAACTTGGATGAGATGGGATGAGATGTGATGAGATGACATGAGATGAGATGAGATGCTGATATACATGTTCCTAACATGTTGGCAAAAAACGCACCGAATCCCTTTAAGTCCCTCAAAACTTGGATGAGATGGGATGAGATGACATGATATGACATGAGATGAGATGAGATGCTGATATACATGTTCCTAACATGTCGGCAAAAAACGCACCGAATACCTTTAAGTCCCTCCAAACTTGGATGAGATGGGATGAGATGTAATGAGATGACATGAGATGAGATGAGATGCTGATATACATGTTCTTAACATGTTGGCAAAAAACGCACCAAATCCCTTTAAGTCCCTCAAAAATTGGATGACATGGGATGAGATGAGATAAGATGACATGAGATGAGATGAGATGCTAATATACATGTTCCTAACATGTCGGCAAAAAACTCACCAAATCCCTTTAAGTCCCTCAAAACTTGGATGAGATGGGATGAGATGAGATAAGATGACATGAGATGAGATGAGATGCTGATATACATGTTCCTAACATGTCGGAAAAAAACGCACCGAATCCCTTTAAGTCCCTCAAAACTTGGATGAGATGGGATAAGATGACATGAGATGACATGAGATGAGATGAGATGCTGATATACATGTTCCTAACATGTTGGCAAAAAATTCACCAAATCCCTTTAAGTCCCTCAAAACTTGGATGAGATGGGATGAGATGAGATGAGATGGGATGAGATGAGATGAGATGACATGAGATGAGATGAGATGCTGATATACATGTTGCTAACATGTCGGCAAAAAACGCACCAAATCCCTTTAAGTCCCTCAAAACTTGGATGAGATGGGATGAGATGAGATGAGATGACATGAGATGAGATGAGATGCTGATATACATGTTCCTAACATGTTTGCAAAAAGCGCACCAAATCCCTTTAAGTCCCTCCAAACTTGGATGAGATGGGATGAGATGAGCTGAGATGACATGAGATGAGATGAGATGCTGATATACATGTTCCTAACATGTCGGCAAAAAATGCACCGAATCCCTTTAAGTCCCTCAAAACTTGGATGAGATGGGATGAGATGAGATGAGAAGACATGAGATGAGATGAGATGCTGATATACATGTTCATAACATGTCGGCAAAAAACTCACCGAATCCCTTTAAGTCCCTCAAAACTTGGATGAGATAGGATGAGATGAGATGACATGAGATGAGATGAGATGCTGATATACATGTTCCTAACATGTCGGCAAAAAACGCACCGAATCCCTTTAAGTCCCTCAAAACTTGGATGAGATGGGATGAGATGAGATGAGATGAAATGAGATGAGATGCTGATATACATGTTACAAACATGTTGGCAAAAAAGCACCGAATCCCTTTAAGTCCCTCAAAACTTGGATGGGATGAGATGAGATGAGATGACATGAGATGAGATGCTGATATACATGTTCCTAACATGTTGGCAAAAAACACACCGAATCCCTTTAAGTCCCTCAAAACTTGGATGAGATGGGATGAGATGAGATGCTGATATACATGTTCCTAACATGTTGGCAAAAAACGCACCGAATGCCTTTAAGTCTCTCAAAACTTGGATGAGATGGGATGAGATGACATGAGATGACATGAGATGAGATGAGATGCTGATATACATGTTCCTAACATGTTGGCAAAAAATGCACCGAATCCCTTTAAGTCCCTCAAAACTTGGATGAGATGGGATGAGATGAGATGAGATGACATGAGATGAGATGAGATGCTGATATACATGTTGCTAACATGTCGGCAAAAAACGCACCGAATCCCTTTAAGTCCCTCCAAACTTGGATGAGATGGGATGAGATGAGATGACATGAGATGAGATGAGATGCTGATATACATGTTCCTAACATGTCGGCAAAAAACGCACCGAATCCCTTTAAGTCCCTCAAAACTTGGATGAAATGGGATGAGATGACATGAGATGACATGAGATGAGATGAGATGCTGATATACATGTTCCTAACATGTAGGCAAAAAACGCACCGAATCCCTTTAAGTCCATCAAAACTTGGATGAGATGGGATGAGATGACATGATATTACATGAAATGAGATGAGATGCTGATATACATGTTCCTAACATGTCGGCAAAAAACGCACCGAATCGCTTTAAGTCCCTCCAAACTTGGAAGAGATGGGATGAGATGTGATGAGATGACATGAGATGAGATGAGATGCTGATATACATGTTCCTAACATGTTGGCAAAAAACGCACCAAATCCCTTTAAGTCCCTTTAAGTCCCTCAAAACTTGGATGAGATGGGATGAGATGACATGATATGACATGAAATGAGATGAGATTCTGATATACATGTTCCTAACATGTCGGCAAAAAACGCACCGAATCCCTTTAAGTCCCTCCAAACTTGGATGACATGGGATGATATGAGATGAAATGACATGAGATGAGATGAGATGCTGATATACATGTTCCTAACATGTTGACAAAAAACGCACCGAATCCCTTTAAGTCCCTCAAAACTTGGATGAGATGGGATGAGATGAGATATGATGACATGAGATGAGATGAGATGCTGATATACAAGTTCCTAACATGTCGGCAAAAAACGCACCGAATCCCTTTAAGTCCCTCAAAACTTCGATGAGATGGGATGAGATGAGATGAGATGACATGAGATGAGATTAGATGCTGATATACATGTTCCTAACATATTGACAAAAAACGCACCGAATCCCTTTAAGTCCCTCAAAACTTGGATGAGATGGGATGAGATGAGATGAGATGACATGAGATGAGATGAGATGCTGATATACATGTTCCTAACATGTCGGCAAAAAACGCACCGAATCCCTTTAAGTGCCACAAAACTTGGATTAGAAGGGATAAGATGACATGATATGACATGAGATGAGATGAGATGCTGATATACATGTTCCTAAAATGTTGGCAAAAAATGCACCAAATCCCTTTAAGTCCCTCAAAACTTGGATGAGATGGGATGAGATGAGATGAGATTACATGAGATGAGATGAGATGCTGATATACATGTTCCTAACATGTCGGCAAAAGACGCACCGAATCACTTTAAGTCCCTCAAAACTTGGATGAGATGGGATGAGATGAGATGAGATGACATGAGATGAGATGGTGATATACATGTTCCTAACATGTCGGCAAAAAAGCATCAAATCCCTTTAACCCTCAAATCTTGGATGAGATGGGATGAGATGAGATGAGATGACATGAGATGAGATGAGATGCTGATATACATGTTCCTAACATGTCGGCAAAAATGCACCGAATCTCTTTAAGTCCCTCAAAACTTGGATGAGATGGGATGAGATGAGATGACATGAGATGAGATGAGATGCTGATATATATGTTCCTAACATGTTGGCAAAAAACGCACCGAATCCCTTTAAGTCCCTCAAAACTTGGATGAGATGGGATGAGATGACATGTTATGAGATGAGCTGAGATGAGATGCTGATATACATGTTCCTAAAATGTTGGCAAAAAACGCACCGAATCCCTTTAAGTCCCTCAAAACTTGGATGAGATGGGATGAGATGAGATGAGATGACATGAGATGAAATGAGATGCTGATATACATGTTACTAACATGTCTGCAAAAAACGCACCGAATCCCTTTAAGTCCCTCAATACTTGGATGAGATGATATGAGATGACATGAGATGAGATGCTGATATACATGTTCCTAACATGTCGTCAAAAAACGTACCAAATCCCTATAAGTCCCTCAATACTTGGATGAGATGGGATGAGATGAGATGAGATGACATGAGATGAGTTGAGATGCTGATATACATGTTCCTAACATGTCGGCAAAAAACGCACCAAATCCCTTTAAGTCACTCAAAACTTGGATGAAATGGGATAAGATGAGATGAGATGACTTGAGATGAGATGAGATGCTGTTATACATGTTCCTAACATGTCGGCAAAAAAGGTGCCAAATCCCTTTAAGTTCCTCAAAACTTGAATGAGATGGGATGAGATGAGATGAGATGACATGAGATGAGATGAGATGCTGATATACATGTTGCTAACATGTCGGCAAAAAACATACCGAATCCCTTTAAGTCCCTAAAAACTTGCATGAGATGGGATGAGATGAGATGACATGAGATGAGATGAGATGCTAATACACAAGTTCCTAACATGTCGGAAAAAAAAGCACCGAATCCCTTTATGTCCCTCAAAACTTGGATGAGATGGGAAGAGATGAGATGAGATGACATGAGATGAGATGAGATGCTGATATACATGTTCCTAACATGTCGGCAAAAAACGCACCGAATCCCTTTAAGTCCCTCAAAACTAGGATGAGATGGGATGAGAAGAGATGAGATGACATGAGATGCTGATATACATGTTCCTAACATGTCTGCAAAAAACGCACCGAATCCCTTTAAGTCACTTAAAACTTGGATAAGATGGGATGAGATGAGATGATGACATGAGATGAGATGAGATGCTGATATACAAGTTCCTAACATGTCGGCAAAAAACGCACCGAATCCCTTTAAGTCCCTCAAAACTTGGATGAGATGGGATGAGATGAGATGAGATGACATGAGATGACATGAGATGCTGATATACATGTTCCTAACATGTCGGCAAAAAACGCACCGAATCCCTTTAAGTCCCACAAAACTAGGATGAGATGGGATGAGATGACATGATATGACATGAGATGAGATGAGATGCTGATATACATGTTCCTAACATGTTGACAAAAAACGCACCGAATCCCTTTAAGTCCCTCAAAACTTGGATGAGATGGGATGAGATGAGATGAGATGACATGAGATGAGATGCTGATATACATGTTCCTAACATGTCGGCAAAAAACGCACCGAATCCCTTTAAGTGCCACAAAACTTGGATGAGAAGGGATAAGATGACATGATATGACATGAGATGAGATGAGATGCTGATATACATGTTCCTACAATGTTGGCAAAAAATGCACCAAATCCCTTTAAGTCCCTCAAAATTTGGATGAGATGGTATGAGATGAGATGAGATTACATGAGATGAGATGAGATGCTGATATACGTGTTCCTAACATGTCGGCAAAAAACGCGCCAAATCCCTTTAAGTTCCTCAAAACTTGAATGAGATGGGATGAGATGAGATGACATGAGATGAGATGAGATGCTGATATACATGTTCCTAACATGTCGGCAAAAAACACACCGAATCCCTTTAAGTCCCTCAAAACTTGGATGAGATGGGATGAGATGAGAAGACATGAGATGAAATGAGATGCTGATATACATGTTCATAACATGTCGGCAAAAAACTCACCGAATCCCTTTAAGTCCCTCAAAACTTGGATGAGATGGGATGAGATGAGATGAGATGAAATGAGATGAGATGCTGATATACATGTTACAAACATGTCGGCAAAAAAGCACCGAATCCCTTTAAGTCCCTCAAAACTTGGATGGAATGAGATGAGATGAGATGACATGAGATGAGATGCTGATATACATGTTCCTAACATGTTGGCAAAAAACACACCGAATCCCTTTAAGTCCCTCAAAACTTGGATGAGATGGGATGAGATGAAATGAGATGACATGAGATGAGATGAGATGCTGATATACATGTTCCTAACATGTTGGCAAAAAACGCACCGAATGCCTTTAAGTCTCTCAAAACTTGGATAAGATGGGATGAGATGACATGATATGACATGAGATGAGATGCTAATATACATGTTCCTAACATGTCGGCAAAAAACGCACTGAATCCCTTTAAGTCCCCCAAAACTTGGATGAGATGGGATGAGATGAGATGTGATGACATGAGATGAGATGAGATGCTGTTACACATGTTTCTAACATGTCGGCAAAAAACTCACCAAATCCCTTTAAATCCCTCAAAACTTGGATGAGTTGGGATGAGATGAGATGAGATGACATGAGATGAGATGAGATGCTGATATACATGTTCCTAACATGTCAGCAAAAAACTCACCTAATCCCTTTAAGTCCCTCAAAACTTGGATGAGATGAGATGAGATGAGATGACATGAGATGAGATGAGATGCTGATATACATGTTCCTAACATGTCGGCAAAAAACGCACCGAATCCCTCTAAGTCCCTCAAAACTTGGATGAGATGGGATGAAATGAGATGAGATGACAAGAGATGAGATGAAATGCTGATATACATGTACCTAACATGTCGGCAAAAAACGCACCGAATCCCTTTTAGGTCCCTCAAAACTTGGATGAGATGGGATGAGATGAAATGAGATGACATGAGATGAGATGAGATGCTGATATACATGTTCCTAACATGTCAGCAAAAAACTCACCTAATCCCTTTAAGTCCCTCAAAACTTGGATGAGATGGGATGAGATGAGATGACATGAGATGAGATGAGATGCTGATATACATGTACCTAACATGTTGGCAAAAAACGCACCGAATCCCTTTAAGTCCCTCAAAACTTGGATGAGATGGGATGAGATGAAATGAGATGACATGAGATGAGATGCTAATATACATGTTCCTAACATGTCGGCAAAAAACGCACCGAATCCCTTTAAGTTCCTCAAAACTTGGATGAGATGGGATGAGATGAGATGTGATGACATGAGATGAGATGAGATGCTGTTACACATGTTCCTAACATGTCGGCAAAAAACTCACCAAATCACTTTAAGTCCCTCAAAACTTGGATGAGTTGAGATGAGATGAGATGTGATGACATGAGATGAGATGATATGCTGATACACATGTTCCTAACATGTCAGCAAAAAACTCACCAAATCCCTGTAAGTCCCTCAAAACTTGGATGAGTTGGGATGAGATGAGATGAGATGACATGAGATGAGATGAGATGCTGATATACATGTTGCTAACATGTTGGCAAAAAACGCACCGAATCCCTTTAAGTCCCTCAAAACTTGGATGAGATGGGATGAGATGACATGAGATGACATGAGATGAGATGAGATGCTAATTTACATGTTACTAACATGTCGGCAAAACACTCACCGAATCCCTTTAAGTCCCTCAAAACTTGGATGAGATGGGATGAGATGAAATGAGATGAGATGCTAATATACATGTTCCTAACAAGTCAGCAAAAAAAGCACTGAATCCCTTAAGTCCCTCAAAACTTGGATGAGATGGGTTGAGATGAGATGTGATGACATGAGATGAGATGATATGCTGATACACATGTTCCTAACATGTCGGCAAAAAACTCACCGAATCCCTTTAAGTCCCTCAAAACTTGGATGAGATGGGATGAGATGAAATGAGATAACATGAGATGAGATGCTAATATACATGTTCCTAACATGTCGGTAAAAAACGCGCTGAATCCCTTAAGTCCCTCAAAACTTGGATGAGATGGGATGAGATGAGATGTGATGACATGAGATGGTATGCTGATACACATGTTCCTAACATGTCGGCAAAAAACTCACCGAATCCCTTTAAGTCCCTCAAAACTTGGATGAGATGGGATGAGATGAGATGAGATGACAGGATATGAGATGAGATGCTGATATACATGTTCCTAACATGTCTGCAAAAAACGCACCGAATCCCTTTAAGTCCCTCCAAACTTGGATGAGATGGGATGAGATGAGATGACATGAGATGAGATGAGATGCTGATATACATGTTCCTAACATGTCGGCAAAAGACGCACCGAATCCCTTTAAGTCCCTCAAAACTTGGATGAAATGGGATGAGATGACATGAGATGACATGAGATGAGATGCTGATATACATGTTCCTAACATGTCGGCAAAAAACGCACCGAATCCCTTTAAGTCCCTCAAAACTTGGATGAGATGGGATGAGATGACATGATATGACATGAGATGAGATGAGATGCTGATATACATGTTCCTAACATGTCGGCAAAAAACGCACCGAATACCTTTAAGTCCCTCCAAACTTGGATGAGATGGGATGAGATGTAATGAGATGACATGAGATGAGATGAGATGCTGATATACATGTTCTTAACATGTTGGCAAAAAACGCACCAAATCCCTTTAAGTCCCTCAAAAATTGGATGACATGGGATGAGATGAGATGAGATGACATGAGATGAGATGAGATGCTAATATACATGTTCCTAACATGTTGGCAAAAAACTCACCAAATCCCTTTAAGTCCCTCAAAACTTGGATGAGATGGGATGAGATGAGATAAGATGACATGAGATGAGATGAGATGCTGATATACATGTTCCTAACATGTCGGAAAAAAACGCACCGAATCCCTTTAAGTCCCTCAAAACTTGGATGAGATGGGATAAGATGACATGAGATGACATGAGATGAGATGAGATGCTGATATACATGTTCCTAACATGTTGGCAAAAAATGCACCGAATCCCTTTAAGTCCCTCAAAACTTGGATGAGATGGGATTAGATGAGATGAGATGAAATGAGATGAGATGCTGATATACATGTTACAAACATGTCGGCAAAAAAGCACCGAATCCCTTTAAGTCCCTCAAAACTTGGATGGAATGAGATGAGATGAGATGACATGAGATGAGATGCTGATATACATGTTCCTAACATGTTGGCAAAAAACACACCGAATCCCTTTAAGTCCCTCAAAACTTGGATGAGATGGGATGAGATGAAATGAGATGACATGAGATGAGATGAGATGCTGATATACATGTTCCTAACATGTTGGCAAAAAACGCACCGAATGCCTTTAAGTCTCTCAAAACTTGGATGAGATGGGATGAGATGACATGATATGACATGAGATGAGATGCTAATATACATGTTCCTAACATGTCGGCAAAAAACACACTGAATCCCTTTAAGTCCCTCAAAACTTGGATGAGATGTGATGAGATGAGATGTGATGACATGAGATGAGATGAGATGCTGTTACACATGTTTCTAACATGTCGGCAAAAAACTCACCAAATCCCTTTAAATCCCTCAAAACTTGGATGAGTTGGGATGAGATGAGATGAGATGACATGAGATGAGATGAGATGCTGATATACATGTTCCTAACATGTCAGCAAAAAACTCACCTAATCCCTTTAAGTCCCTCAAAACTTGGATGAGATGGGATGAGATGAGATGACATGAGATGAGATGAGATGCTGATATACATGTACCTAACATGTCGGCAAAAAACGCACCGAATCCCTTTAAGTCCCTCAAAACTTGGATGAAATGGGATGAGATGAAATGAGATGACATGAGATGAGATGCTAATATACATGTTCCTAACATGTCGGCAAAAAACGCACCAAATCCCTTTAAGTTCCTCAAAACTTGGATGAGATGGGATGAGATGAGATGTGATGACATGAGATGAGATGAGATGCTGTTACACATGTTCCTAACATGTCGGCAAAAAACTCACCAAATCACTTTAAGTCCCTCAAAACTTGGATGAGTTGAGATGAGATGAGATGTGATGACATGAGATGAGATGATATGCTGATACACAAGTTCCTAACATGTCAGCAAAAAACTCACCAAATCCCTGTAAGTCCCTCAAAACTTGGATGAGTTGGGATGAGATGAGATGAGATGACATGAGATGAGATGAGATGCTGATATACATGTTGCTAACATGTCGGCAAAAAACGCACCGAATCCCTTTAAGTCCCTCAAAACTTGGATGAGATGGGATGAGATGACATGAGATGACATGAGATGAGATGAGATGCTAATTTACATGTTCCTAACATGTCGGCAAAACACTCACCGAATCCCTTTAAGTCCCTCAAAACTTGGATGAGATGGGATGAGATGAAATGAGATGAGATGCTAATATACATGTTCCTAACATGTCAGCAAAAAACGCACTGAATCCCTTAAGTCCCTCAAAACTTGGATGAGATGGGTTGAGATGAGATGTGATGACATGAGATGAGATGATATGCTGATACACATGTTCCTAACATGTCGGCAAAAAACTCAACGAATCCCTTTAAGTCCCTCAAAACTTGGATGAGATGGGATGAGATGAAATGAGATAACATGAGATGAGATGCTAATATACATGTTCCTAACATGTCGGTAAAAAACGCGCTGAATCCCTTAAGTCCCTCAAAACTTGGATGAGATGGGATGAGATGAGATGTGATGACATGAGATGGTATGCTGATACACATGTTCCTAACATGTCGGCAAAAAACTCACCGAATCCCTTTAAGTCCCTCAAAACTTGGATGAGATGGGATGAGATGAGATGAGATGACAGGAGATGAGATGAGATGCTGATATACATGTTCCTAACATGTCTGCAAAAAACGCACCGAATCCCTTTAAGTCCCTCCAAACTTGGATGAGATGGGATGAGATGAAATGAGATGACATGAGATGAGATGAGATGCTGATATACATGTTCCTAACATGTCGGCAAAAAACTCACCATATCCCTTTAAGTCCCTCAAAACTTGGATGAGATGGGATGAGATGAGATGACATGAGATGAGATGAGATGCTGATATACATGTTGCTAACATGTCGGCAAAAAACGCACCGAATCCCTTTAAGTCCATAAAAACTTGGATGAGATGGGATGAGATGAGATGAGATGACATGAGATGAGATGAGATGCTGATATACATGTTCCTAACATGTTGGCAAAAAACGCACCAAATCCCTTTAAGTCCCTCAAAACTTGGATGAGATGGGATGAGATGAGATGACATGAGATGAGATGAGATGCTGATATACATATTCCTAACATGTCGGCAAAAAACGCACCGAATCCGTTTAAGTCCCTCAAAACTTGGATGAGATGGGATGAGATGAGATGAGATGACATGAGATGAGATGAGATGCTGATATACATGTTGCTAACATGTCGGCAAAAAACGCACCAAATCCCTTTAAGTCCCTCAAAACTTGGATGTGATGGGATGAGATGACATGAGATGACATGAGATGAGATGAGATGCTGATATACATGTTCCTAACATGTCGGCAAAAAACCAACCGAATCCATTTAAGTCCCTCCAAACTTGGATGAGATGGGATGAGATGTGATGAGATGACATGAGATGAGATTAGATGCTGATATACATGTTCCTAACATGTTGGCAAAAAACGCACCGAATCCCTTTAAGTCCCTCAAAACTTGGATGAGATGGGATGAGATGACATGATATGACATGAGATGAGATGAGATGCTGATATACATGTTCCTAACATGTCGGCAAAAAACGCACCGAATCCCTTTAAGTCCCTCAAAACTTGGATGAGATGGGATGAGATGAGATGACATGAGATGAGATGCTGATATACATGTTCCTAACATGTCGGCAAAAAACGCACCGAATCCCTTTAAGTCCCTCAAAACTTGGATGAGATGGGATGAGATGAGATGAGATGACATGAGATGAGATGAGATACTGATATACATGTTCCTAACATGTCGGCAAAAAACGCACCGAATCCCTTTAAGTCCCTCCAAACTTGGATGAGATGGGATGAGATGAGATGACATGAGATGAGATGAGATGCTGATATACATGTTCCTAACATGTCGGCAAAAAACGCACCGAATCCCTTTAAGTCCCTCATAACTTGGATGAAATGGGATGAGATGACATGAGATGAGATGAGATGCTGATATACATGTTCCTAACATGTAGGCAAAAAACGCACCGAATCCCTTTAAGTCCCTCAAAACTTGGATGAGATGGGATGAGATGACATATTACATGAAATGAGATGAGATGCTGATATACATGTTCCTAACATGTCGGCAAAAAACGCACCGAATCCCTTTAAGTCCCTCCAAACATGGAAGAGATGGGATGAGATGTGATGAGATGACATGAGATGAGATGAGATGCTGATATACATGTTCCTAACATGTTGGCAAAAAACGCACCAAATCCCTTTAAGTCCCTTTAAGTCCCTCAAAACTTGGATGAGATGGGATGAGATGACATGATATGACATGAAATGAGATGAGATGCTGATATACATGTTCCTAACATGTCGGCAAAAAACGCACCGAATCCCTTTAAGTCCCTCCAAACTTGGATGACATGGGATGATATGAGATGAGATGACATGAGATGAGATGAGATGCTGATATACATGTTCCTAACATGTTGACAAAAAACGAACCGAATCACTTTAAGTCCATCAAAACTTGGATGAGATGGGATGAGATGAGATATGATGACATGAGATGAGATGAGATGCTGATATACAAGTTCCTAACATGTCGGCAAAAAACGCACCGAATCCCTTTAAGTACCTCAAAACTTCGATGAGATGGGATGAGATGAGATGAGATGACTTGAGATGACACGAGATGCTGATATACATGTTCCTAACATGTCGGCAAAAAACGCACCGAATCCCTTTAAGTCCCACAAAACTAGGATGAGATGGGATGAGATGACATGATATGACATGAGATGAGATTAGATACTGATATACATGTTCCTAACATGTTGACAAAAAACGCACCGAATCCCTTTAAGTGCCACAAAACTTGGATTAGAAGGGATAAGATGACATGATATGACATGAGATGAGATGAGATGCTGATATACATGTTCCTAAAATGTTGGCAAAAAATGCACCAAATCCCTTTAAGTCCCTCAAAACTTGGATGAGATGGGATGAGATGAGATGAGATTACATGAGATGCGATGAGATGCTGATATACATGTTCCTAACATGTCGGCAAAAGACGCACCGAATCACTTTAAGTCCCTCAAAACTTGGATGAGATGGGATGAGATGAGATGAGATGACATGAAATGAGATGGTGATATACATGTTCCTAACATGTCGGCAAAAAAGCATCAAATCCCTTTAACCCTCAAATCTTGGATGAGATGAGATGAGATGACATGAGATGAGATGAGATGCTGATATACATGTTCCTAACATGTCGGCAAAAATGCACCGAATCTCTTTAAGTCCCTCAAAACTTGGATGAGATGGGATGAGATGAGATGACATGAGATGAGATGCTGATATATATGTTCCTAACATGTTGGCAAAAAACGCACCGAATCCCTTTAAGTCCCTCAAAACTTGGATGAGATGGGATGAGATGACATGTTATGAGATGAGCTGAGATGAGATGCTGATATACATGTTCCTAAAATGTTGGCAAAAAACGCACCGAATCCCTTTAAGTCCCTCAAAACTTGGATGAGATGGGATGAGATGAGATGAGATGACATGAGATGAAATGAGATGCTGATATACATGTTACTAACATGTCTGCAAAAAACGCACCGAATCCCTTTAAGTCCCTCAATACTTGGATGAGATGATATGAGATGACATGAGATGAGATGCTGATATACATGTTCCTAACATGTCGTCAAAAAACGTTCCAAATCCCTATAAGTCCCTCAATACTTGGATGAGATGGGATGAGATGAGATGAGATGACTTGAGATGAGATGAGATGCTGTTATACATGTTCCTAACATGTCGGCAAAAAAGGTGCCAAATCCCTTTAAGTTCCTCAAAACTTGATTGAGATGGGATGAGATGAGATGAGATGACATGAGATGAGATGAGATGCTGATATACATGTTGCTAACATGTCGGCAAAAAACATACCGAATCCCTTTAAGTCCCTCAAAACTTGCATGAGATGGGATGAGATGAGATGACATGAGATGAGATGAGATGCTAATACACAAGTTCCTAACATGTCGGAAAAAAAAGCACCGAATCCCTTTATGTCCCTCAAAACTTGGATGAGATGGGAAGAGATGAGATGAGATGACATGAGATGAGATGCTGATATACATGTTCCTAACATGTCGGCAAAAAACGCACCGAATCCCTTTAAGTCCCTCAAAACTAGGATGAGATGGGATGAGAAGAGATGAGATGACATGAGATGCTGATATACATGTTCCTAACATGTCGGCAAAAAACGCACCGAATCCATTTAAGTCCCTCAATACTTGGATGAGATGGGATGAGATGAGATGAGATGACATGAGATGAGATGAGATGCTGATATACATGTTCCTAACATGTCAGCAAAAAACTCACCTAATCCCTTTAAGTCCCTCAAAACTTGGATGAGATGGGATGAGATGAGATGACATGAGATGAGATGAGATGCTGATATACATGTTCCTAACATGTCGGCAAAAAAAGCACCGAATCCCTCTAAGTCCCTCAAAACTTGGATGAGATGGGATGAAATGAGATGAGATGACAAGAGATGAGATGAAATGCTGATATACATGTACCTAACATGTCGGCAAAAAACGCACCGAATCCCTTTTAGGTCCCTCAAAACTTGGATGAGATGGGATGAGATGAAATGAGATGACATGAGATGAGATGAGATGCTGATATACATGTTCATAACATGTCGGCAAAAAACTCACCGAATCCCTTTAAGTCCCTCAAAACTTGGATGAGATGGGATGAGATGAGATGAGATGAAATGAGATGAGATGCTGATATACATGTTACAAACATGTCGGCAAAAAAGCACCGAATCCCTTTAAGTCCCTCAAAACTTGGATGGAATGAGATGAGATGAGATGACATGAGATGAGTTGCTGATATACATGTTCCTAACATGTTGGCAAAAAACACACCGAATGCCTTTAAGTCCCTCAAAACTTGGATGAGATGGGATGAGATGAAATGAGATGACATGAGATGAGATGAGATGCTGATATACATGTTCCTAACATGTTGGCAAAAAACGCACCGAATGCCTTTAAGTCTCTTAAAACTTGGATGAGATGGGATGAGATGACATGATATGACATGAGATGAGATGCTAATATACATGTTCCTAACATGTCGGCAAAAAACGCACTGAATCCCTTTAAGTCCCTCAAAACTTGGATGAGATGTGATGAGATGAGATGTGATGACATGAGATGAGATGAGATGCTGTTACACATGTTTCTAACATGTCGGCAAAAAACTCACCAAATCCCTTTAAATCCCTCAAAACTTGGATGAGTTGGGATGAGATGAGATGAGATGACATGAGATGAGATGAGATGCTGATATACATGTTCCTAACATGTCAGCAAAAAACTCACCTAATCCCTTTAAGTCCCTCAAAACTTGGATGAGATGGGATGAGATGAGATGACATGAGATGAGATGAGATGCTGATATACATGTACCTAACATGTCGGCAAAAAACGCACCGAATCCCTTTAAGTCCCTCAAAACTTGGATGAGATGGGATGAGATGAAATGAGATGACATGAGATGAGATGCTGATAAACATGTTCCTAACATGTCTGCAAAAAACGCACCGAATCCCTTTAAGTCCCTCCAAACTTGGATGAGATGGGATGAGATGAAATGAGATGACATGAGATGAGATGAGATGCTGATATACATGTTCCTAACATGTCGGCAAAAAACTCACCATATCCCTTTAAGTCCCTCAAAACTTGGATGAGATGGGATGAGATGAGATGACATGAGATGAGATGAGATGCTGATATACATGTTGCTAACATGTCGGCAAAAAACGCACCGAATCCCTTTAAGTCCATAAAAACTTGGATGAGATGGGATGAGATGAGATGAGATGACATGAGATGAGATGAGATGCTGATATACATGTTCCTAACATGTTGGCAAAAAACGCACCAAATCCCTTTAAGTCCCTCAAAACTTGGATGAGATGGGATGAGATGAGATGACATGAGATGAGATGAGATGCTGATATACATATTCCTAACATGTCGGCAAAAAACGCACCGAATCCGTTTAAGTCCCTCAAAACTTGGATGAGATGGGATGAGATGAGATGAGATGACATGAGATGAGATGAGATGCTGATATACATGTTGCTAACATGTCGGCAAAAAACGCACCAAATCCCTTTAAGTCCCTCAAAACTTGGATGTGATGGGATGAGATGACATGAGATGACATGAGATGAGATGAGATGCTGATATACATGTTCCTAACATGTCGGCAAAAAACCAACCGAATCCATTTAAGTCCCTCCAAACTTGGATGAGATGGGATGAGATGTGATGAGATGACATGAGATGAGATTAGATGCTGATATACATGTTCCTAACATGTTGGCAAAAAACGCACCGAATCCCTTTAAGTCCCTCAAAACTTGGATGAGATGGGATGAGATGACATGATATGACATGAGATGAGATGAGATGCTGATATACATGTTCCTAACATGTCGGCAAAAAACGCACCGAATCCCTTTAAGTCCCTCAAAACTTGGATGAGATGGGATGAGATGAGATGACATGAGATGAGATGCTGATATACATGTTCCTAACATGTCGGCAAAAAACGCACCGAATCCCTTTAAGTCCCTCAAAACTTGGATGAGATGGGATGAGATGAGATGAGATGACATGAGATGAGATGAGATACTGATATACATGTTCCTAACATGTCGGCAAAAAACGCACCGAATCCCTTTAAGTCCCTCCAAACTTGGATGAGATGGGATGAGATGAGATGACATGAGATGAGATGAGATGCTGATATACATGTTCCTAACATGTCGGCAAAAAACGCACCGAATCCCTTTAAGTCCCTCATAACTTGGATGAAATGGGATGAGATGACATGAGATGAGATGAGATGCTGATATACATGTTCCTAACATGTAGGCAAAAAACGCACCGAATCCCTTTAAGTCCCTCAAAACTTGGATGAGATGGGATGAGATGACATATTACATGAAATGAGATGAGATGCTGATATACATGTTCCTAACATGTCGGCAAAAAACGCACCGAATCCCTTTAAGTCCCTCCAAACATGGAAGAGATGGGATGAGATGTGATGAGATGACATGAGATGAGATGAGATGCTGATATACATGTTCCTAACATGTTGGCAAAAAACGCACCAAATCCCTTTAAGTCCCTTTAAGTCCCTCAAAACTTGGATGAGATGGGATGAGATGACATGATATGACATGAAATGAGATGAGATGCTGATATACATGTTCCTAACATGTCGGCAAAAAACGCACCGAATCCCTTTAAGTCCCTCCAAACTTGGATGACATGGGATGATATGAGATGAGATGACATGAGATGAGATGAGATGCTGATATACATGTTCCTAACATGTTGACAAAAAACGAACCGAATCACTTTAAGTCCATCAAAACTTGGATGAGATGGGATGAGATGAGATATGATGACATGAGATGAGATGAGATGCTGATATACAAGTTCCTAACATGTCGGCAAAAAACGCACCGAATCCCTTTAAGTACCTCAAAACTTCGATGAGATGGGATGAGATGAGATGAGATGACTTGAGATGACACGAGATGCTGATATACATGTTCCTAACATGTCGGCAAAAAACGCACCGAATCCCTTTAAGTCCCACAAAACTAGGATGAGATGGGATGAGATGACATGATATGACATGAGATGAGATTAGATACTGATATACATGTTCCTAACATGTTGACAAAAAACGCACCGAATCCCTTTAAGTGCCACAAAACTTGGATTAGAAGGGATAAGATGACATGATATGACATGAGATGAGATGAGATGCTGATATACATGTTCCTAAAATGTTGGCAAAAAATGCACCAAATCCCTTTAAGTCCCTCAAAACTTGGATGAGATGGGATGAGATGAGATGAGATTACATGAGATGCGATGAGATGCTGATATACATGTTCCTAACATGTCGGCAAAAGACGCACCGAATCACTTTAAGTCCCTCAAAACTTGGATGAGATGGGATGAGATGAGATGAGATGACATGAAATGAGATGGTGATATACATGTTCCTAACATGTCGGCAAAAAAGCATCAAATCCCTTTAACCCTCAAATCTTGGATGAGATGAGATGAGATGACATGAGATGAGATGAGATGCTGATATACATGTTCCTAACATGTCGGCAAAAATGCACCGAATCTCTTTAAGTCCCTCAAAACTTGGATGAGATGGGATGAGATGAGATGACATGAGATGAGATGCTGATATATATGTTCCTAACATGTTGGCAAAAAACGCACCGAATCCCTTTAAGTCCCTCAAAACTTGGATGAGATGGGATGAGATGACATGTTATGAGATGAGCTGAGATGAGATGCTGATATACATGTTCCTAAAATGTTGGCAAAAAACGCACCGAATCCCTTTAAGTCCCTCAAAACTTGGATGAGATGGGATGAGATGAGATGAGATGACATGAGATGAAATGAGATGCTGATATACATGTTACTAACATGTCTGCAAAAAACGCACCGAATCCCTTTAAGTCCCTCAATACTTGGATGAGATGATATGAGATGACATGAGATGAGATGCTGATATACATGTTCCTAACATGTCGTCAAAAAACGTTCCAAATCCCTATAAGTCCCTCAATACTTGGATGAGATGGGATGAGATGAGATGAGATGACTTGAGATGAGATGAGATGCTGTTATACATGTTCCTAACATGTCGGCAAAAAAGGTGCCAAATCCCTTTAAGTTCCTCAAAACTTGATTGAGATGGGATGAGATGAGATGAGATGACATGAGATGAGATGAGATGCTGATATACATGTTGCTAACATGTCGGCAAAAAACATACCGAATCCCTTTAAGTCCCTCAAAACTTGCATGAGATGGGATGAGATGAGATGACATGAGATGAGATGAGATGCTAATACACAAGTTCCTAACATGTCGGAAAAAAAAGCACCGAATCCCTTTATGTCCCTCAAAACTTGGATGAGATGGGAAGAGATGAGATGAGATGACATGAGATGAGATGCTGATATACATGTTCCTAACATGTCGGCAAAAAACGCACCGAATCCCTTTAAGTCCCTCAAAACTAGGATGAGATGGGATGAGAAGAGATGAGATGACATGAGATGCTGATATACATGTTCCTAACATGTCGGCAAAAAACGCACCGAATCCATTTAAGTCCCTCAATACTTGGATGAGATGGGATGAGATGAGATGAGATGACATGAGATGAGATGAGATGCTGATATACATGTTCCTAACATGTCAGCAAAAAACTCACCTAATCCCTTTAAGTCCCTCAAAACTTGGATGAGATGGGATGAGATGAGATGACATGAGATGAGATGAGATGCTGATATACATGTTCCTAACATGTCGGCAAAAAAAGCACCGAATCCCTCTAAGTCCCTCAAAACTTGGATGAGATGGGATGAAATGAGATGAGATGACAAGAGATGAGATGAAATGCTGATATACATGTACCTAACATGTCGGCAAAAAACGCACCGAATCCCTTTTAGGTCCCTCAAAACTTGGATGAGATGGGATGAGATGAAATGAGATGACATGAGATGAGATGAGATGCTGATATACATGTTCATAACATGTCGGCAAAAAACTCACCGAATCCCTTTAAGTCCCTCAAAACTTGGATGAGATGGGATGAGATGAGATGAGATGAAATGAGATGAGATGCTGATATACATGTTACAAACATGTCGGCAAAAAAGCACCGAATCCCTTTAAGTCCCTCAAAACTTGGATGGAATGAGATGAGATGAGATGACATGAGATGAGTTGCTGATATACATGTTCCTAACATGTTGGCAAAAAACACACCGAATGCCTTTAAGTCCCTCAAAACTTGGATGAGATGGGATGAGATGAAATGAGATGACATGAGATGAGATGAGATGCTGATATACATGTTCCTAACATGTTGGCAAAAAACGCACCGAATGCCTTTAAGTCTCTTAAAACTTGGATGAGATGGGATGAGATGACATGATATGACATGAGATGAGATGCTAATATACATGTTCCTAACATGTCGGCAAAAAACGCACTGAATCCCTTTAAGTCCCTCAAAACTTGGATGAGATGTGATGAGATGAGATGTGATGACATGAGATGAGATGAGATGCTGTTACACATGTTTCTAACATGTCGGCAAAAAACTCACCAAATCCCTTTAAATCCCTCAAAACTTGGATGAGTTGGGATGAGATGAGATGAGATGACATGAGATGAGATGAGATGCTGATATACATGTTCCTAACATGTCAGCAAAAAACTCACCTAATCCCTTTAAGTCCCTCAAAACTTGGATGAGATGGGATGAGATGAGATGACATGAGATGAGATGAGATGCTGATATACATGTACCTAACATGTCGGCAAAAAACGCACCGAATCCCTTTAAGTCCCTCAAAACTTGGATGAGATGGGATGAGATGAAATGAGATGACATGAGATGAGATGCTAATATACATGTTCCTAACATGTCGGCAAAAAACGCACCGAATCCCTTTAAGTTCCTCAAAACTTGGATGAGATGGGATGAGATGAGATGTGATGACATGAGATGAGATGAGATGCTGTTACACATGTTCCTAACATGTCGGCAAAAAACTCACCAAATCACATTAAGTCCCTCAAAACTTGGATGAGTTGAGATGAGATGAGATGTGATGACATGAGATGAGATGATATGCTGATACACATGTTCCTAACATGTCAGCAAAAAACTCACCAAATCCCTGTAAGTCCCTCAAAACTTGGATGAGTTGGGATGAGATGAGATGAGATGACATGAGATGAGATGCTGATATACATGTTGCTAACATGTCGGCAAAAAACGCACCGAATCCCTTTAAGTCCCTCAAAACTTGGATGAGATGGGATGAGATGACATGAGATGACATGAGATGAGATGAGATGCTAATTTACATGTTCCTAACATGTCGGCAAAACACTCACCGAATCCCTTTAAGTCCCTCAAAACTTGGATGAGATGGGATGAGATGAAATGAGATGAGATGCTAAAATACATGTTCCTAACATGTCAGCAAAAAATGCAATGAATCCCTTAAGTCCCTCAAAACTTGGATGAGATGGGTTGAGATGAGATGTGATGACATGAGATGAGATGATATGCTGATACACATGTTCCTAACATGTCGGCAAAAAACTCACCGAATCCCTTTAAGTCCCTCAAAACTTGGATGAGATGGGATGAGATGAAATGAGATAACATGAGATGAGATGCTAATATACATGTTCCTAACATGTCGGTAAAAAACGCGCTGAATCCCTTAAGTCCCTCAAAACTTGGATGAGATGGGATGAGATGAGATGTGATGACATGAGATGGTATGCTGATACACATGTTCCTAACATGTCGGCAAAAAACTCACCGAATCCCTTTAAGTCCCTCAAAACTTGGATGAGATGGGATGAGATGAGATGAGATGACAGGAGATGAGATGAGATGCTGATATACATGTTCCTAACATGTCTGCAAAAAACGCACCGAATCCCTTTAAGTCCCTCCAAACTTGGATGAGATGGGATGAGATGAGATGACATGAGATGAGATGAGATGCTGATATACATGTTCCTAACATGTCGGCAAAAGACGCACCGAATCCCTTTAAGTCCCTCAAAACTTGGATGAAATGGGATGAGATGACATGAGATGACATGAGATGAGATGCTGATATACATGTTCCTAACATGTCGGCAAAAAACGCACCGAATCCCTTTAAGTCCCTCAAAACTTGGATGAGATGGGATGAGATGACATGATATGACATGAGATGAGATGAGATGCTGATATACATGTTCCTAACATGTCGGCAAAAAAAGCACCGAATCCCTTTAAGTCCCTCCAAACTTGGATGAGATGGGATGAGATGTGATGAGATGACATGAGATGAGATGAGATGCTGATATACATGTTCCTAACATGTTGGCAAAAAACGCACCGAATCCCTTTAAGTCCCTCAAAACTTGGATGAGATGGGATGAGATGACATGATATGACATGAGATGAGATGAGATGCTGATATACATGTTCCTAACATGTCGGCAAAAAACGCACCGAATACCTTTAAGTCCCTCCAAACTTGGATGAGATGGGATGAGATGTAATGAGATGACATGAGATGAGATGAGATGCTGATATACATGTTCTTAACATGTTGGCAAAAAACGCACCAAATCCCTTTAAGTCCCTCAAAAATTGGATGACATGGGATGAGATGAGATGAGATGACATGAGATGAGATTAGATGCTGATATACATGTTCCTAACATGTCGGCAAAAAACTCACCAAATCCCTTTAAGTCCCTCAAAACTTGGATGAGATGGGATGAGATGAGATAAGATGACATGAGATGAGATGAGATGCTGATATACATGTTCCTAACATGTCGGAAAAAAACGCACCGAATCCCTTTAATTCCCTCAAAACTTGGATGAGATGGGATAAGATGACATGAGATGACATGAGATGAGATGAGATGCTGATATACATGTTCCTAACATGTTGGCAAAAAATGCACCGAATCCCTTTAAGTCCCTCAAAACTTGGATGAGATGGGATGAGATGAGATGAGATGGGATGAGATGAGATGAGATGACATGAGATGAGATGAGATGCTGATATACATGTTGCTAACATGTCGGCAAAAAACGCACCAAATCCCTTTAAGTCCCTCAAAACTTGGATGAGATGGGATGAGATGAGATGAGATGACATGAGATGAGATGAGATGCTGATATACATCTTCCTAACATGTTTGCAAAAAGCGCACCAAATCCCTTTAAGTCCCTCCAAACTTGGATGAGATGGGATGAGATGAGCTGAGATGACATGAGATGAGATGAGATGCTGATATACATGTTCCTAACATGTCAGCAAAAAATGCACCGAATCCCTTTAAGTCCCTCAAAACTTGGATGAGATGGGATGAGATGAGATGAGAAGACATGAGATGAGATGAGATGCTGATATACATGTTCATAACATGTCGGCAAAAAACTCACCGAATCCCTTTAAGTCCCTCAAAACTTGGATGAGATGGGATGAGATGAGATGACATGAGATGAGATGAGATGCTGATATACATGTTCCTAACATGTCGGCAAAAAACGCACCGAATCCCTTTAAGTCCCTCAAAACTTGGATGAGATGGGATGAGATGAGATGAGATGAAATGAGATGAGATGCTGATATACATGTTACAAACATGTTGGCAAAAAAGCACCGAATCCCTTTAAGTCCCTCAAAACTTGGATGGGATGAGATGAGATGAGATGACATGAGATGAGATGCTGATATACATGTTCCTAACATGTTGGCAAAAAACACACCGAATCCCTTTAAGTCCCTCAAAACTTGGATGAGATGGGATGAGATGAGATGCTGATATACATGTTCCTAACATGTTGGCAAAAAACGCACCGAATGCCTTTAAGTCTCTCAAAACTTGGATGAGATGGGATGAGATGACATGAGATGACATGAGATGAGATGAGATGCTGATATACATGTTCCTAACATGTTGGCAAAAAATGCACCGAATCCCTTTAAGTCCCTCAAAACTTGGATGAGATGGGATGAGATGAGATGAGATGGGATGAGATGAGATGACATGAGATGAGATGAGATGCTGATATACATGTTGCTAACATGTCGGCAAAAAACGCACCAAATCCCTTTAAGTCCCTCAAAACTTGGATGAGATGGGATGAGATGAGATGACATGAGATGAGATGAGATGCTGATATACATCTTCCTAACATGTTTGCAAAAAACGCACCAAATCCCTTTAAGTCCCTCGAAACTTGGATGAGGTGGGATGAGATGAGCTGAGATGACATGAGATGAGATGAGATGCTGATACACATGTTCCTAACATGTTGGCAAAAAATGCACCGAATCCCTTTAAGTCCCTCAAAACTTGGATGAGATGGGATGAGATGAGATGAGAAGACATGAGATGAGATGAGATGCTGATATACATGTTCATAACATGTCGGCAAAAAACTCACCGAATCCCTTTAAGTCCCTCAAAACTTGGATGAGATGGGATGAGATGAGATGACATGAGATGAGATGAGATGCTGATATACATGTTCCTAACATGTCGGCAAAAAACGCACCGAATCCCTTTAAGTCCCTCAAAACTTGGATGAGATGGGATGAGATGAGATGAGATGAAATGAGATGAGATGCTGATATACATGTTACAAACATGTCGGCAAAAAAGCACCGAATCCCTTTAAGTCCCTCAAAACTTGGATGGGATGAGATGAGATGACATGAGATGAGATGCTGATATACATGTTCCTAACATGTTGGCAAAAAACACACCGAATCCCTTTAAGTCCCTCAAAACTTGGATGAGATGGGATGAGATGAGATGCTGATATACATGTTCCTAACATGTTGGCAAAAAACGCACCGAATGCCTTTAAGTCCCTCAAAACTTGGATGAGATGGGATGAGATGACATGATATGACATGAGATGAGATGAGATGCTAATATACATGTTCCTAAAATGTCGGCAAAAAACGCACCGAATCCCTTTAAGTCCCTCCAAACTTGGATGAGATGGGATGAGATGTGATGAGATGACATGAGATGAGATGAGATGCTGATATACATGTTCCTACCATGTTGGCAAAAAACGCACCGAATCCCTTTAAGTCCCTCAAAACTTGGATGAGATGGGATGAGATGAGATAAGATGACATGAGATGAGACAAGATGCTGATATACATGTTCCTAACATGTTGGCAAAAAACGCAACGAATCCCTTTAAGTCCCTCAAAACTTGGATGAGATGGGATGAGATGAGATGAGATGACATGAGATGAGATGAGATGCTGATATACATGTTTCTAACATGTCGGCAAAAAACGCACCGAATCCCTTTAAGTCCCTCAAAACTTGGATGAGATGGGATGAGATGACATGATATGACAAGAGATGTGATGAGATGCTGATATACATGTTCCTAACATGTCGGCAAAAAACGCACCGAATCCCTTTAAGTCCCTCAAAACTTGGATGAGATGGGATGAGATGAGATGAGATGACATGAGATGAGATGAGATGCTGATATACATGTTCCTAACATGTAGGCAAAAAACGCACCGAATGCCTTTAAGTCCCTCAAAACTTGGATGAGATGGGATGAGATGACATGATATGACATGAGATGAGATGCTAATATACATGTTCCTAACATGTCGGCAAAAAACGCACTGAATCCCTTTAAGTCCCTCAAAACTTGGATGAGTTGGGATGAGATGAGATGACATGAGATGAGATGAGATGCTGATATACATGTTTCTAATATGTCAGCAAAAAACTCACCGAATCCCTTTAAGTCCCTCAAAACTTGGATGAGATGGGATGAGTTGAGATGACATGAGATGAGATGAGATGCTGATATATATGTTCCTAACATGTCGGCAAAAAATGCACTGAATCCCTTTAAGTCCCTCAAAACTTGGATGAGATGGGATGAGTTGAGATGAGATGACATGAGATGAGATGAGATGCTGATATACGTGTTTCTAATATGTCGGCAAAAAACGCGCCAAATCCCTTTAAGTTCCTCAAAACTTGGATGAGATGACATGAGATGAGATGGGATGCTGATATACATGTTCCTAACATGTCGGCAAAAAAAGCATCGAATCCCTTTAAGTCCCTCAAAACTTGGATGAGATGGGATGAGATGAGTTGAGATGACATGAGATGAGATGAGATGCTGATATACATGTTCCTAACATGTCGGCAAAAAACGCACCGAATCCCTTTAAGTCCCTCAAAACTTGGATGATATGGGATGAGATGAGATGAGATGACATGAGATAAGACGAGATGCTGATATCCATGTTCCTAACATGTTGGCAAAAAAACGCACCGAATCCCTTTAAGTCCCTCAAAACTTGGATGAGATGGGATGAGATGACATGACATGAGATGAGATGAGATGCTGATATACATGTTCCTAACATGTCAGCAAAAAACGCACCGAATCCCTTTAACTCCCTCAAAACTTGGATGAGATGGGATAGATGAGATGACATGAGATGAGATGCTGATATACATGTTCCTAACATGTCGGCAAAAAACGCACCGAATCCCTTTAAGTCCCTCAAAACTTGGATGAAATGGGATGAGAAGACATGAGATGACATGAGATGAGATGAGATGCTGATATACATGTTCCTAACATGTCGGCAAAAAACGCACCGAATCCCTTTAAGTCCCTCAAAACTTGGATGAAATGGGATGAGAAGACTTGAGATGACATGAGATGAGATGCTGATATACATGTTCCTAACATGATGGCAAAAAACTCACCGAATCCCTTTAAGTCCCTCTAAACTTGGATGAGATGGGATGAGATGTGATGAGATGACATGAGATGAGATGAGATGCTGATATACATGTTCCTAACATGTCGGCAAAAAACACACCGAATCCCTTTAAGTCCCTCAAAACTTGGATGAGATGTGATGAGATGACATGATATGACATGAGATGAGATGAGATGCTGATATACATGTTCCTAACATGTCGGCAAAAAACGCACCGAATCCCTTTAAGTCCCTCAAAACTTGGATGAGATGGGATGAGATGAGATGTGATGACATGAGATGGTATGCTGATACACATGTTCCTAACATGTCGGCAAAAAACTCACCGAATCCGTTTAAGTCCCTCAAAATTTGGATAAGATGGGATGAGATGATGAGATGAGATGAGATGACAGGAGATGAGATGAGATGCTGATATAGATGTTCCTAACATGTCGGCAAAAAACGCACCGAATCCCTTTAAGTCCCTCAAAACTTGGATGAGATGGGATGAGATGAGATGAGATGACATGAGATGAGACAAGATGCTGATATACATGTTCCTAACATGTCAGCAAAAAACGCACCGAATCCCTTTAACTCCCTCAAAACTTGGATGAGATGGGATAGATGAGATGACATGAGATGAGATGCTGATATACATGTTCCTAACATGTCGGCAAAAAACGCACCGAATCCCTTTAAGTCCCTCAAAACTTGGATGAAATGGGATGAGAAGACATGAGATGACATGAGATGAGATGAGATGCTGATATACATGTTCCTAACATGTCGGCAAAAAACGCACCGAATCCCTTTAAGTCCCTCAAAACTTGGATGAAATGGGATGAGAAGACATGAGATGACATGAGATGAGATGCTAATATACATGTTCCTAACATGTCGGTAAAAAACGCGCTGAATCCCTTAAGTCCCTCAAAACTTGGATGAGATGGGATGAGATGAGATGTGATGACATGAGATGGTATGCTGATACACATGTTCCTAACATGTCGGCAAAAAACTCACCGAATCCCTTTAAGTCCCTCAAAACTTGGATGAGATGGGATGAGATGAGATGAGATGACAGGAGATGAGATGAGATGCTGATATACATGTTCCTAACATGTCTGCAAAAAACGCACCGAATCCCTTTAAGTCCCTCCAAACTTGGATGAGATGGGATGAGATGAGATGACATGAGATGAGATGAGATGCTGATATACATGTTCCTAACATGTCGGCAAAAGACGCACCGAATCCCTTTAAGTCCCTCAAAACTTGGATGAAATGGGATAAGATGACATGAGATGACATGAGATGAGATGCTGATATACATGTTCCTAACATGTCGGCAAAAAACGCACCGAATCCCTTTAAGTCCCTCAAAACTTGGATGAGATGGGATGAGATGACATGATATGACATGAGATGAGATGAGATGCTGATATACATGTTCCTAACATGTCGGCAAAAAACGCACCGAATCCCTTTAAGTCCCTCCAAACTTGGATGAGATGGGATGAGATGTGATGAGATGACATGAGATGAGATGCTGATATACATGTTCCTAACATGTTGGCAAAAAACGCACCGAATCCCTTTAAGTCCCTCAAAACTTGGATGAGATGGGATGAGATGACATGATATGACATGAGATGAGATGAGATGCTGATATACATGTTCCTAACATGTCGGCAAAAAACGCACCGAATACCTTTAAGTCCCTCCAAACTTGGATGAGATGGGATGAGATGTAATGAGATGACATGAGATGAGATGAGATGCTGATATACATGTTCTTAACATGTTGGCAAAAAACGCACCAAATCCCTTTAAGTCCCTCAAAAATTGGATGACATGGGATGAGATGAGATGAGATGACATGAGATGAGATTAGATGCTGATATACATGTTCCTAACATGTCGGCAAAAAACTCACCAAATCCCTTTAAGTCCCTCAAAACTTGGATGAGATGGGATGAGATGAGATAAGATGACATGAGATGAGATGAGATGCTGATATACATGTTCCTAACATGTCGGAAAAAAACGCACCGAATCCCTTTAAGTCCCTCAAAACTTGGATGAGATGGGATAAGATGACATGAGATGACATGAGATGAGATGAGATGCTGATATACATGTTCCTAACATGTTGGCAAAAAATGCACCGAATCCCTTTAAGTCCCTCAAAACTTGGATGAGATGGGATGAGATGAGATGAGATGGGATGAGATGAGATGAGATGACATGAGATGAGATGAGATGCTGATATACATCTTCCTAACATGTTTGCAAAAAGCGCACCAAATCCCTTTAAGTCCCTCCAAACTTGGATGAGATGGGATGAGATGAGCTGAGATGACATGAGATGAGATGAGATGCTGATATACATGTTCCTAACATGTCAGCAAAAAATGCACCGAATCCCTTTAAGTCCCTCAAAACTTGGATGAGATGGGATGAGATGAGATGAGAAGACATGAGATGAGATGAGATGCTGATATACATGTTCATAACATGTCGGCAAAAAACTCACCGAATCCCTTTAAGTCCCTCAAAACTTGGATGAGATGGGATGAGATGAGATGACATGAGATGAGATGAGATGCTGATATACATGTTCCTAACATGTCGGCAAAAAACGCACCGAATCCCTTTAAGTCCCTCAAAACTTGGATGAGATGGGATGAGATGAGATGAGATGAAATGAGATGAGATGCTGATATACATGTTACAAACATGTTGGCAAAAAAGCACCGAATCCCTTTAAGTCCCTCAAAACTTGGATGGGATGAGATGAGATGAGATGACATGAGATGAGATGCTGATATACATGTTCCTAACATGTTGGCAAAAAACACACCGAATCCCTTTAAGTCCCTCAAAACTTGGATGAGATGGGATGAGATGAGATGCTGATATACATGTTCCTAACATGTTGGCAAAAAACGCACCGAATGCCTTTAAGTCTCTCAAAACTTGGATGAGATGGGATGAGATGACATGAGATGACATGAGATGAGATGAGATGCTGATATACATGTTCCTAACATGTTGGCAAAAAATGCACCGAATCCCTTTAAGTCCCTCAAAACTTGGATGAGATGGGATGAGATGAGATGAGATGGGATGAGATGAGATGAGATGACATGAGATGAGATGAGATGCTGATATACATGTTGCTAACATGTCGGCAAAAAACGCACCAAATCCCTTTAAGTCCCTCAAAACTTGGATGAGATGGGATGAGATGAGATGACATGAGATGAGATGAGATGCTGATATACATCTTCCTAACATGTTTGCAAAAAACGCACCAAATCCCTTTAAGTCCCTCGAAACTTGGATGAGGTGGGATGAGATGAGCTGAGATGACATGAGATGAGATGAGATGCTGATACACATGTTCCTAACATGTTGGCAAAAAATGCACCGAATCCCTTTAAGTCCCTCAAAACTTGGATGAGATGGGATGAGATGAGATGAGAAGACATGAGATGAGATGAGATGCTGATATACATGTTCATAACATGTCGGCAAAAAACTCACCGAATCCCTTTAAGTCCCTCAAAACTTGGATGAGATGGGATGAGATGAGACGACATGAGATGAGATGAGATGCTGATATACATGTTCCTAACATGTCGGCAAAAAACGCACCGAATCCCTTTAAGTCCCTCAAAACTTGGATGAGATGGGATGAGATGAGATGAGATGAAATGAGATGAGATGCTGATATACATGTTACAAACATGTCGGCAAAAAAGCACCGAATCCCTTTAAGTCCCTCAAAACTTGGATGGGATGAGATGAGATGACATGAGATGAGATGCTGATATACATGTTCCTAACATGTTGGCAAAAAACACACCGAATCCCTTTAAGTCCCTCAAAACTTGGATGAGATGGGATGAGATGAGATGCTGATATACATGTTCCTAACATGTTGGCAAAAAACGCACCGAATGCCTTTAAGTCCCTCAAAACTTGGATGAGATGGGATGAGATGACATGATATGACATGAGATGAGATGAGATGCTAATATACATGTTCCTAAAATGACGGCAAAAAACGCACCGAATCCCTTTAAGTCCCTCCAAACTTGGATGAGATGGGATGAGATGTGATGAGATGACATGAGATGAGATGAGATGCTGATATACATGTTCCTACCATGTTGGCAAAAAACGCACCGAATCCCTTTAAGTCCCTCAAAACTTGGATGAGATGGGATGAGATGAGATAAGATGACATGAGATGAGACAAGATGCTGATATACATGTTCCTAACATGTTGGCAAAAAACGCAACGAATCCCTTTAAGTCCCTCAAAACTTGGATGAGATGGGATGAGATGAGATGAGATGACATGAGATGAGATGAGATGCTGATATACATGTTTCTAACATGTCGGCAAAAAACGCACCGAATCCCTTTAAGTCCCTCAAAACTTGGATGAGATGGGATGAGATGACATGATATGACATGAGATGTGATGAGATGCTGATATACATGTTCCTAACATGTCGGCAAAAAACGCACCGAATCCCTTTAAGTCCCTCAAAACTTGGATGAGATGGGATGAGATGAGATGAGATGACATGAGATGAGATGAGATGCTGATATACATGTTCCTAACATGTAGGCAAAAAACGCACCGAATGCCTTTAAGTCCCTCAAAACTTGGATGAGATGGGATGAGATGACATGATATGACATGAGATGAGATGCTAATATACATGTTCCTAACATGTCGGCAAAAAACGCACTGAATCCCTTTAAGTCCCTCAAAACTTGGATGAGTTGGGATGAGATGAGATGACATGAGATGAGATGAGATGCTGATATACATGTTTCTAATATGTCAGCAAAAAACTCACCGAATCCCTTTAAGTCCCTCAAAACTTGGATGAGATGGGATGAGTTGAGATGACATGAGATGAGATGAGATGCTGATATATATGTTCCTAACATGTCGGCAAAAAATGCACTGAATCCCTTTAAGTCCCTCAAAACTTGGATGAGATGGGATGAGTTGAGATGAGATGACATGAGATGAGATGAGATGCTGATATACGTGTTTCTAATATGTCGGCAAAAAACGCGCCAAATCCCTTTAAGTTCCTCAAAACTTGGATGAGATGACATGAGATGAGATGGGATGCTGATATACATGTTCCTAACATGTCGGCAAAAAAAGCATCGAATCCCTTTAAGTCCCTCAAAACTTGGATGAGATGGGATGAGATGAGTTGAGATGACATGAGATGAGATGAGATGCTGATATACATGTTTCTAACATGTCGGCAAAAAACGCACCGAATCCCTTTAAGTCCCTCAAAACTTGGATGATATGGGATGAGATGAGATGAGATGACATGAGATAAGACGAGATGCTGATATCCATGTTCCTAACATGTTGGCAAAAAAACGCACCGAATCCCTTTAAGTCCCTCAAAACTTGGATGAGATGGGATGAGATGATATGACATGAGATGAGATGAGATGCTGATATACATGTTCCTAACATGTCAGCAAAAAACGCACCGAATCCCTTTAACTCCCTCAAAACTTGGATGAGATGGGATAGATGAGATGACATGAGATGAGATGCTGATATACATGTTCCTAACATGTCGGCAAAAAACGCACCGAATCCCTTTAAGTCCCTCAAAACTTGGATGAAATGGGATGAGAAGACATGAGATGACATGAGATGAGATGAGATGCTGATATACATGTTCCTAACATGTCGGCAAAAAACGCACCGAATCCCTTTAAGTCCCTCAAAACTTGGATGAAATGGGATGAGAAGACATGAGATGACATGAGATGAGATGAGATGCTGATATACATGTTCCTAACATGATGGCAAAAAACTCACCGAATCCCTTTAAGTCCCTCTAAACTTGGATGAGATGGGATGAGATGTGATGAGATGACATGAGATGAGATGAGATGCTGATATACATGTTCCTAACATGTCGGCAAAAAACACACCGAATCCCTTTAAGTCCCTCAAAACTTGGATGAGATGTGATGAGATGACATGATATGACATGAGATGAGATGAGATGCTGATATACATGTTCCTAACATGTCGGCAAAAAACGCACCGAATCCCTTTAAGTCCCTCAAAACTTGGATGAGATGGGATGAGATGAGATGTGATGACATGAGATGGTATGCTGATACACATGTTCCTAACATGTCGGCAAAAAACTCACCGAATCCGTTTAAGTCCCTCAAAACTTGGATAAGATGGGATGAGATGATGAGATGAGATGAGATGACAGGAGATGAGATGAGATGCTGATATAGATGTTCCTAACATGTCGGCAAAAAACGCACCGAATCCCTTTAAGTCCCTCAAAACTTGGATGAGATGGGATGAGATGAGATGAGATGACATGAGATGAGACAAGATGCTGATATACATGTTCCTAACATGTCAGCAAAAAACGCACCGAATCCCTTTAACTCCCTCAAAACTTGGATGAGATGGGATAGATGAGATGACATGAGATGAGATGCTGATATAGATGTTCCTAACATGTCGGCAAAAAATGCACCGAATCCCTTTAAGTCCCTCAAAACTTGGATGAGATGGGATGAGATGAGATGAGATGACATGAGATGAGACAAGATGCTGATATACATGTTCCTAACATGTTGGCAAAAAACGCAACGAATCCCTTTAAGTCCCTCAAAACTTGGATGAGATGGGATGAGATGAGATGAGATGACATGAGATGAGATGCTGATATACATGTTCCTAACATGTTGGCAAAAAACGCACCGAATCCCTTTAAGTCCCTCAAAACTTGGATGAGATGGGATGAGATGAAATGAGATGACATGAGATGAGATGAGATGCTGATATACATGTTCATAACATGTCGGCAAAAAACTCACCGAATCCCTTTAAGTCCCTCAAAACTTGGATGAGATGGGATGAGATGAAATGAGATGACATGAGATGAGATGATATGCTGATATACATGTTCCTAACATGTCGGCAAAAAACGCACTGAATGCCTTTAAGTCCCTCAAAACTTGGATGAGATGGGATGAGATGACATGATATGACATGAGATGAGATGCTAATATACATGTTCCTAACATGTCGGCAAAAAACGCACTGAATCCCTTTAAGTCCCTCAAAACTTGGATGAGTTGGGATGAGATGAGATGAGATGACATGAGATGAGATGAGATGCTGATATACATGTTTCTAATATGTCAGCAAAAAACTCACCGAATCCCTTTAAGTCCCTCAAAACTTGGATGAGATGGGATGAGATGAGATGACATGAGATGAGATGCTAATATACATATTCCTAACATGTCGGCAAAAAACGCACCGAATCCCTTTAAGTCCCTCAAAACTTGGATGAGATGGGATGAGATGAGATGAGATGACATGAGATGAGATGCTGATATACATGTTCCTAACATGTTGGCAAAAAACGCACCGAATCCCTTTAAGTCCCTCAAAACTTGGATGAGATGGGATGAAATGAAACGAGATGACATGAGATGAGATGAGATGCTGATATACATGTTCCTAACATGTCGGCAAAAAACTCACCAAATCACTTTAAGTCCCTCAAAACTTGGATGACATGGGATGAGATGAGATGACATGAGATGAGATGAGATGCTGATATACATGTTCCTAACATGTCGGCAAAAAACGCACCGAATCCCTTTAAGTCCATCAAAACTTGGATGAGATGGGATGAGATGAGATGAGATGACATGAGATGAGATGAGATTCTGATATACATGTTCCTAACATGTTGGCAAAAAATGCACCGAATCCCTTTAAGTCCCTCAAAACTTGGATGAGATGGGATGAGATGAGATGACATGAGATGAGATGAGATGCTGATATACATGTTCCTAACATGTCGGCAAAAAACGCACCGAATCCCTTTAAGTCCCTCAAAACTTGGATGAGATGGGATGAGATGAGATGAGATGACATGAGATGAGATGAGATGCTGATATACATGTTGCTAACATGTTGGCAAAAAACGCACCAAATCCCTTTAAGTCCCTCAAAACTTGGATGAGATGGGATGAGATGAGATGACATGAGATGAGATGAGATGCTGATATACATGTTCCTAACATGTCTGCAAAAAACGCACCGAATCCCTTTAAGTCCCTCTAAACTTGGATGAGATGGGATGAGATGAGATGACATGAGATGAGATGCTGATATACATGTTCCAAACATGTCGGCAAAACACGCACCAAATCCCTTTAAGTCCTTCAAAATTTGCATGAAATGGGATGAGATGACATGAGATGACATGAGATGAGATGAGATGCTGATATACATGTTCCAAACATGTCGGCAAAAAACGCACCGAATCCCTTTAAGTCCCTCAAAACTTGGATGAGATGGGATGAGATGACATGATATGACATGAGATGAGATGAGATGCTGATATACATGTTCCTAACATGTTGGCAAAAAACGCACCAAATCCCTTTAAGTCCCTCCAAACTTGGATGAGATGGGATGAGATGTGATGAGATGACATGAGATGAGATGAGATGCTGATATACATGTTCCTAACATGTTGGCAAAAAATGCACCAAATCCCTTTAAGTCCCTCAAAACTTGGATGAGATGGGATGAGATGACATGATATGACATGAGATGAGATGAGATGCTGATATACATGTTCCTAACATGTCGGCAAAAAACGCACCGAATCCCTTTAAGTCCCTCCAAACTTGGATGAGATGGGATGAGATGTAATGAGATGACACGAGATGAGATGAGATGCTGATATACATGTTCCTAACATGTTGGCAAAAAACGCACCAAATCCCTTTAAGTCCCTCAAATCTTGGATGACATGGGATGAGATGGGATGAGATGACATGACATGAGATGAGATGAGATGCTGATATACATGTTCCTAACATGTCAGCAAAAAACGCACCGAATCCCTTTAACTCCCTCAAAACTTGGATGAGATGGGATAGATGAGATGACATGAGATGAGATGCTGATATACATGTTCCTAACATGTCGGCAAAAAACGCACCGAATCCCTTTAAGTCCCTCAAAACTTGGATGAAATGGGATGAGAAGACATGAGATGACATGAGATGAGATGAGATGCTGATATACATGTTCCTAACATGTCGGCAAAAAACGCACCGAATCCCTTTAAGTCCCTCAAAACTTGGATGAGATGGGATGAGATGATATGATATGACATGAGATGAGATGAGATGCTGATATACATGTTCCTAACATGTCGGCAAAAAACTCACCGAATCCCTTTAAGTCCCTCTAAACTTGGATGAGATGGGATGAGATGTGATGAGATGACATGAGATGAGATGAGATGCTGATATACATGTTCCTAACATGTCGGCAAAAAACGCACCGAATCCCTTTAAGTCCCTACAAACTTGGATGAGATGGGATGAGATGTAATGAGATGACATGAGATGAGATGAGATGCTGATATATATGTTCCTAACATGTTGGCAAAAAACTCACCAAATCCCTTTAAGTCCCTCAAAACTTGGATGACATGGGATGAGATGAGATGAGATGAGATGACATGAGATGAGATGAGAAGCTAATATACATGTTCCTAACATGTCGGCAAATAACTCACCGAATCCCTTTAAGTCCCTCAAAACTTGGATGAGATGGGATGAGATGAGATGACATGAGATGAGATGAGATGCTGATATATATGTTCCTAACATGTCGGCAAAAAACGCACCGAATCCCTTTAAGTCCCTCAAAACTTGGATGAGATGTGATGAGATGACATGATATGACATGAGATGAGATGCTGATATACATGTTCCTAACATGTCGGCAAAAAACGCACCGAATCCCTTTAAGTCCCTCAAAACTTGGATGAGATGGGATGAGATGAAATGAGATGAGATGCTAATATACATGTTCCTAACATGTCGGCAAAAAACGCACTGAATCCCTTAAGTCCCTCAAACCTTGGATGAGATGGGTTGAGATGAGATGTGATGACATGAGATGAGATGATATGCTGATACACATGTTCCTAACATGTCGGTAAAAAACTCACCGAATCCCTTTAAGTCCCTCAAAACTTGGATGAGATGGGATGAGATGAGATGAGATGACATGAGATGAGATGAGATGCTGATATATTTGTTCCTAACATGTCGGAAAAAAACACACCGAATCCCTTTAAGTCCCTCAAAACTTGGATGAGATGTGATGAGATGACATGATATGACATGAGATGAGATGAGATGCTGATATACATGTTCCTAACATGTCGGCAAAAAACGCACCGAATCCCTTTAAGTCCCTCAAAACTTGGATGAGATGGGATGAGATGAG
The DNA here is from genome assembly GCF_039654945.1 of Dendrobates tinctorius. Taxonomy (NCBI): domain Eukaryota; kingdom Metazoa; phylum Chordata; class Amphibia; order Anura; family Dendrobatidae; genus Dendrobates; species Dendrobates tinctorius. Next base: position 23,261,067 of record NW_027361795.1, read on the forward strand.
ATGTGATGACATGAGATGGTATGCTGATACACATGTTCCTAACATGTCGGCAAAAAACTCACCGAATCCCTTTAAGTCCCTCAAAACTTGGATGAGATGGGATGAGATGAGATGAGATGACAGGAGATGAGATGAGATGCTGATATAGATGTTCCTAACATGTCGGCAAAAAACGCACCGAATCCCTTTAAGTCCCTCAAAACTTGGATGAGATGGGATGAGATGAGATGAGATGACATGAGATGAGACAAGATGCTGATATACATGTTCCTAACATGTTGGCAAAAAACGCAACAAATCCCTTTAAGTCCCTCAAAACTTGGATGAGATAGGATGAGATGAGATGAGATGACATGAGATGAGATGCTGATATACATGTTCCTAACATGTTGGCAAAAAACGCACCGAATCCCTTTAAGTCCCTCAAAACTTGGATGAGATGGGATGAGATGAAATGAGATGATATGAGATGAGATGAGATGCTGATATACATGTTCCTAACATGTCGGCAAAAAACGCACCGAATGCCTTTAAGTCCCTCAAAACTTGGATGAGATGGGATGAGATGACATGATATGACATGAGATGAGATGCTAATATACATGTTCCTAACATGTCGGCAAAAAACGCACTGAATCCCTTTAAGTCCCTCAAAACTTGGATGAGTTGGGATGAGATGAGATGAGATGACATGAGATGAGATGAGATGCTGATATACATGTTTCTAATATGTCAGCAAAAAACTCACCGAATCCCTTTAAGTCCCTCAAAACTTGGATGAGATGGGATGAGATGAGATGACATGAGATGAGATGCTAATATACATGTTCCTAACATGTCGGCAAAAAACGCACCGAATCCCTTTAAGTCCCTCAAAACTTGGATGAGATGGGATGAGATGAGATGAGATGACATGAGATGAGATGCTAATATACATGTTCCTAACATGTCGGCAAAAAACGCACCGAATACCTTTAAGTCCCTCAAAACTTGAATGAGATGGGATGAGATGAGATGAGATGACATGAGATGAGATGCTAATATACATGTTCCTAACATGTCGGCAAAAAACGCACCGAATCCCTTTAAGTCCCTCAAAACTTGGATGAGATGGGATGAGATGAGATGAGATGACATGAGATGAGATGCTGATATACATGTTCCTAACATGTCGGCAAAAAACTCACCAAATCACTTTAAGTCCCTCAAAACTTGGATGAGATGGGATGAGATGAGATGACATTAGATGAGATGAGATGCTGATATACATGTTCCTAACATGTCGGCAAAAAACGCACCGAATCCCTTTAAGTCCATCAAAACTTGGATGAGATGGGATGAGATGAGATGAGATGACATGAGATGAGATGAGATTCTGATATACATGTTCCTAACATGGTGGCAAAAAACGCACCAAATCCCTTTAAGTCCCTCAAAACTTGGATGAGATGGGATGAGATGAGATGACATGAGATGAGATGAGATGCTGATATACATGTTCCTAACATGTCGGCAAAAAACGCACCGAATCCCTTTAAGTCCCTCAAAACTTGGATGAGATGGGATGAGATGAGATGAGATGACATGAGATGAGATGAGATGCTGATATACATGTTGCTAACATGTCGGCAAAAAACGCACCAAATCCCTTTAAGTCCCTCAAAACTTGGATGAGATGGGATGAGATGAGATGACATGAGATGAGATGAGATGCTGATATACATGTTCCTAACATGTCTGCAAAAAACGCACCGAATCCCTTTAAGTCCCTCCAAACTTGGATGAGATAGGATGAGATGAGATGACATGAGATGAGATGCTGATATACATGTTCCTAACATGTCGGCAAAACACGCACCGAATCCCTTTAAGTCAATCAAAATTTGGATGAAATGGGATGAGATGACATGAGATGACATGAGATGAGATGAGATGCTGATATACATGTTCCTAACATGTCGGCAAAAAACATACCGAATCCCTTTAAATCCCTCAAAACTTGGATGAGATGGGATGAGATGACATGATATGACATGAGATGAGATGAGATGCTAATATACATGTTCCTAAAATGTCGGCAAAAAACGCACCGAATCCCTTTAAGTCCCTCCAAACTTGGATGAGATGGGATGAGATGTGATGAGATGACATGAGATGAGATGAGATGCTGATATACATGTTCCTACCATGTTGGCAAAAAACGCACCGAATCCCTTTAAGTCCCTCAAAACTTGGATGAGATGGGATGAGATGAGATAAGATGACATGAGATGAGACAAGATGCTGATATACATGTTCCTAACATGTCGGCAAAAAACGCACCGAATCCCTTTAAGTCCCTCAAAACTTGGATGTGATGGGATGAGATGAGATGAGATGACATGAGATGAGATGAGATGCTGATATACATGTTCCTAACATGTAGGCAAAAAACGCACCGAATGCCTTTAAGTCCCTCAAAACTTGGATGAGATGGGATGAGATGACATGATATGACATGAGATGAGATGCTAATATACATGTTCCTAACATGTCGGCAAAAAACGCACTGAATCCCTTTAAGTCCCTCAAAACTTGGATGAGTTGGAATGAGATGAGATGAGATGACATGAGATGAGATGAGATGCTGATATACATGTTTCTAATATGTCAGCAAAAAACTGACCGAATCCCTTTAAGTCCCTCAAAACTTGGATGAGATGGGATGAGATGAGATGACATGAGATGAGATGCTAATATACATGTTCCTAACATGTCGACAAAAAACGCACCGAATCCCTTTAAGTCCCCCAAAACTTGGATGAGATGGGATGAGTTGAGATGACATGAGATGAGATGAGATGCTGATATATATGTTCCTAACATGTCGGCAAAAAATGCACTGAATCCCTTTAAGTCCCTCAAAACTTGGATGAGATGGGATGAGTTGAGATGAGATGACATGAGATGAGATGAGATGCTGATATACGTGTTTCTAATATGTCGGCAAAAAACGCGCCAAATCCCTTTAAGTTCCTCAAAACTTGAATGAGATGGGATGAGATGAGATGACATGAGATGAGATGGGATGCTGATATACATGTTCCTAACATGTCGGCAAAAAAAGCATCGAATCCCTTTAAGTCCCTCAAAACTTGGATAAGATGGGAAGAGATGAGTTGAGATGACATGAGATGAGATGAGATGCTGATATACATGTTCATAACATGTCGGCAAAAAACGCACCGAATCCCTTTAAGTCCCTCAAAACTTGGATGATATGGGATGAGATGAGATGAGATGACATGAGATAAGACGAGATGCTGATATCCATGTTCCTAACATGTTGGCAAAAAAACGCACCGAATCCCTTTAAGTCCCTCAAAACTTGGATGAGATGGGATGAGATGACATGACATGAGATGAGATGAGATGCTGATATACATGTTCCTAACATGTCAGCAAAAAACGCACCGAATCCCTTTAACTCCCTCAAAACTTGGATGAGATGGGATAGATGAGATGACATGAGATGAGATGCTGATATACATGTTCCTAACATGTCGGCAAAAAACGCACCGAATCCCTTTAAGTCCCTCAAAACTTGGATGAAATGGGATGAGAAGACATGAGATGACATGAGATGAGATGAGATGCTGATATACATGTTCCTAACATGTCGGCAAAAAATGCACCGAATCCCTTTAAGTCCCTCAAAACTTGGATGAGATGGGATGAGATGATATGATATGACATGAGATGAGATGAGATGCTGATATACATGTTCCTAACATGTCGGCAAAAAACTCACCAAATCCCTTTAAGTCCCTCTAAACTTGGATGAGATGGGATGAGATGTGATGAGATGACATGAGATGAGATGAGATGCTGATATACATGTTCCTAACATGTCGGCAAAAAACGCACTGAATCCCTTTAAGTCCCTACAAACTTGGATGAGATGGGATGAGATGTAATGAGATGACATGAGATGAGATGAGATGCTGATATATATGTTCCTAACATGTTGGCAAAAAACTCACCAAATCCCTTTAAGTCCCTCAAAACTTGGATGACATGGGATGAGATGAGATGAGATGACATGAGATGAGATGAGATGCTAATATACATGTTCCTAACATGTCGACAAATAACTCACCGAATCCCTTTAAGTCCCTCAAAACTTGGATGAGATGGGATGAGATGAGATGACATGAGATGAGATGAGATGCTGATATATATGTTCCTAACATGTCGGCAAAAAACGCACCGAATCCCTTTAAGTCCCTCAAAACTTGGATGAGATGTGATGAGATGACATGATATGACATGAGATGAGATGAGATGCTGATATACATGTTCCTAACATGTCGGCAAAAAACGCACCGAATCCCTTTAAGTCCCTCAAAACTTGGATGAGACGGGATGAGATGAAATGAGATGAGATGCTAATATACATGTTCCTAACATGTCGGCAAAAAACGCACTGAATCCCTTAAGTCCCTCAAACCTTGGATGAGATGGGTTGAGATGAGATGTGATGACATGAGATGAGATGATATGCTGATACACATGTTCCTAACATGTCGGCAAAAAACTCACCGAATCCCTTTAAGTCCCTCAAAACTTGGATGAGATGGGATGAGATGAGATGTGATGACATGAGATGGTATGCTGATACACATGTTCCTAACATGTCGGCAAAAAACTCACCGAATCCCTTTAAGTCCCTCAAAACTTGGATGAGATGGGATGAGATGAGATGACAGGAGATGAGATGAGATGCTGATATAGATGTTCCTAACATGTCGGCAAAAAACGCACCGAATCCCTTTAAGTCCCTCAAAACTTGGATGAGATGGGATGAGATGAGATGAGATGACATGAGATGAGACAAGATGCTGATATACATGTTCCTAACATGTTGGCAAAAAACGCAACAAATCCCTTTAAGTCCCTCAAAACTTGGATGAGATGGGATGAGATGAGATGAGATGACATGAGATGAGATGCTGATATACATGTTCCTAACATGTTGGCAAAAAACGCACCGAATCCCTTTAAGTCCCCCAAAACTTGGATGAGATGGGATGAGATGAAATGATATGACATGAGATGAGATGAGATGCTGATATACATGTTCCTAACATGTCGGCAAAAAACGCACCGAATGCCTTTAAGTCCCTCAAAACTTGGATGAGATGGGATGAGATGACATGATATGACATGAGATGAGATGCTAATATACATGTTCCTAACATGTCGGCAAAAAACGCACTGAATCCCTTTAAGTCCCTCAAAACTTGGATGAGTTGGGATGAGATGAGATGAGATGAGATGACATGAGATGAGATGAGATGCTGATATACATGTTTCTAATATGTCAGCAAAAAACTCACCGAATCCCTTTAAGTCCCTCAAAACTTGGATGAGATGGGATGAGATGAGATGACATGAGATGAGATGCTTATATACATGTTCCTAACATGTCGGCAAAAAACGCACCGAATCCCTTTAAGTCCCTCAAAACTTGGATGAGATGGGATGAGATGAGATGAGATGACATGAGATAAGATACTGATATACATGTTCCTAACATGTTGGCAAAAAACGCACCGAATCCCTTTAAGTCACTCAAAACTTGTATGAGATGGGATGAGATGAAACGAGATGACATGAGATGAGATGAGATGCTGATATACATGTTCCTAACATGTCGGCAAAAAACTCACCAAATCACTTTAAGTCCCTCAAAACTTGGATGAGATGGGATGAGATGAGATGACATGAGATGAGATGAGATGCTGATATACATGTTCCTAACATGTCGGCAAAAAACGCACAGAATCCCTTTAAGTCCATCAAAACTTGGATGAGATGGGATGAGATGAGATGAGATGACATGAGATGAGATGAGATTCTGATATACATGTTCCTAACATGTTGGCAAAAAACGCACCAAATCCCTTTAAGTCCCTCAAAACTTGGATGAGATGGGATGAGATGAGATGACATGAGATGAGATGAGATGCTGATATACATGTTCCTAACATGTCGGCAAAAAACGCACCGAATCCCTTTAAGTCCCTCAAAACTTGGATGAGATGGGATGAGATGAGATGAGATGACATGAGATGAGATGAGATGCTGATATACATGTTGCTAACATGTCGGCAAAAAACGCACCAAATCCCTTTAAGTCCCTCAAAACTTGGATGAGATGGGATGAGATGAGATGACATGAGATGAGATGAGATGCTGATATACATGTTCCTAACAAGTCTGCAAAAAACGCACCGAATTCCTGTAAGTCCCTCCAAACTTGGATGAGATAGGATGAGATGAGATAACATGAGATGAGATGATGATATACATGTTCCTAACATGTCGGCAAAAAACGCACCAAATCCCTTTAAGTCCCTCAAAACTTGGATGACATGGGATGAGATGAGATGAGATGACATGAGATGAGATGAGATGCTAATATACATGTTCCTAACATGTCGGCAAAAAACTCATCGAATCCCTTTAAGTCCCTCAAAACTTGGATGAGATGGGATGAGATGAGATAAGATGACATGAGATGAGATGAGATGCTGATATACATGTTCCTAACATGTCGGCAAAAAATGCACCGAATCCCTTTAAGTCCCTCAAAACTTGGATGAGATGGGATGAGATGAGATGAGATGACATGAGATGAGATGCTAATTTACATATTCCTAACATGTCGGCAAAACACTCACCGAATCCCTTTAAGTCCCTCAAAACTTGGATGAGATGGGATGAGATGAAATGCGATGAGATGCTAATATACATGTTCCTAACATGTCGGCAAAAAACGCACTGAATCCCTTAAGTCCCTCAAAACTTGGATGAGATGGGTAGAGATGACATGAGATGACATGAGATGAGATGAGATGCTGATATACATGTTACTAACATGTCGGCAAAAAACGCACCGAATCCCTTTAAGTCCCTCCAAACTTGGATGAGATGGGATGAGATGTGATAAGATGACATGAGATGAGATGAGATGCTGATATACATGTTCCTAACATGTTGGCAAAAAAAGCACCGAATCCCTTTAAGTCCCTCAAAACTTGGATGAGATGGGATGAGATGAAATGCGATGAGATGCTAATATACATGTTCCTAACATGTCGGCAAAAAACGCACTGAATCCCTTAAGTCCCTCAAAACTTGGATGAGATGGGTTGAGATGACATGAGATGAGATGAGATGCTGATATACATGTTACTAACATGTCGGCAAAAAACGCACCGAATCCCTTTAAGTCCCTCCAAACTTGGATGAGATGGGATGAGATGTGATGAGATGACATGAGATGAGATGAGATGCTGATATACATGTTCCTAACATGTTGGCAAAAAAAGCACCGAATCCCTTTAAGTCCCTCAAAACTTGGATGAGATGGGATGAGATGACATGATATGACATGAGATGAGATGAGATGCTGATATACATGTTCCTAACATGTCGGCAAAAAACGCACCGCATACCTTTAAGTCCCTCCAAACTTGGATGAGATGGGATGAGATGTAATGAGATGACATGAGATGAGATGAGATGCTGATATACATGTTCCTAACATGTTGGCAAAAAACGCACCAAATCCCTTTAAGTCCCTCAAAACTTGGATGACATGGGATGAGATGAGATGAGATGACAAGAGATGAGATGAGATGCTAATATACATGTTCCTAACATGTCGGCAAAAAACTCACCGAATCCCTTTAAGTCCCTCAAAACTTGGATGAGATGGGATGAGATGAAATAAGATGACATGAGATGAGATGAGATGCTGATAAACATGTTCCTAACATGTCGGCAAAAAACGCACGGAATCCCTGTAAGTCCCTCAAAACTTGGATGAGATGGGATGAGATGACATGAGATGAGATGAGATGCTAATTTACATGTCCCTAACATGTCGGCAAAACACTCACCGAATCCCTTTAAGTCCCTCAAAACTTGGATGAGATGGGATGAGATGAAATGAGATGAGATGCTAATATACATGTTCCTAACATGTCGGAAAAAAAAACGCACTGAATCCATTAAGTCCCTCAAAGATTGGATGAGATGGGTTGAGATGAGATGTGATGACATGAGATGAGATGATATGCTGATACACATGTTCCTAACATGTCGGCAAAAAACTCACCGAATCCCTTTAAGTCCCTCAAAACTTGGATGAGATGGGATGAGATGAAATGAGATAACATGAGATGAGATGCTAATATACATGTTCCTAACATGTCGGTAAAAAACACGCTGAATCCCTTAAGTCCCTCAAAACTTGGATGAGATGGGATGAGATGAGATGTGATGACATGAGATGGTATACTGATACACATGTTCCTAACATGTCGGCAAAAAACTCACTGAATTCCTTTAAGTCCCTCAAAACTTGGATGAGATGGGATGAGATGAGATGACAGGAGATGAGATGAGATGCTGATATAGATGTTCCTAACATGTCGGCAAAAAACGCACCGAATCCCTTAAAGTCCCTCAAAACTTGGATGAGATGGGATGAGATGAGATGAGATGACATGAGATGAGACGAGATGCTGATATACATGTTCCTAACATGTTGGCAAAAAACGCACCGAATCCCTTTAAGTCCCTCAAAACTTGGATGAGATGGGATGAGATGACATGATATGACATGAGATGAGATGACATGCTGATATACATGTTCCTAACATGTCGGCAAAAAATGCACCGAATCCCTTTAAGTCCCTCAAAACTTGGATGAGATGGGATGAGATGAGATGAGATGACATGAGATGAGATGCTGATATACATGTTCCTAACATGTTGGCAAAAAACTCACCGAATCTTTTTAAGTCCCTCAAAACTTGGATGAGATGGGATGAGATGAAATGAGATGACATGAGATGAGATGAGATGCTGATATACATGTTCCTAACATGTCGGCAAAAAACTCACCGAATCCCTTTAAGTCCCTCAAAACTTGGATGAGATGGGATGAGATGAAATGAGATAACATGAGATGAGATGAGATGCTGATATACATGTTACTAACATGTCGGCAAAAAACGCACCGAATGCCTTTAAGTCCCTCAAAACTTGGATGAGATTGGATGAGATGACATGATATGACATGAGATGAGATGCTAATATACATGTTCCTAACATGTCGGCAAAAAACGCACTGAATCCCTTTAAGTCCCTCAAAACTTGGATGAGTTGGGATGAGATGAGATGAGATGACATGAGATGAGATGAGATGCTGATATACATGTTTCTAATATGTCAGCAAAAAACTCACCGAATCCCTTTAAGTCCCTCAAAACTTGGATGAGATGGGATGAGATGAGATGACATGAGATGAGATGCTAATATACATGTTCCTTACATGTCGGCAAAAAACGCACCGAATCCCTTTAAGTCCCTCCAAACTTGGATGAGATGGGATGAGATGTGATGAGATGACATGAGATGAGATGAGATGCTGATATACATGTTCCTAACATGTTGTCAAAAAACGCACCGAATCCCTTTAAGTCCCTCAAAACTTGGATGAGATGGGATGAGATGACATGATATGACATGAGATGAGATGAGATGCTGATATACATGTTCCTAACATGTCGGCAAAAAATGCACCGAATCCCTTTAAGTCCCTCCAAACTTGGATGAGATGGGATGAGATGTAATGAGATGACATGAGATGAGATGAGATGCTGATATACACTTTCCTAACATGTTGGCAAAAAACGCACCAAATCCCTTTAAGTCCCTCAAAGCTTGGATGAGATGGGATGAGATGAGATGACATGAGATGAGATGCTGATATACATGTTCCAAACATGTCGGCAAAAAACGCACCGAATCCCTTTAACTCCCTCAAATCTTGGATGAGATGGGATAGATGAGATGACATGAGATGAGATGCTGATATACATGTTCCTAACATGTTGGCAAAAAACGCACCGAATCCCTTTAAGTCCCTCAAAACTTGGATGAAATGGGATGAGATGACATGAGATGAGATGAGATGCTGATATACATGTTCCTAACATGTCGGCAAAAAACGCACCGAATCCCTTTAAGTCCTCAAAACTTGGATGAGATGGAATGAGATGATATGATATGACATGAGATGAGATGAGATGCTGATATACATGTTCCTAACATGTCAGCAAAAAACGCACCGAATCCCTTTAAGTCCCTCCAAACTTGGATGACATGGGATGAGATGAGATGAGATGACATGAGATGAGATGAGATGCTAATATACATGTTCCTAACATGTCGGCAAAAAACGCAACGAATCCCTTTAGGTCCCTCCAAACTTGGATGAGATGGGATGAGATGAAATGAGATGAGATGCTAATATACATGTTCCTAACATGTCGGCAAAAAACGCACTGAATCCCTTAAGTCCCTCAAACCTTGGATGAGATGGGTTGAGATGAGATGTGATGACATGAGATGAGATGATATGCTGATACACATGTTCCTAACATGTTGGCAAAAAACTAACCGAATCCCTTTAAGTCCCTCAAAACTTGGATGAGATGGGATGAGATGAGATGACATGAGATGAGATGAGATGCTGATATATATGTTCCTAACATGTCGGCAAAAAATGCACCGAATCCCTTTAAGTCCCTCAAAACTTGGATGAGATGTGATGAGATGACATGATATGACATGAGATGAGATGAGATGCTGATATACATGTTCCTAACATGTCGGCAAAAAACGCACCGAATCCCTTTAAGTCCCTCAAAACTTGGATGAGATGGGATGAGATGAGATGTGATGACATGAAATGGTATGCTGATACACATGTTCCTAACATGTCTGCAAAAAACTCACCGAATCCCTTTAAGTCTCTCAAAACTTGGATGAGATTGGATGAGATGAGATGAGATGACAGGAGATGAGATGAGATGCTGATATAGATGTTCCTAAAATGTCGGCAAAAAACTCACCGAATGCCTTTAAGTCCCTCAAAACTTGGATGAGATGGGATGAGATGAGATGAGATGACATGAGATGAGAAGAGATGCTGATATACATGTTCCTAACATGTTGGCAAAAAACGCAACGAATCCCTTTAAGTCCCTCAAAACTTGGATGAGATGTGATGAGATGAGATGAGATGACATGAGATGAGATGAGATGCTGATATACATGTTTCTAACATGTCGGCAAAAAACGCACCGAATCCCTTTAAGTCCCTCAAAACTTGGATGAGATGGGATGAGATGACATGATATGACATGAGATGAGATGAGATGCAGATATACATGTTCCTAACATGTCGGCAAAAAATGCACCGAATCCCTTTAAGTCCCTCAAAACTTGGATGAGATGGGATGAGATGAGATGAGATGACTTGAGATGAGATGCTGATATACATGTTCCTAACATGATGGCAAAAAACGCACCGAATCCCTTTAAGTCCCTCAAAACTTGGATGAGATGGGATGAGATGAAATGAGATGACATGAGATGAGATGAGATGCTAATATACATGTTCCTAACATGTCGGCAAAAAACGCACCGAATCCCTTTAAGTCCCTCCAAACTTGGATGAGATGGGATGAGATGTGATGAGATGACATGAGATGAGATGAGATGCTGATATGCATGTTCCTAACATGTCGGCAAAAAATGCACCGAATCCCTTTAAGTCCCTAAAGACTTGGATGAGATGGGATGAGAAGAGATGAGATGACATGAGACGAGATGCTGATATACATGTTCCTATCATGTCGGCAAAAAAACGCAGCGAATCCCTTTAAGTCCCCCAAAACTTGGATGAGATGGGATGAGATGACATGAGATGAGATGAGATGCTGATATACATGTTCCTAACATGTTGGCAAAAAATGCACCGAATCCCTTTAAGTCCCTCAAAACTTGGATGAGATGGGATGAGTTGAGATGAGATGACATGAGATGAGATGAGATGCTGATATACGTGTTCCTAACATGTCGGCAAAAAACGCGCCAAATCCCTTTAAGTTCCTCAAAACTTGAATGAGATGGGATGAGATAGATGACATGAGATGAGATGAGATGCTGATATACATGTTCCTAACATGTCGGCAAAAAAAGCATCGAATCCCTTTAAGTCCCTCAAAACTTGGATGAGATGGGATAAGATGAGTTGAGATGACATGAGATGAGATGAGATGCTGATATACATGTTCCTAACATGTTGGCAAAAAACGCACCGAATCCCTTTAAGTCCCTCAAAACTTGGATGAGATGGGATGAGATGAGATGACATGAGATGAGATGAGATGCTGATATACATGTTCCTAACATGTCGGCAAAAAACGCACCGAATCCCTTTAAGTCCCTCAAAACTTGGATGAGATGGGATGAGATGAGATGACATGAGATGAGATGAGATGCTGATATACATGTTGCTAACATGTCGGCAAAAAACGCACCAAATCCCTTTAAGTCCCTCAAAACTTGGATGAGATGGGATGAGATGAGATGACATGAGATGAGATGAGATGCTGATATACATGTTCCTAACATGTCGGCAAAAAACGCACCGAATCCCTTTAAGTCCCTCCAAACTTGGATGAGATGGGATGAGATGAGATGACATGAGATGAGATGCTGATATACATGTTCCTAACATGTCGGCAAAACACGCACCGAATCCCTTTAAGTCCCTCAAAATTTGGATGAAATGGGATGAGATGACATGAGATGACATGAGATGAGATGAGATGCTGATATACATGTTCCTAACATGTCGGCAAAAAACGCACCGAATCCCTTTAAGTCCCTCCAAACTTGGATGAGATGGGATGAGATATGATGAGATGACATGAGATGAGATGAGATGCTGATATACATGTTCCTACCATGTTTGCAAAAAACGCACCGAATCCCTTTAAGTCCCTCAAAACTTGGATGAGATGGGATGAGATGAGATAAGATGACATGAGATGAGACAAGATGCTGATATACATGTTCCTAACATGTTGGCAAAAAACGCAACGAATCCCTTTAAGTCCCTCAAAACTTGGATGAGATGGGATGAGATGAGATGAGATGACATGAGATGAGATGAGATGCTGATATACATGTTTCTAACATGTCGGCAAAAAATGCACCGAATCCCTTTAAGTCCCTCAAAACTTGGATGAGATGGGATGAGATGACATGATATGACATGAGATGTGATGAGATGCTGATATACATGTTCCTAACATGCCGGCAAAAAACGCACCGAATCCCTTTAAGTCCCTCAAAACTTGGATGAGATGGGATGAGATGAGATGAGATGACATGAGATGAGATGAGATGCTGATATACATGTTCCTAACATGTCGGCAAAAAACTCACCGAATCCCTTTAAGTCCCTCAAAACTTGGATGAGATGGGATGAGATGAGATGACATGAGATGAGATGCTAATATACATGTTCCTAACATGTCGGCAAAAAACGCACCGAATCCCTTTAAGTCCCCCAAAACTTGGATGAGATGGGATGAGTTGAGATGACATGAGATGAGATGAGATGCTGATATATATGTTCCTAACATGTCGGCAAAAAATGCACTGAATCCCTTTAAGTCCCTCAAAACTTGGATGAGATGGGATGAGTTGAGATGAGATGACATGAGATGAGATGAGATGCTGATATACGTGTTTCTAATATGTCGGCAAAAAATGCGCCAAATCCCTTTAAGTTCCTCAAAACTTGAATGAGATGGTATGAGATGAGATGACATGAGATGAGATGGGATGCTGATATACATGTTCCTAACATGTCGGCAAAAAAAGCATTGAATCCCTTTAAGTCCCTCAAAACTTGGATGAGATGGGATGAGATGAGTTGAGATGACATGAGATGAGATGAGATTCTGATATACATGTTCCTAACATGTCGGCAAAAAACGCACCGAATCCCTTTAAGTCCCTCAAAACTTGGATGATATGGGATGAGATGAGATGAGATGACATGAGATAAGACGAGATGCTGATATCCATGTTCCTAACATGTTGGCAAAAAAACGCACCGAATCCCTTTAAGTCCCTCAAAACTTGGATGAGATGGGATGAGATGAGATGACATGAGATGAGATGAGATGCTGATATACATGTTTCTAACATGTCGGCAAAAAACACACCTAATCCCTTTAAGTCCCTCAAAACTTGGATGAGATGGGATGAGATGACATGATATGACATGAGATGAGATGAGATGCTGATATACATGTTCATAACATGTCGGCAAAAAACGCACCGAATCCCTTTAAGTCCCTCAAAACTTGGATGAGATGGGATGAGATGAGATGAGATGACATGAGATGAGATGCTGATATACATGTTCCTAACATGTTGGCAAAAAACGCACCGAATCCCTGTAAGTCCCTCAAAACTTGGATGAGATGGGATGAGATGAAACGAGATGACATGAGATGAGATGAGATGCTGATATACATGTTCCTAACATGTTGGCAAAAAGCGCACCGAATCCCTTTAAGTCCCTCAAAACTTGGATGAGATGGGATGAGATGAGATGACATGAGATGAGATGAGATGCTGATATATATGTTCCTAACATGTCGGCAAAAAACGCACCGAATCCCTTTAAGTCCCTCAAAACTTGGATGAGATGGGATGAGATAAGATGAGATGACATAAGATGAGATGAGATGCTGATATACATGTTGCTAACATGTCGGCAAAAAACGCACCAAATCCCTTTAAGTCCCTCAAAACTTGGATGAGATGGGATGAGATGAGATGAGATGACATGAGATGAGATGAGATGCTGATATACATGTTCCTAACATGTCTGCAAAAAATGCACCAAATCCCTTTAAGTCCCTCCAAACTTGGATGAGATGGGATGAGATGAGATGACATGAGATGAGATGCTGATATACATGTTCCTAACATGTCGGCAAAACACGCACCGAATCCCTTTAAGTCCCTCAAAACTTGGATGAAATGGGATGAGATGACATGAGATGACATGAGATGAGATGAGATGCTGATATACATGTTCCTAACATGTCGGCAAAAAACATACCGAATCCCTTTAAGTCCCTCAAAACTTGGATGAGATGGGATGAGATGACATGATATGACATGAGATGAGATGAGATGCTAATATACATGTTCCTAACATGTAGGCAAAAAACGCACCGAATCCCTTTAAGTCCCTCCAAACTTGGATGAGATAGGATGAGATGTGATGAGATGACATGAGATGAGATGAGATGCTGATATACATGTTCCTAACATGTTGGCAAAAAACGCACCGAATCCCTTTAAGTCCCTCAAAACTTGGATGAGATGGGACGAGATGACATGATATGACATGAGATGAGATCTGATGCTGATATACATGTTCCTAACATGTTGGCAAAAAACGAACCGAATCCCTTTAAGTCCCTCCAAACTTTGATGAGATGGGATGAGATGTAATGAGATGACATGAGATGAGATGAGATGCTGATATACATGTTCCTAACATGTCGGCAAAAAACGCACCAAATCCCTATAAGTCCCTGAAAACTTGGATGACATGGGATGAGATGAGATGAGATGACATGAGATGAGATGAGATGCTAATATACATGTTCCTAACATGTCGGCAAAAAACTCACTGAATCCCTTTAAGTCCCTCAAAACTTGGATGAGATGGGATGAGATGAGATAAGATGACATGAGATGAGATGAGATGCTGATATACATTTTCCTAACATGTCGGCAAAAAATGCACCGAATCCCTTTAAGTCCCTCAAAACTTGGATGAGATGGGATGAGATGACATGAGATGACATGAGATGAGATGAGATGCTGATATACATGTTCCTAACATGTTGGCAAAAAACGCACCGAATCCCTTTAAGTCCCTCCAAACTTGGATGAGATGGGATGAGATGTGATGAGATGACATGAGATGAGATGAGATGCTGATATACATGTTCCTTACATGTTGGCAAAAAACGCACCGAATCCCTTTAAGTCCCTCAAAACTTGGATGACATGGGATTAGATGAGATGAGATGACATGAGATGAGATGAGATGCTGATATACATGTTCCTAACATGTCGGCAAAAAACGCACTGAATCCCTTTAAGTCCCTCCAAACTTGGATGAGATGGGATGAGATGTGATGAGATGACATGAGATGAGATTAGATGCTAATATACATGTTCCTAACATGTCGGCAAAAAACGCACCGTATCCCTTTAAGTCCCTAAAGACTTGGATGAGATTGGATGAGAAGAGATGAGATGACATGAGATGAGATGCTGATATACATGTTCCTAACATGTCGGCAAAAAATGCACTGAATCCCTTTAAGTCCCTCCAAACTTGGATGAGATGGGATGAGATGTGATGAGATGACATGAGATGAGATGAGATGCTGATATACATGTTCCTAACATGTTGGCAAAAAACGCACAGAATCCCTTTAAGTCCCTCAAAACTTGGATGAGATGGGATGAGATGACATGATATAACATGAGATAAGATGGTGATATACATGTTCCTAACATGTCGGCAAAAAACGCACCGAATCCCTTTAAGTCCCTCAAAACTTGGATGACATGGGATGAGATGAGATGAGATGACATGAGATGAGATGAGATGCTAATATACATGTTCTTAACATGTAGGCAAAATACTCACCGAATCCCTTTAAGTCCCTCAAAACTTGGATGAGATGGGATGAGATGAGATAAGATGACATGAGATGAGATGAGATGCTGATATACATGTTCCTAACATGTCGGCAAAAAACGCACCGAATCCCTTTAAGTCCCTCAAAACTTGGATGTGATGGGATGAGATGACATGAGATGACATGAGATGAGATGAGATGCTGATATACATGTTCCTAACATGTCGGCAAAAAACCCACCGAATCCATTTAAGTCCCTCCAAACTTGGATGAGATGGGATGAGATGTGATGAGATGACATGAGATGAGATTAGATGCTGATATACATGTTCCTAACATGTTGGCAAAAAACGCACCGAATCCCTTTAAGTCCCTCAAAACTTGGATGAGATGGGATGAGATGACATGATATGACATGAGATGAGATGAGATGCTGATATACATGTTCCTAACATGTCGGCAAAAAACGCACCGAATCCCTTTAAGTCCCTCAAAACTTGGATGAGATGGGATGAGATGAGATGACATGAGATGAGATGAGATGCTGATATACATGTTCCTAACATGTCGGCAAAAAACGCACCGAATCCCTTTAAGTCCCTCAAAACTTGGATGAGATGGGATGAGATGAGATGAGATGACATGAGATGAGATGAGATACTGATATACATGTTCCTAACATGTCGGCAAAAAACGCACCGAATCCCTTTAAGTCCCTCCAAACTTGGATGAGATGGGATGAGATGAGATGACATGAGATGAGATGAGATGCTGATATACATGTTCCTAACATGTCGGCAAAAAACGCACCGAATCCCTTTAAGTCCCTCAAAACTTGGATGAAATGGGATGAGATGACATGAGATGACATGAGATGAGATGAGATGCTGATATACATGTTCCTAACATGTAGGCAAAAAATGCACCGAATCCCTTTAAGTCCCTCAAAACTTGGATGAGATGGGATGAGATGAGATGACATGAGATGAGATGAGATGCTGATATACATGTTCCTAACATGTCGGCAAAAAACGCACCGAATCCCTTTAAGTCCCTCAAAACTTGGATGAAATGGGATGAGATGACATGAGATGACATGAGATGAGATGAGATGCTGATATACTTGTTCCTAACATGTAGGCAAAAAACGCACCGAATCCCTTTAAGTCCCTCAAAACTTGGATGAGATGGGATGAGATGACATGATATGACATGAAATGAGATGAGATGCTGATATACATGTTCCTAACATGTTGGCAAAACACGCACCGAATCCCTTTAAGTCCCTCAAAACTTGGATGAGATGGGATGAGATGACATGATATGACATGAAATGAGATGAGATGCTGATATACATGTTCCTAACATGTCGGCAAAAAACGCACCGAATCCCTTTAAGTCCCTCCAAACTTGGATGACATGGGATGATATGAGATGAGATGACATGAGATGAGATGAGATGCTAATATACATGTTCCTAACATGTCGGCAAAAAACGCACCGAATCCCTTTAAGTCCCTCCAAACTTGGATGAGATGGGATGAGATGTGATGAGATGACATGAGATGAGATGAGATGCTGATATACATGTTCCTAACATGTCGGCAAAAAACGCACCGAATCCCTTTAAGTCCCTCAAAACTTGGATGATATGGGAGGAGATGAGATGAGATGACATGAGATGAGACGAGATGCTGATATACATGTTCCTAACATGTTGGCAAAAAATGCACCGAATCCCTTTAAGTCCCTCAAAACTTGGATGAGATGGGATGAGATGACATGATATGACATGAGATGAGATGAGATGCTAATATGCATATTCCTAACATGTCTGCAAAAAACTCACCGAATCCCTTTAAGTCCCTCAAAACTTGGATGAGATGGGATGAGATGAGATGAGATGACATGAGATGAGATGCTGATATACATGTTCCTAACATGTTGGCAAAAAACGCACCGAATCCCTTTAAGTCCCTCAAAACTTGGATGAGATGGGATGAGATGAAATGAGATGACATGAGATGAGATGAGATGCTGATATACATGTTCCTAACATGTCGGCAAAAAACTCACCATATCCCTTTAAGTCCCTCAAAACTTGGATGAGATGGGATGAGATGAGATGACATGAGATGAGATGAGATGCTGATATACATGTTCCTAACATGTCGGCAAAAAACGCACCGAATCCCTTTAAGTCCATAAAAACTTGGATGAGATGGGATGAGATGAGATGAGATGACATGAGATGAGATGAGATGCTGATATACATGTTGCTAACATGTCGGCAAAAAACGCACCAAATCCCTTTAAGTCCCTCAAAACTTGGATGTGATGGGATGAGATGACATGAGATGACATGAGATGAGATGAGATGCTGATATACATGTTCCTAACATGTCGGCAAAAAACCCACCGAATCCATTTAAGTCCCTCCAAACTTGGATGAGATGGGATGAGATGTGATGAGATGACATGAGATGAGATTAGATGCTGATATACATGTTCCTAACATGTTGGCAAAAAACGCACCAAATCCCTTTAAGTCCCTCAAAACTTGGATGAGATGGGATGAGATGACATGATATGACATGAGATGAGATGAGATGCTGATATACATGTTCCTAACATGTCGGCAAAAAACGCACCGAATCCCTTTAAGTCCCTCAAAACTTGGATGAGATGGGATGAGATGAGATGACATGAGATGAGATGAGATGCTGATATACATGTTCCTAACATGTCGGCAAAAAACGCACCGAATCCCTTTAAGTCCCTCAAAACTTGGATGAGATGGGATGAGATGAGATGAGATGACATGAGATGAGATGAGATACTGATATACATGTTCCTAACATGTCGGCAAAAAACGCACCGAATCCCTTTAAGTCCCTCCAAACTTGGATGAGATGGGATGAGATGAGATGACATGAGATGAGATTAGATGCTGATATACATGTTCCTAACATGTCGGCAAAAAACGCACCGAATCCCTTTAAGTCCCTCAAAACTTGGATGAAATGGGATGAGATGAGATGAGATGACATGAGATGAGATGAGATGCTGATATACATGTTCCTAACATGTAGGCAAAAAACGCACCGAATCCCTTTAAGTCCCTCAAAACTTGGATGAGATGGGATGAGATGACATGATATTACATGAAATGAGATGAGATGCTGATATACATGTTCCTAACATGTCGGCAAAAAACGCACCGAATCCCTTTAAGTCCCTCCAAACTTGGAAGAGATGGGATGAGATGTGATGAGATGACATGAGATGAGATGAGATGCTGATATACATGTTTCTAACATGTTGGCAAAAAACACACCAAATCCCTTTAAGTCCCTTTAAGTCCCTCAAAACTTGGATGAGATGGGATGAGATGACATGATATGACATGAAATGAGATGAGATGCTGATATACATGTTCTTAACATGTCGGCAAAAAACGCACCGAATCCCTTTAAGTCCCTCCAAACTTGGATGACATGGGATGATATGAGATGAGATGACATGAGATGAGATGAGATGCTGATATACATGTTCCTAACATGTTGACAAAAAACGCACTGAATCCCTTTAAGTCCCTTAAAACTTGGATGAGATGGGATGAGATGAGATATGATGACATGAGATGAGATGAGATGCTGATATACAAGTTCCTAACATGTCGGCAAAAAACGCACCGAATCCCTTTAAGTCCCTCAAAACTTCGATGAGATGGGATGAGATGAGATGAGATGACATGAGATGACACGAGATGCTGATATACATGTTCCTAACATGTCGGCAAAAAACGCACCGAATCCCTTTAAGTCCCACAAAACTAGGATGAGATGGGATGAGATGACATGATATGACATGAGATGAGATTAGATGCTGATATACATGTTCCTAACATGTTGACAAAAAACGCACCGAATCCCTTTAAGTCCCTCAAAACTTGGATGAGATGGGATGAGATGAGATGAGATGACATGAGATGAGATGAGATGCTGATATACATGTTCCTAACATGTCGGCAAAAAACGCACCGAATCCCTTTAAGTGCCACAAAACTTGGATTAGAAGGGATAAGATGACATGATATGACATGAGATGAGATGAGATGCTGATATACATGTTCCTAAAATGTTGGCAAAAAATGCACCAAATCCCTTTAAGTCCCTCAAAACTTGGATGAGATGGGATGAGATGAGATGAGATTACATGAGATGAGATGAGATGCTGATATACATGTTCCTAACATGTCGGCAAAAGACGCACCGAATCACTTTAAGTCCCTCAAAACTTGGATGAGATGGGATGAGATGAGATGAGATGACATGAGATGAGATGGTGATATACATGTTCCTAACATGTCGGCAAAAAAGCATCAAATCCCTTTAACCCTCAAATCTTGGATGAGATGGGATGAGATGAGATGACATGACATGAGATGAGATGAGATGCTGATATACATGTTCCTAACATGTCGGCAAAAATGCACCGAATCTCTTTAAGTCCCTCAAAACTTGGATGAGATGGGATGAGATGAGATGACATGAGATGAGATGAGATGCTGATATATATGTTCCTAACATGTTGGCAAAAAACGCACCGAATCCCTTTAAGTCCCTCAAAACTTGGATGAGATGGGATGAGATGACATGTTATGAGATGAGCTGAGATGAGATGCTGATATACATGTTCCTAAAATGTTGGCAAAAAACGCACCGAATCCCTTTAAGTCACTCAAAACTTGGATGAGATGGGATGAGATGAGATGAGATGACATGAGATGAAATGAGATGCTGATATACATGTTACTAACATGTCTGCAAAAAACGCACCGAATCCCTTTAAGTCCCTCAATACTTGGATGAGATGATATGAGATGACATGAGATGAGATGCTGATATACATGTTCCTAACATGTCGTCAAAAAACGTACCAAATCCCTATAAGTCCCTCAATACTTGGATGAGATGGGATGAGATGAGATGAGATGACATGAGATGAGTTGAGATGCTGATATACATGTTCCTAACATGTCGGCAAAAAACGCACCAAATCCCTTTAACCCTCCGTCAGGCGCAATATAGATTCTCCTCAGTTCATGCGCAATGTGCCTGACAAACACAGGTCAGAAAACCACCTATAGTAGCTACATATTTCAATTTCAGGACTATAGAAGTAGTTAGTGACCTTCATAGGAATGTATTAAAAGAGATTACACCAAATCAGATGCAAAAAAAAACATTTATTAACCATAAACTTATTAAAACTAAAAGTACCACTTTTCGGTAGTACCGCCAAATAGGCTCCAGTTATCTTTACTTAACTATTTCTTAAATATAAAATTATGGAAAAAAACTTAAAGGATATTGCACTTAGATGTTACTTAATTATTTTCTACTCATCTTCAGTGGTTTCAATTGCAGCAGAAGCAGCACAGGTACACTTAGAAAAGCAAGGCTGGCAGACGAAAGTTGCATGGGAAAGGCAGATTGATTCTTTACATATTTTGCAGTCATATTTAGAAAGCCTTCTGAAACCAGATACAAATGAGCAGGTAGTACAACTGCGTCTTTTAGAAGGTGGTAGAGTCGGTGTTTGTTCTGGAACGTCCTTGGGACGTCCTTTGTATTTTTATCTTTGCCCAAATAATAAGCTAGATCTGTGTCTGTTTCCTCTGTATCAGTGTCATCACCATCCTGCTCTGTTCCAGAATCAGTGTTACATTCTGCTACCTCATCTTCAGATGAAATGTCACTAGATTCCTCTAAATCCTCAGTTACTGCTGGTTCTTCCTCATCATCTTCTAACAAAAAAATCTTCATTTCTTCTAAATGAAGGGGTTTAGATGAATCATACTGTTTTCTGGCCATTGCAGCAGAAAATCTGAAGCAAGAGAGAAAGAGTATGTGTTAGGGCGCAATGTGCCTTAGAAGCCACCCTCCTTTTGTCTAAAAAACAGTACTTATGTACACTAACTTAGCATTAATCCTTCATAAAACAAGCTAAATACACAATCGTGATGAATAAAAAAAGAAAATACTAACCTTTCAATTTGTGTTGAAATCAGGCGCAATGTGCCTGAGAAGCCAAAGTGTTGATATCTGCTCACTAGAAGGTCTGCTGAGTCACTGTGATATCAGGTTTCACAGAGCCTGTAGAGTCAGGAGATAACTAGGAGGGGTGGGGTTTTCTGATAAGTGGGCAAGGAGAGAGAAGTGAAACTAATTACTGTGTGCCTGTCAGATCTATTGCGCCTGACGGAGGGTTAAGTCACTCAAAACTTGGATGAAATGGGATAAGATGAGATGAGATGACTTGAGATGAGATGAGATGCTGTTATACATGTTCCTAACATGTCGGCAAAAAAGGTGCCAAATCCCTTTAAGTTCCTCAAAACTTGAATGAGATGGGATGAGATGAGATGAGATGACATGAGATGAGATGAGATGCTGATATACATGTTGCTAACATGTCGGCAAAAAACATACCGAATCCCTTTAAGTCCCTCAAAACTTGCATGAGATGGGATGAGATGAGATGACATGAGATGAGATGAGATGCTAATACACAAGTTCCTAACATGTCGGAAAAAAAAGCACCGAATCCCTTTATGTCCCTCAAAACTTGGATGAGATGGGAAGAGATGAGATGAGATGACATGAGATGAGATGAGATGCTGATATACATGTTCCTAACATGTCGGCAAAAAACGCACCGAATCCCTTTAAGTCCCTCAAAACTAGGATGAGATGGGATGAGAAGAGATGAGATGACATGAGATGCTGATATACATGTTCCTAACATGTCAGCAAAAAACGCACCGAATCCATTTAAGTCCCTCAATACTTGGATGAGATGGGATGAGATGAGATGAGATGACATGAGATGAGATGAGATGCTGATATACATGTTCCTAACATGTCTGCAAAAAAGCACCGAATCCCTTTAAGTCACTTAAAACTTGGATGAGATGGGATGAGATGAGATGATGACATGAGATGAGATGAGATGCTGATATACAAGTTCCTAACATGTCGGCAAAAAACGCACCGAATCCCTTTAAGTCCCTCAAAACTTGGATGAGATGGGATGAGATGAGATGACATGAGATGACATGAGATGCTGATATACATGTTCCTAACATGTCGGCAAAAAACGCACCGAATCCCTTTAAGTCCCACAAAACTAGGATGAGATGGGATGAGATGACATGATATGACATGAGATGAGATGAGATGCTGATATACATGTTCCTAACATGTTGACAAAAAACGCACCGAATCCCTTTAAGTCCCTCAAAACTTGGATGAGATGGGATGAGATGAGATGAGATGACATGAGATGAGATGCTGATATACATGTTCCTAACATGTCGGCAAAAAACGCACCGAATCCCTTTAAGTGCCACAAAACTTGGATGAGAAGGGATAAGATGACATGATATGACATGAGATGAGATGAGATGCTGATATACATGTTCCTAAAATGTTGGCAAAAAATGCACCACATCCCTTTAAGTCCCTCAAAATTTGGATGAGATGGTATGAGATGAGATGAGATTACATGAGATGAGATGAGATGCTGATATACATGTTCCTAACATGTCGGCAAAAAACGCACCGAATCCCTTTAAGTCCCTCAAAACTTGGATGAGATGGGATGAGATGAGATGAGATGAGATGACATGAGATGAGATGGTGATATACATGTTCCTAACATGTCGGCAAAAAAGCATCAAATCCCTTTAACCCTCAAAACTTGGATGAGATGGGATGAGATGAGATGAGATGACATGAGATGAGATGAGATGCTGATATACATGTTCCTAACATGTCGGCAAAAATGCACCGAATCTCTTTAAGTCCCTCAAAACTTGGATGAGATGGGATGAGATGAGATGACATGAGATGAGATGAGATGCTGATATACATGTTCCTAACATGTCGGCAAAAAACGCACCGAATCCCTTTAAGTCCCTCAATACTTGGATGAGATGGGATGAGATGACATGATATGAGATGAGCTGAGATGAGATGCTGATATACATGTTCCTAAAATGTCAGCAAAAAACGCACCGAATCCCTTTAAGTCCCTCAAAACTTGGATGAGATGGGATGAGATGAGATGAGATGACATGAGATGAGATGAGATGCTGATATTCATGTTCCTAACATGTTTGCAAAAAACGCACCGAATCCCTTTAAGTCCCTCAATACTTGGATGAGATGATATGAGATGACATGAGATGAGATGCTGATATACATGTTCCTAACATGTCGTCAAAAAACGCACCAAATCCCTATAAGTCCCTCAATACTTGGATGAGATGGGATGAGATGACATGAGATGACATGAGATGAGTTGAGATGCTGATATACATGTTCCTAACATGTCGGCAAAAAACGTACCAAATCCCTTTAAGTCCCTCAAAACTTGGATGAGATGGGATGAGATGAGATGAGATGACATGAGATGAGATGAGATGCTGATATTCATGTTCCTAACATGTCAGCAAAAAAATCACCGAATCCCTTTAAGTCCCTCAAAACTTGGATGAGATGGGATGAGATGAGATGACATGAGATGAGATGAGATGCTGATATACATGTTCCTAACATGTCTGCAAAAAAGCACCGAATCCCTTTAAGTCACTTAAAACTTGGATGAGATGGGATGAGATGAGATGATGACATGAGATGAGATGAGATGCTGATATACAAGTTCCTAACATGTCGGCAAAAAACGCACCGAATCCCTTTAAGTCCCTCAAAACTTGGATGAGATGGGATGAGATGAGATGAGATGACATGAGATGACATGAGATGCTGATATACATGTTCCTAACATGTCGGCAAAAAACGCACCGAATCCCTTTAAGTCCCACAAAACTAGGATGAGATGGGATGAGATGACATGATATGACATGAGATGAGATGAGATGCTGATATACATGTTCCTAATATGTTGACAAAAAACGCACCGAATCCCTTTAAGTCCCTCAAAACTTGGATGAGATGGGATGAGATGAGATGAGATGACATGAGATGAGATGCTGATATACATGTTCCTAACATGTCGGCAAAAAACGCACCGAATCCCTTTAAGTGCCACAAAACTTGGATGAGAAGGGATAAGATGACATGATATGACATGAGATGAGATGAGATGCTGATATACATGTTCCTAAAATGTTGGCAAAAAATGCACCACATCCCTTTAAGTCCCTCAAAATTTGGATGAGATGGTATGAGATGAGATGAGATTACATGAGATGAGATGAGATGCTGATATACATGTTCCTAACATGTCGGCAAAAAACGCACCGAATCCCTTTAAGTCCCTCAAAACTTGGATGAGATGGGATGAGATGAGATGAGATGAGATGACATGAGATGAGATGGTGATATACATGTTCCTAACATGTCGGCAAAAAAGCATCAAATCCCTTTAACCCTCAAAACTTGGATGAGATGGGATGAGATGAGATGAGATGACATGAGATGAGATGAGATGCTGATATACATGTTCCTAACATGTCGGCAAAAATGCACCGAATCTCTTTAAGTCCCTCAAAACTTGGATGAGATGGGATGAGATGAGATGACATGAGATGAGATGAGATGCTGATATACATGTTCCTAACATGTCGGCAAAAAACGCACCGAATCCCTTTAAGTCCCTCAATACTTGGATGAGATGGGATGAGATGACATGATATGAGATGAGCTGAGATGAGATGCTGATATACATGTTCCTAAAATGTCAGCAAAAAACGCACCGAATCCCTTTAAGTCCCTCAAAACTTGGATGAGATGGGATGAGATGAGATGAGATGACATGAGATGAGATGAGATGCTGATATTCATGTTCCTAACATGTTTGCAAAAAACGCACCGAATCCCTTTAAGTCCCTCAATACTTGGATGAGATGATATGAGATGACATGAGATGAGATGCTGATATACATGTTCCTAACATGTCGTCAAAAAACGCACCAAATCCCTATAAGTCCCTCAATACTTGGATGAGATGGGATGAGATGA
Source organism: Dendrobates tinctorius (assembly GCF_039654945.1). Lineage (NCBI taxonomy): Eukaryota > Metazoa > Chordata > Amphibia > Anura > Dendrobatidae > Dendrobates > Dendrobates tinctorius. The sequence goes on from NW_027361795.1 coordinate 23,287,780, forward strand.
CATGAGATGACATGAGATGAGTTGAGATGCTGATATACATGTTCCTAACATGTCGGCAAAAAACGCACCAAATCCCTTTAAGTCCCTCAAAACTTGGATGAGATGGGATGAGATGAGATGAGATGACATGAGATGAGATGAGATGCTGATATTCATGTTCCTAACATGTCAGCAAAAAAATCACCGAATCCCTTTAAGTCCCTCAAAACTTGGATGAGATGGGATGAGATGAGATGACATGAGATGAGATGAGATGCTGATATACATGTTCCTAACATGTCAGCAAAAAACGCACCTAATCCCTTTAAGTCCCTCAAAACTTGGATGAGATGGGATGATATGAGATGAGATGACTTGAGATGAGATAAGATGCTGATATACATGTTCCTAACATGTCGGCAAAAAACGCACCGAATCCTTTAAGTCCCTCAAAACTTGGATGAGATGGGATGAGATGAGATGACATGAGATGGGATAAGATGCTGATATACTTGTTCCTAACATGTAGGCAAAAAACGCACCGAATCCCTTTAAGTCCCTCAAAACTTGGATGAGATGGGATGAGATGACATGATATGACATGAAATGAGATGAGATGCTGATATACATGTTCCTAACATGTTGGCAAAACACGCACCGAATCCCTTTAAGTCCCTCAAAACTTGGATGAGATGGGATGAGATGACATGATATGACATGAAATGAGATGAGATGCTGATATACATGTTCCTAACATGTCGGCAAAAAACGCACCGAATCCCTTTAAGTCCCTCCAAACTTGGATGACATGGGATGATATGAGATGAGATGACATGAGATGAGATGAGATGCTAATATACATGTTCCTAACATGTCGGCAAAAAACGCACCGAATCCCTTTAAGTCCCTCCAAACTTGGATGAGATGGGATGAGATGTGATGAGATGACATGAGATGAGATGAGATGCTGATATACATGTTCCTAACATGTCGGCAAAAAACGCACCGAATCCCTTTAAGTCCCTCAAAACTTGGATGATATGGGAGGAGATGAGATGAGATGACATGAGATGAGACGAGATGCTGATATACATGTTCCTAACATGTTGGCAAAAAATGCACCGAATCCCTTTAAGTCCCTCAAAACTTGGATGAGATGGGATGAGATGACATGATATGACATGAGATGAGATGAGATGCTAATATGCATATTCCTAACATGTCTGCAAAAAACTCACCGAATCCCTTTAAGTCCCTCAAAACTTGGATGAGATGGGATGAGATGAGATGAGATGACATGAGATGAGATGCTGATATACATGTTCCTAACATGTTGGCAAAAAACGCACCGAATCCCTTTAAGTCCCTCAAAACTTGGATGAGATGGGATGAGATGAAATGAGATGACATGAGATGAGATGAGATGCTGATATACATGTTCCTAACATGTCGGCAAAAAACTCACCATATCCCTTTAAGTCCCTCAAAACTTGGATGAGATGGGATGAGATGAGATGACATGAGATGAGATGAGATGCTGATATACATGTTCCTAACATGTCGGCAAAAAACGCACCGAATCCCTTTAAGTCCATAAAAACTTGGATGAGATGGGATGAGATGAGATGAGATGACATGAGATGAGATGAGATGCTGATATACATGTTCCTAACATGTTGGCAAAAAACGCACCAAATCCCTTTAAGTCCCTCAAAACTTGGATGAGATTAGATGAGATGAGATGACATGAGATGAGATGAGATGCTGATATACATATTCCTAACATGTCGGCAAAAAACGCACCGAATCCCTTTAAGTCCCTCAAAACTTGGATGAGATGGGATGAGATGAGATGAGATGACATGAGATGAGATGAGATGCTGATATACATGTTGCTAACATGTCGGCAAAAAATGCACCAAATCCCTTTAAGTCCCTCAAAACTTGGATGTGATGGGATGAGATGACATGAGATGACATGAGATGAGATGAGATGCTGATATACATGTTCCTAACATGTCGGCAAAAAACCCACCGAATCCATTTAAGTCCCTCCAAACTTGGATGAGATGGGATGAGATGTGATGAGATGACATGAGATGAGATTAGATGCTGATATACATGTTTCTAACATGTTGGCAAAAAACGCACCAAATCCCTTTAAGTCCCTCAAAACTTGGATGAGATGGGATGAGATGACATGATATGACATGAGATGAGATGAGATGCTGATATACATGTTCCTAACATGTCGGCAAAAAACGCACCGAATCCCTTTAAGTCCCTCAAAACTTGGATGAGATGGGATGAGATGAGATGACATGAGATGAGATGAGATGCTGATATACATGTTCCTAACATGTCGGCAAAAAACGCACCGAATCCCTTTAAGTCCCTCAAAACTTGGATGAGATGGGATGAGATGAGATGAGATGACATGAGATGAGATGAGATACTGATATACATGTTCCTAACATGTCGGCAAAAAACGCACCGAATCCCTTTAAGTCCCTCCAAACTTGGATGAGATGGGATGAGATGAGATGACATGAGATGAGATTAGATGCTGATATACATGTTCCTAACATGTCGGCAAAAAACGCACCGAATCCCTTTAAGTCCCTCAAAACTTGGATGAAATGGGATGAGATGACATGAGATGACATGAGATGAGATGAGATGCTGATATACATGTTCCTAACATGTAGGCAAAAAACGCACCGAATCCCTTTAAGTCCCTCAAAACTTGGATGAGATGGGATGAGATGACATGATATTACATGAAATGAGATGAGATGCTGATATACATGTTCCTAACATGTCGGCAAAAAACGCACCGAATCCCTTTAAGTCCCTCCAAACTTGGAAGAGATGGGATGAGATGTGATGAGATGACATGAGATGAGATGAGATGCTGATATACATGTTCCTAACATGTTGGCAAAAAACACACCAAATCCCTTTAAGTCCCTTTAAGTCCCTCAAAACTTGGATGAGATGGGATGAGATGACATGATATGACATGAAATGAGATGAGATGCTGATATACATGTTCCTAACATGTCGGCAAAAAACGCACCGAATCCCTTTAAGTCCCTCCAAACTTGGATGACATGGGATGATATGAGATGAGATGACATGAGATGAGATGAGATGCTGATATACATGTTCCTAACATGTCGGCAAAAAACGCACTGAATCCCTTTAAGTCCCTCAAAACTTGGATGAGATGGGATGAGATGAGATATGATGACATGAGATGAGATGAGATGCTGATATACAAGTTCCTAACATGTCGGCAAAAAACGCACCGAATCCCTTTAAGTCCCTCAAAACTTGGATGAGATGGGATGAGATGAGATGAGATGACATGAGATGACATGAGATGCTGATATACATGTTCCTAACATGTCGGCAAAAAACGCACCGAATCCCTTTAAGTCCCACAAAACTAGGATGAGATGGGATGAGATGACATGATATGACATGAGATGAGATGAGATGCTGATATACATGTTCCTAACATGTTGACAAAAAACGCACCGAATCCCTTTAAGTCCCTCAAAACTTGGATGAGATGGGATGAGATGAGTTGAGATGACATGAGATGAGATGCTGATATACATGTTTCTAACATGTCGGCAAAAAACGCACAGAATCCCTTTAAGTCCCTCAAAACTTGGATGAGATGGGATGAGATGAGATGAGATGACAAGAGATGAGATGCTGATATACATGTTCCTAACATGTCGGCAAAAAATGCCCCGAATCCCTTTAAGTCCCTCAAAACTTGGATGAGATGGGATGAGATGAGATGAGATTACATGAGATGAGATGAGATGCTGATATACATGTTCCTAACATGTCGGCAAAAGACGCACCGAATCACTTTAAGTCCCTCAAAACTTGGATGAGATGGGATGAGATGAGATGAGATGACATGAGATGAGATGGTGATATACATGTTCCTAACATGTCGGCAAAAAAGCATCAAATCCCTTTAACCCTCAAAACTTGGATGAGATGGGATGAGATGAGATGAGATGACATGAGATGGGATGAGATGAGATGAGATGACATGAGATGAGATGAGATGCTGATATACATGTTTCTAACATGTCGGCAAAAAACGCACCGAATCCCTTTAAGTCCCTCAAATTTTGGATGAGAAAGGAAGAGATGAGATGAGATGAAATGAGATGAGATGAGATGCTGATATGCATGTTCCTAACATGTTGGCAAAAAACGCACCGAATCCATTTAAGTCCCTCAAAACTTGGATGAGATGGGATGAGATGAGATGACATGAGATGAGATGAGATGCTGATATACATGTTAATAACATGTCGGCAAAAAACGCACCAAATCCCTTTAAGTCCCTCAAAACTTGGATGAGATGGGTTGAGATGAGATGTGATGACATGATATGAGAAGATATGCTGTTATACATGTTCCTAACATGTCGGCAAAAAACTCACCGAATCCCTTTAAGTCCCTCAAAACTTGGATGAGATGGGATGAGATGAAATGAGATAACATGAGATGAGATGCTAATATACATGTTCCTAACATGTCGGTAAAAAACGCGCTGAATCCCTTAAGTCCCTCAAAACTTGGATGAGATGGGATGAGATGAGATGTGATGACATGAGATGGTATGCTGATACACATGTTCCTAACATGTCGGCAAAAAACTCACCGAATCCCTTTAAGTCCCTCAAAACTTGGATGAGATGGGATGAGATGAGATGAGATGAGATGACAGGAGATGAGATGAGATGCTGATATACATGTTCCTAACATGTCTGCAAAAAACGCACCGAATCCCTTTAAGTAACTCAAAACTTGGATGAGATGGGATGAGATGAGATCAGATGACATGAGATGAGATGAGATGCTGATATACATGTTCCTAACATGTCGGCAAAAAACGCACCAAATCCCTTTAAGTCCCTCAAAACTTGGATGAGATGGGATGAGATGAGATGAGATGACATGAGATGAGATGAGATGCTGATATACATGTTCCTAACATGACGGCAAAAAATGTACCAAATCCCTTTAAGTCCCTCAAAACTTGGATGAGATGGGATGAGATGAAATGAGATGACGTGAGATGAGATGCTAATATACATGTTCCTAACATGTCGTCAAAAAACGCACCTAATCCCTTTAAGTCCCTCAAAACTTGGATGAGATGGGATGAGATGACATGAGATGACATGAGATGAGATGAGATGCTGATATACATGTTCCTAACATGTCGACAAAAAAAGCACCGAATCCCTTTAAGTCCCTCAAAACTTGGATGAGATGGAATGAGATGAAATGAAATGACATGAGATGAGATGCTGATATACATGTTCCTAACATGTCGGCAAAAAACGCACCGAATGCCTTTAAGTCCCTCAAAACTTCGATGAGATGGGATGAGATGACATGATATGACATGAGATGAGATCAGATGCTAATATACATGTTCCTAACATGTCGGCAAAAAACGCACTGAATCCCTTTAAGTCCCTCAAAACTTGGATGAGATGGGATGAGATGAGATATGATGACATGAGATGAGATGAGATGCTGATATACATGTTCCTAACGTGTCGGCAAAAAACGCACCGAATCCCTTCAAGTCCCTCAAAACTTGGATGAGATGGGATGAGATGAGATGAGATGACATGAGATGAGATGAGATGCTGATATACATGTTGCTAACATGTCGGCAAAAAACGCACCAAATCCCTTTAAGTCCCTCAAAACTTGGATGAGATGGGATGAGATGAGATGAGATGACATGAGATGAGATGAGATGCTGATATACATGTTCCTAACATGTCGGCAAAAAAAGGACCGAATCCCTTTAAGTCCCTCCAAACTTGGATGAGATGGGATGAGATGAGATGACATGAGATTAGATGAGATGCTGATATACATGTTCCTAACATGTCGGCAAAAAATCCACCGAATCCCTTTAAGTCCCTCAAAGCTTGGATGAAATGGGATGAGATGACATGAGATGACATGAGATGAGATGAGATGCTGATATACATGTTCCTAACATGTCGGCAAAAAACGCACCAAATCCCTTTAAGTCCCTCAAAACTTGGATGAGATGGGATGAGATGAGATGAGATGACATGAGATGAGATGAGATGCTGATATACATGTTCCTAACATGTCGGCAAAAAAAGGACCGAATCCCTTTAAGTCCCTCCAAACTTGGATGAGATGGGATGAGATGAGATGACATGAGATTAGATGAGATGCTGATATACATGTTCCTAACATGTCGGCAAAAAATCCACCGAATCCCTTTAAGTCCCTCAAAGCTTGGATGAAATGGGATGAGATGACATGAGATGACATGAGATGAGATGAGATGCTGATATACATGTTCCTAACATGTTGGCAAAAAATGCACCGAATCCCTTTAAGTCCCTCAAAACTTGGATGAGATGGGATGAGATGACATGATATGACATGAGATGAGATGAGATGCTGATATACATGTTCCTAACATGTCGGCAAAAAACGCACCGAATCCCTTTAATTCCCTCCAAACTTGGATGAGATGGGATGAGATGTGATGAGATGACATGAGATAAGATGAGATGCTGATATACATGTTCCTAACATGTTGGCAAAAAACGCACGGAATCCCTTTAAGTCCCTCAAAACTTGGATGAGATGGGATGAGATGAGATGACATGAGATGAGTTGAGATGCTGATATACATGTTCCTAACATGTCGGCAAAAAACGCACCGAATCCCTTTAAGTCCCTCAAAACTTGGATGAGATGGGATGAGATGAGATGAGATGACAGGAGATGAGATGAGATGCTGATATACATGTTGCTAACATGTCGGCAAAAAACGCACCAAATCCCTTTAAGTCCCTCAAAACTTGGATGAGATGGGATGAGATGAGATGATATGACATGAGATGAGATGAGATGCTGATATACATGTTCCTAACATGTCGGCAAAAAACGCACCGAATCCCTTTAAGTCCCTCAAAACTTGGATGAGATGGGATGAGATGAGATGAGATGAGATTAGATGAGATGCTGATATACATGTTCCTAACATGTCGGCAAAAAATCCACCGAATCCCTTTAAGTCCCTCAAAACTTGGATGAAATGGGATGAGATGACATGAGATGACATGAGATGAGATGAGATGCTGATATACATGTTACTAACATGTCGGCAAAAAACGCACCGAATCCCTTTAAGTCCCTCAAAACTTGGATGAGATGGGATGAGATGACATGATATGACATGAGATGAGATGAGATGCTGATATACATGTTCCTAACATGTCGGCAAAAAACGCACCGAATCCCTTTAATTCCATCCAAACTTGGATGAGATGGGATGAGATGTGATGAGATGACATGAGATGAGATGAGATGCTGATATACATGTTCCTAACATGTCGGCAAAAAACGCACCGAATCCCTTTAAGTCCCTCAAAACTTGGATGAGATGGGATGAGATGACATGATATGACATGAGATGAGATGAGATGCTGATATACATGTTCCTAACATGTCGGCAAAAAACGCACCGAATACCTTTAAGTCACTCCAAACTTTTATGAGATGGGATGAGATGTAATGAGATGACATGAGATGGGATGAGATGCTGATATACATGTTCCTAACATGTTGGCAAATAACGCACCAAATCCCTTTAAGTCCCTCAAAACTTGGATGACATGGGATGAGATGAGATGAGATGACATGAGATGAGATGCTAATATACATGTTCCTAACATGTCAGCAAAAAACTCACCGAATCCCTTTAAGTCCCTCAAAACTTGGATGAGATGGGATGAGATGAGATAAGATGACATGAGATGAGATGAGATGCTGATATACATGTTCCTAACATGTCGGCAAAAAACGCACCGAATCCCTTTAAGTCCCTCAATACTTGGATGAGATGGGATGAGATGACATGAGATGACATGAGATGAGATGAGATGCTGATATACATGTTCCTAACATGTTGGCAAAAAATGCACCGAATCCCTTTAAGTCCCTCAAAACTTGGATGTGATGGGATGAGATGTAATGAGATGACATGAGATGAGATGAGATGCTGATATACATGTTCCTAACATGTTGGCAAAAAACGCACCAAATCCCTTTAAGTCCCTCAAGACTTGTATGACATGGGATGAGATGAGATGAGATGACATGAGATGAGATGAGATGCTAATATACATGTTCCTAACATGTCGGCAAAAAACTCACCGAATCCCTTTAAGTCCCTCAAAACTTGGATGAGATGGGATGAGATGAGATAAGGCTACTTTCACACATCAGGTTTTCGGTGTCAGGCGCGATCCGGCGTCGTGCCGAAACGCCGGATCCGGCAAATGTTTAGTAAAACCGGATGTGACGGATCCGGTTTTCTGCCGGATCCGTCTTTTTCTTGACAGACAAAACCGGATCCGTCTCATCCGGTTCATCCGTTTTTCTATCCGTTTTTCGACGGATTACGCCGGATCCGGTTTTTAAAATTGACCCTTGTGGCCTTCTGAACGGGATTGGCTACTGGAAAACTATATATAGCATGTTCCTACAGCCCTTCTTTGACAGGTTGTAGAGTAGAAAGTGCAGGTTGGAGAGAAGAGCAAGTTTACTGGCGAAGATAGATGTTGTCATTGGAAATATTTTGAAGAATTTGGCGGATTTTACAGCGGAGGCAAATCGTTTGAGGGTGATTGTTCTGGAGAAGGAGAGAGCGAGACAGCAGCGCATCAGGCATCGTAGACGACGTTTGTGGATCCACCCCATCACAGCCAAGAGAATGACGCGTGGGGTCTATTCTACACTATGCATGGACCTTCGACGAAACCCGGATAAATTTTTTGGATATGTTAGGATGAAAATGGAGAATTTTGATTACTTGGTGGAGCGCATTGCACACCTCATAAGAAAAGCGGACACCTATTGCCGCTTCTCCGTTTCACCCGCAGAGCGTCTGATGGTGACTTTAAGGTAAGCCACATTTATTGGATATGATCGCATCAGAGCACACTTTCACTGCAATCTTGTTGGTGGTAATTTGTATCTCCAAGTGTTAGGTCAGTTTTGGTATGTAATGCTGTGATTTAAAATTAATTTATTGTTTGTTAATTCCCCACAGATTTCTTGCAACTGGAGAATCACTTTCGTCACTGCATTTCCAGTACAGACTCGGGATTTCCACCATATCTGGAATTGTGAAGTACACATGCCGTGCACTGTGGGACTCCTTAGCTGAAGAGTTTTTACCAGAGCCCACAACAGAGAGGTGGATTGAAATTGCTGACAAGTTTCAACAGATATGTCAGTTTCCAAACTGCTTGGGCGCTGTGGACGGGAAACATATCCGCATTGTAAAGCCAGCTGGATCTGGATCGGAATATTTCAATTACAAGAAATATTTTTCAATTGTCCTCATGGCCATCGCTGACGCGGAATACAAATTTATTGCGGTTGATATTGGGGCCTATGGCCGCTCCAGTGACTCTCAAGTTTTCAAACTGTCTGCCATGGGGCGTAAACTGTATGGAAACACCTTCCAGTTCCCACCACCTAGACCGCTGCCGCAAACATCTGGTCCACCTATGCCATTTGTCTGTGTAGGGGATGAAGCCTTCCAGCTGTCAGAACACCTTTTGAAACTGTACTCTAGCAGAGGATTGACAAGACCAAAACGCATTTTTAATTACCGCCTCACAAGAGCAAGAAGAATGGTTGAACGTACCTTTGGTATTCTGACAGCCAAATGGCGGGTCCTATTGACTGCGATCAACCTCAAGACAGAAACTGTGGACGAGGTGATCAAAGCGTGCGTGGTACTCCACAATTTTGTTATATGCAAGGAACCCATTTCCATTGAGGACACCTCTGAAGAAACCACCTTGCAAGATTACCATGACATTACCACTAGAATTTCTGTGACGGTATCAGTAATGAGGGACAATTTTGCACTATACTTTATGTCACCTCAAGGCAGAGTACACTGGCAGGATGACAGAGTGTGAAAGATTTGTGCCCCAAACTTGTGTACCTTCTGTACCAACAGTATATACCTTTGCCAACCAAAGTTGGCTATCTTGTCATGGTCTCTATTTTTAGCTTTAGGCCACAGGTGTGTACCTGGTTGTGTTTTATGCAAAGTATTTCACCTTTTAACAAAAGTTGTGTACGTTTTTAGGAAATCACCAACAATAAACACAACTTTTTAGGTGAAATACTTTGCTTCAAACACAACCAGGAACACAACTGTGGCAAAAAGCTAAAATTTACCCACAGTTATATACCTAGTTTTGAATACCATTTCACCTTTTAAATATCCTGTATTTAACCTTTTTCGCCGCAGAAAGAAATGACAGACAACCAGTGTAAAATAATTTAACTTTTATTGAAAAATGTTTTTTTTAGTAAACTTTTTAAAAATTTTAATAAACATGTTTAATAAAAATTTGAAACTATAAAACTGAAACCATAAAACTGGTCATTTTTATTTAAAAACACACATTATAATTCTGTGTGGTGGAAATACTGCTGTAGGGGCTGCGGGACACTTCGACACTGGGAGTGTGGAGAGAGGACTGGGATCGTTGTGGGGAAGGAACAGTTAGAGGTGAAGGTGTGGAAAAAACTACAGAATGGGTGGACATGTGGGAAGCAGAAGAGGTGGTGGGTGGTGGAGTGGAGGGTTGGGCAGGGACTGTAGGAGCAGATGATGTTGATGGCAAGTTGTATGGGGAAGGAGTTTGGTACGGGGCAGGTTGCTGGAAGTGGGGAGATGTCTGGTACGGGGCAGGTTGCTGGAAGTGGGGAGATGTCTGGTACGGGGCAGGTTGCTGGAAGTGGGGAGATGTCTGGTACGGGGCAGGTTGCTGGAAGTGGGGAGATGTCTGGTACTGGGGAGGTTGCTGGTACTGGGGAGTTTGCAGGTACTGTGGAGGTTGCTGGTACTGGTGAGGTTGCTGGTACTGGTGAGGTTGCTGGTGCTGGGGAGGTGGCTGGTGCTGGGGAGGTGGCTGGTGCTGGGGAGGTGGCTGGTGCTGGGGAGGTGGATGGTATGTAATAGGAGGGGGAGGATGGAAAGTGGCTGGAGGTGGATGGTATGTAATAGGAGGGGGAGGATGGAAAGTGGCTGGAGGGGGTGTAGATGTAATAGGAGGGGGAGGATGGAAAGTGGCTGGAGGGGGTGTAGATGTAATAGGAGGGGGAGGATGGAAAGTGGCTGGAGGGGGTGCAGGTGGAGGAACTACTGTGGTGGGAGGAGGAGGAGGTTGGGAGGTAACTTGCTGGAGAGCAGCGTGGCATGAATGCATTACATGCATCTGCTGGGCAGGAGAGAGCGTTTCCATGTGCTCCACAACAGACCTGAAAAAGGTGTGGTTTGGCGAAGATCTTGCTTCTGAATGCATGGTTTGCAGAAGTGTCTTCACCTCCAGAATGCTGGAGTTGATCTGCTGATAGCCTGCGGAGATTTGCTCTGACAAGACTTTTAGACAGTTCTGGAAAGATGCATTCAGATGCAAGAACTCTGGCGCATAAGTCTTTTCCTGACCCTTCTGCCGCTGCCGCCCAGTACCCGCAGGTGTACTAGAGGTGGCAGGGGGAGAAGGGTGGGGTAAAGGGAAAGCGATCTCCTCACCAGCAGCTTCATGTAATATAGGCGGCCACGATGCTCCTGTGCTGGTGGATGGGACAGATGGGTCGAATGTGTGGGAAGGCTGGGAAGGTGCAGATGTACCGGGGCGGTTGAAGTGTCCCTCGGTGCCGGTCTCCTCAGGGATCGCCTCAGAAGGGTCCAATCGTGCAGGCTCCCGAGTGCTGCTCACCGTGCTGTGGAATAAAGAGAAAAAAAAACAATTAAAATACTGACATGGTATGGCCCTGGCTGAAAAAAAAATTTACATCTAACATTTTTTTCACATGTGGTGTGTAATATTTACCTTCTGGTGACCATTGTTTCCCGGAGGAACGACAGGGCTTCTGCGTACTTGTACTTGCTCCTGCGTCCTCCAGATCCACTCGGGGCCCGCATCTCTTTATTGAACTCCTTCTTGAAACGATCCCTCACAGACCGCCACCGATTCACAATTCTGTTCCCTAAAACGAGAAAGGAGTGGTTAGTATACAACATCAGTGTTTCCCAAACTCCAGTCCTCATGGTCCCCAGGGGTCATGTTTTCAGGATTTCCATAGTAAATAGAAATCCTGAACACATGATCCGTGGGGACCACGAGGACTGGAGTTCGGGAAACACTGGTTTACATCAAGCAACCGGTACTGTATATACTTACGCTCTGTAATCTGGGCCCGAACATCGAGGTCCTCCCAGCGGCCCACAAGGAGCGAACAGATTTCCTCCCAGAGTCGTCGGGTAACGATCAGGTCAGCGTGGCGGCGGTCAGCCATATTCCAGAGCGGCTCCCTTTCTCTGACAAGATCGATGAGGCGGTCCATATCAATCCCTCCATCCTCAACGTCAGAGTCGGGAGCACGCTGTGAAGGCTGTTAAAGAAAAAGACAAAAATAACATAATTAGCCTCCACAAAAGAAATGAAATAAAAAGTGCAAAAAAACAAAGCAAAAATATTTATACTTACACGCTGGTGACCGCCGCGTTGCTGTCGCCGACGACCCTGGGAGGCACTGCGAGCACCTCTTGACCAAGCACCAGATTGGGAAGACTAGAGAAGAAAACAAAAAAAGTTATGTCTTTGGATGTAGGCATTTGTTTGCTGTGTGTGGTCTGCAGAACATTGTTTTCTATGTGTTGTGTGTAGTGTGATGTTGTGTTTCTGCGTTTGATGCAAAAAACTTACCAATTGTGAGCCCACTCCAGGTGTCTGTCCACCCCTTCCTTCTTCTTCTGGGAGCTCCTCTTCATCTTGTGATTCCTGTTTTGAAATAAAAGGCCATGAATAGACATATATTACAGAGAAGATGGATTTTGGAAATAAAAACTTATCGTCAAACGCTGACGATGCGAGGGAGGGCTCCCAGAAGATGATGTGCTGTCTTCCTGGTGGCCATACTCCATGCCTGTGGGTGGTGTTGCAGCTGCTGCCATTGCTGCTGCTGCTGCTGTATCTATTGGGCGGCTGTTGAATAAAGAGAAACAAAGGGCCAATGAATATCTTGATATTAAATAGCCCTAGTTTGGAGGAATGGGTGATTTGATAATTACCGTCTCTCATCTGCTGCTGGACTCCCCTCCCGTTGTTCAGCATGCTGCTCCAATTGGGGTGGTGTTGATGGTGCTGCTGCAGATGTCTCCTGCCTTCTCCTGCGCCTGGTTGCTGCCTTGGGTGGCATGTTAAGTGTGGCTGTGGGTCCCACTGTCTTGCTTTTATATATGTCTTGTGGGCAGAGCTACTGAGCATGCTCAGACCAAAAAACCGGATCCAGCCGCCGGATCAGGCTTTCGCCGGATACGGCGCATTGCGGCGCTCATAGGCTTTCATTGTGTGAAAAAGCCGGACGCGCCGGATCCGGCGTGTCCGGCTTTTTCGCCGGAGACAAAAAACGTTAGAGTAGACGTTTTTTCCAGACGCCGGATCGCGACACATTGCGACACATTGCCGGATCCGGCGATAACCGGATGAAACGCATGGCCATCAGGCGCGATCCGGCGCAAATGCAAGTCAATGGGGGGGAAACCGGATCCGGCATTGCATTTCGCCGGATCCGGTTTCTGTCAAAAGCGCCGGATCGCGCCTGACGGCGAAAACCTGATGTGTGAAAGAGGCCTAAGATGACATGAGATGAGATGCTGATATACATGTTCCTAACATGTCGGCAAAAAACGCACCGAATCCCTTTAAGTCCCTCAAAACTTGGATGAGATGGGATGAGATGACATGAGATGACATGAGATGAGATGAAATGCTGATATACATGTTCCTAACATGTTGGCAAAAAACGCACCGAATCCATTTAAGTCCCTCAAAACTTGGATGAGATGGGATGAGATGAGATGAGATGACATGAGATGAGATGAGATGCTAATTTACATGTTCCTAACATGTCGGCAAAACACTCACCGAATCCCTTTAAGTCCCTCAAAACTTGGATGAGATGGGATGAGATGAAATGAGATGAGATGCTAATATACATGTTCCTAACATGTCGGCAAAAAACGCACTGAATCCCTTAAGTCCCTCAAAACTTGGATGAGATGGGTTGAGATGAGATGTGATGACATGAGATGAGATGATATGCTGATACACATGTTCCTAACATGTCGGCAAAAAACTCACCGAATACCTTTAAGTCCCTCCAAACTTGGATGAGATGGGATGAGATGTAATGAGATGACATGAGATGGGATGAGATGCTGATATACATGTTCCTAACATGTTGGCAAATAACGCACCAAATCCCTTTAAGTCCCTCAAAACTTGGATGACATGGGATGAGATGAGATGAGATGACATGAGATGAGATGAGATGCTAATATACATGTTACTAACATGTCGGCAAAAAACTCACCGAATCCCTTTAAGTCCCTCAAAACTTGGATGAGATGGGATGAGATGACATGAGATGACATGAGATGAGATGAGATGCTGATATACATGTTCCTAACATGTTGGCAAAAAATGCACCGAATCCCTTTAAGTCCCTCAAAACTTGGATGAGATGGGATGAGATGTAATGAGATGACATGAGATGAGATGCTGATATACATGTTCCTAACATGTTGGCAAAAAACGCACCAAATCCCTTTAAGTCCCTCAAAACTTGGATGACATGGGATGAGATGAGATGAGATGACATGAGATGAGATGCTAATATACATGTTCCTAACATGTCGGCAAAAAACTCACCGAATCCCTTTAAGTCCCTCAAAACTTGGATGAGATGGGATGAGATGAGATAAGATGACATGAGATGAGATGAGATGCTGATATACATGTTCCTAACATGTCGGCAAAAAACGCACCGAATCCCTTTAAGTCCCTCAAAACTTGGATGAGATGGGATGAGATGACATGAGATGACATGAGATGAGATGAAATGCTGATATACATGTTCCTAACATGTTGGCAAAAAACGCACCGCATCCATTTAAGTCCCTCAAAACTTGGATGAGATGGGATGAGATGAGATGAGATGACATGAGAATATACATGTTCCTAACATGTCGGCAAAAAACGCACTGAATCCCTTAAGTCCCTCAAAACTTGGATGAGATGGGTTGAGATGAGATGTGATGACATGAGATGAGATGATATGCTGATACACATGTTACTAACATGTTGGCAAAAATCTCACCGAATCCCTTTAAGTCCCTCAAAACTTGGATGAGATGGGATGAGATGAAATGAGATAACATGAGATGAGATGCTAATATACATGTTCCTAACATGTCGGTAAAAAACGCGCTGAATCCCTTAAGTCCCTCAAAACTTGGATGAGATGGGATGAGATGAGTTGTGATGACATGAGATGGTATGCTGATACACATGTTCCTAACATGTCGGCAAAAAACTCACCGAATCCCTTTAAGTCCCTCAAAACTTGGATGAGATGGGATGAGATGAGATGAGATGACAGGAGATGAGATGAGATGCTGATATACATGTTCATAACATGTCTGCAAAAAACGCACCGAATCCCTTAAAGTCCCTCCAAACTTGGATGAGATGGGATGAGATGAGATGACATGAGATGAGATGCTGATATACATGTTCCTAACATGTAGGCAAAAAACACACCGAATCCCTTTAAGTCCCTCAAAACTTGGATGAAAAGGCATGAGATGACATGAGATGACATGAGATGAGATGAGATGCTGATATACATGTTCCTAACATGTCGGCAAAAAACGCACCGAATCCCTTTAAGTCCCTCAAAACTTGGATGAGATGGGATGAGATGACATGATATGACATGAGATGAGATGAGATGCTGATATACATGGTCCTAACATGTCGGCAAAAAACGCACCGAATCCCTTTAAGTTCCTCCAAACTTGGATGAGATGTGATGAGATGACATGAGATGAGATGAGATGCAGATATACATGTTCCTAACATGTTGGCAAAAAACGCACCGAATCCCTTTAAGTCCCTCAAAACTTGGATGAGATGGGATGAGATGACATGATATGACATGAGATGAGATGAGATGCTGATATACATGTTCCTAACATGTCGGCAAAAAACGCACCGAATACCTTTAAGTCCCTCCAAACTTGGATGAGATGGGATGAGATGTAATGAGATGACATGAGATGGGATGATATGCTGATATACATGTTCCTAACATGTTGGCAAAAAACGCACCAAATCCCTTTAAGTCCCTCAAAACTTGGATGACATGGGATGAGATGACATGAGATGAGATGAGATGCTAATATACATGTTCCTAACATGTCGGCAAAAAACTCACCGAATCCCTTTAAGTCCCTCAAAACTTGGATGAGATGGGATGAGATGAGATAAGATGACATGAGATGAGATGAGATGCTGATATACATGTTCCTAACATGTCGGCAAAAAACGCACCGAATCCCTTTAAGTCCCTCAAAACTTGGATGAGATGGGATGAGATGACATGAGATGACATGAGATGAGATGAGATGCTGATATACATGTTCCTAACATGTCGGCAAAAAACGCACCGAATCCCTTTAAGTCCCTCCAAACTTGGATGAGATGGGATGAGATGTGATGAGATGACATGAGATGAGATGAGATGCAGATATACATGTTCCTAACATGTTGGCAAAAAACGCACCGAATCCCTTTAAGTCCCTCAAAACTTGGATGAGATGGGATGAGATGACATGATATGACATGAGATGAGATGAGATGCTGATATACATGTTCCTAACATGTTGGCAAAAAACGCACCGAATACCTTTAAGTCCCTCCAAACTTGGATGAGATGGGATGAGATGTAATGAGATGACATGAGATGGGATGAGATGCTGATATACATGTTCCTAACATGTTGGCAAATAACGCACCAAATCCCTTTAAGTCCCTCAAAACTTGGATGACATGGGATGAGATGAGATGAGATGACATGAGATGAGATGAGATGCTAATATACATGTTACTAACATGTCGGCAAAAAACTCACCGAATCCCTTTAAGTCCCTCAAAACTTGGATGAGATGGGATGAGATGACATGAGATGACATGAGATGAGATGAGATGCTGATATACATGTTCCTAACATGTTGGCAAAAAATGCACCGAATCCCTTTAAGTCCCTCAAAACTTGGATGAGATGGGATGAGATGTAATGAGATGACATGAGATGAGATGCTGATATACATGTTCCTAACATGTTGGCAAAAAACGCACCAAATCCCTTTAAGTCCCTCAAAACTTGGATGACATGGGATGAGATGAGATGAGATGACATGAGATGAGATGCTAATATACATGTTCCTAACATGTCGGCAAAAAACTCACCGAATCCCTTTAAGTCCCTCAAAACTTGGATGAGATGGGATGAGATGAGATAAGATGACATGAGATGAGATGAGATGCTGATATACATGTTCCTAACATGTCGGCAAAAAACGCACCGAATCCCTTTAAGTCCCTCAAAACTTGGATGAGATGGGATGAGATGACATGAGATGACATGAGATGAGATGAAATGCTGATATACATGTTCCTAACATGTTGGCAAAAAACGCACCGCATCCATTTAAGTCCCTCAAAACTTGGATGAGATGGGATGAGATGAGATGAGATGACATGAGAATATACATGTTCCTAACATGTCGGCAAAAAACGCACTGAATCCCTTAAGTCCCTCAAAACTTGGATGAGATGGGTTGAGATGAGATGTGATGACATGAGATGAGATGATATGCTGATACACATGTTACTAACATGTTGGCAAAAATCTCACCGAATCCCTTTAAGTCCCTCAAAACTTGGATGAGATGGGATGAGATGAAATGAGATAACATGAGATGAGATGCTAATATACATGTTCCTAACATGTCGGTAAAAAACGCGCTGAATCCCTTAAGTCCCTCAAAACTTGGATGAGATGGGATGAGATGAGTTGTGATGACATGAGATGGTATGCTGATACACATGTTCCTAACATGTCGGCAAAAAACTCACCGAATCCCTTTAAGTCCCTCAAAACTTGGATGAGATGGGATGAGATGAGATGAGATGACAGGAGATGAGATGAGATGCTGATATACATGTTCATAACATGTCTGCAAAAAACGCACCGAATCCCTTAAAGTCCCTCCAAACTTGGATGAGATGGGATGAGATGAGATGACATGAGATGAGATGCTGATATACATGTTCCTAACATGTAGGCAAAAAACACGCCGAATCCCTTTAAGTCCCTCAAAACTTGGATGAAATGGCATGAGATGACATGAGATGACATGAGATGAGATGAGATGCTGATATACATGTTCCTAACATGTCGGCAAAAAACGCACCGAATCCCTTTAAGTCCCTCAAAACTTGGATGAGATGGGATGAGATGACATGATATGACATGAGATGAGATGCTGATATACATGGTCCTAACATGTCGGCAAAAAACGCACCGAATCCCTTTAAGTTCCTCCAAACTTGGATGAGATGTGATGAGATGACATGATATGACATGAGATGAGATGAGATGCTGATATACATGTTCCTAACATGTCGGCAAAAAACGCACCGAATACCTTTAAGTCCCTCCAAACTTGGATGAGATGGGATGAGATGTAATGAGATGACATGAGATGGGATGATATGCTGATATACATGTTCCTAACATGTTGGCAAAAAACGCACCAAATCCCTTTAAGTCCCTCAAAACTTGGATGACATGGGATGAGATGACATGAGATGAGATGAGATGCTAATATACATGTTCCTAACATGTCGGCAAAAAACTCACCGAATCCCTTTAAGTCCCTCAAAACTTGGATGAGATGGGATAAGATGAGATAAGATGACATGAGATGAGATGAGATGCTGATATACATGTTCCTAACATGTCGGCAAAAAACGCACCGAATCCCTTTAAGTCCCTCAAAACTTGGATGAGATGGGATGAGATGACATGAGATGACATGAGATGAGATGAGATGCTGATATACATGTTCCTAACATGTCGGCAAAAAACGCACCGAATCCCTTTAAGTCCCTCCAAACTTGGATGAGATGGGATGAGATGTGATGAGATGACATGAGATGAGATGAGATGCAGATATACATGTTCCTAACATGTTGGCAAAAAATGCACCGAATCCCTTTAAGTCCCTCAAAACTTGGATGAGATGGGATGAGATGACATGATATGACATGAGATGAGATGAGATGCTGATATACATGTTCCTAACATGTTGGCAAAAAACGCACCGAATACCTTTAAGTCCCTCCAAACTTGGATGAGATGGGATGAGATGTAATGAGATGACATGAGATGGGATGAGATGCTGATATACATGTTCCTAACATGTTGGCAAAAAACGCACCAAATCCCTTTAAGTCCCTCAAAATTTGGATGACATGGGATGAGATGAGATGAGATGAGATGACATGAGATGAGATGAGATGCTAATATACATGTTCCTAACATGTCGGCAAAAAACTCACCGAATCCCTTTAAGTCCCTCAAAACTTGGATAAGATGGGATGAGATGAGATAAGATGACATGAGATGAGATGAGATGCTGATATACATGTTCCTAACATGTTGGCAAAAAATGCACCGAATCCCTTTAAGTCCCTCAAAACTTGGATGAGATGGGATGAGATGAGATGAGATGAGATGACATGAGATGAGATGAGATGCTGATATACATGTTGCTAACATGTCGGCAAAAAACGCACCAAATCCCTTTAAGTCCCTCAAAACTTGGATGAGATGGGATGATATAAGATGAGATGACATGAGATGAGATGAGATGCTGATATACATCTTCCTAACATGTCTGCAAAAAACGCACCGAATCCCTTTAAGTCCCTCCAAACTTGGATGAGATGGGATGAGATGAGATGACATGAGATGAGATGCTGATATACATGTTCCCAACATGTCGGCAAAAAACGCACCGAATGCCTTTAAGTCCCTCAAAACTTGGATGAAATGGGATGAGATGACATGAGATGACATGAGATTAGATGAGATGCTGATATACATGTTCCTAACATGTCGGCAAAAAACGCACCGAATCCCTTTAAGTCCCTCCAAACTTGGATGAGATGGGATGAGATGTGATGAGATGACATGAGATGAGATGAGATGCTGATTTACATGTTCCTAACATGTTGGCAAAAAACGCACCGAATCCCTTTAAGTCCCTCAAAACTTGGATGAGATGGGATGAGATGACATGATATGACATGAGATGAGATGAGATGCTGATATACATGTTCCTAACATGTCGGCAAAAAACGCACCGCATACCTTTAAGTCCCTCCAAACTTGGATGAGATGGAATGAGATGTAATGAGATGACATGAGATGAGATGAGATGCTGATATACATGTTCCTAACATGTTGGCAAAAAACGCACCAAATCCCTTTAAGTCCCTCAAAACTTGGATGACATGGGATGAGATGAGATGAGATGACATGAGATGAGATGAGATGCTAATATACATGTTCCTAACATGTCGGCAAAAAACTCACCGAATCCCTTTAAGTCCCTCAAAACTTGGATGAGATGGGATGAGATGAGATAAGATGACATGAGATGAGATGAGATGCTAATTTACATATTCCTAACATGTCGGCAAAACACTCACCGAATCCCTTTAAGTCCCTCAAAACTTGGATGAGATGGGATGAGATGAAATGAGATGAGATGCTAATATACATGTTCCTAACATGTCGGCAAAAAACGCACTGAATCCCTTAAGTCCCTCAAAACTTGGATGAGATGGGTTGAGATGACATGAGATGACATGAGATGAGATGAGATGCTGATATACATGTTCCTAACATGTCGGCAAAACACTCACCGAATCCCTTTAAGTCCCTCAAAACTTGGATGAGATGGGATGAGATGAAATGAGATGAGATGCTGATATACATGTTCCTAACATGTCGGCAAAAAACGCACCGAATCCCTTTAAGTCCCTCCAAACTTGGATGAGATGGGATGAGATGTGATGAGATGACATGAGATGAGATGAGATGCTGATATACATGTTCCTAACATGTTGGCAAAAAACGCACCGAATCCCTTTAAGTCCCTCAAAACTTGGATGAGATGGGATGAGATGACATGATATGACATGAGATGAGATGAGATGCTGATATACATGTTCCTAACATGTCGGCAAAAAACGCACCACATACCTTTAAGTCCCTCCAAACTTGGATGAGATAGGATGAGATGTAATGAGATGACATGAGATGAGATGAGATGCTGATATACATGTTCCTAACATGTTGGCAAAAAACGCACCAAATCCCTTTAAGTCCCTCAAAACTTGGATGACATGGGATGAGATGAGATGAGATGACATGAGATGAGATGAGATGCTAATTTACATGTTCCTAACATGTCGGCAAAAAACTCACCGAATCCCTTTAAGTCCCTCAAAACTTGGATGAGATGGGATGAGATGAAATAAGATGACATGAGATGAGATGAGATGCTGATATACATGTTCCTAACATGTCGGCAAAAAACGCACCGAATCCCTTTAAGTCCCTCAAAACTTGGATGAGATGGGATGAGATGACATGAGATGAGATGAGATGCTAATTTACATGTCCCTAACATGTCGGCAAAACACTCACTGAATCCCTATAAGTCCCTCAAAACTTGGATGAGATGGGATGAGATGAAATGAGATGAGATGCTAATATACATGTTCCTAACATGTCGGCAAAAAACGCACTGAATCCCTTAAGTCCCTCAAAGATTGGATGAGATGGGTTGAGATGAGATGTGATGACATGAGATGAGATGATATGCTGATACACATGTTCCTAACATGTCGGCAAAAAACTCACCGAATCCCTTTAAGTCCCTCAAAACTTGGATGAGATGGGATGAGATGAAATGAGATAACATGAGATGAGATGCTAATATACATGTTCCTAACATGTCGGTAAAAAACACGCTGAATCCCTTAAGTCCCTCAAAACTTGGATGAGATGGGATGAGATGAGATGTGATGACATGAGATGGTATGCTGATACACATGTTCCTAACATGTCGGCAAAAAACGCACCGAATCCCTTTAAGTCCCTCAAAACTTGGATGAGATGGGATGAGATGACATGAGATGACATGAGATGAGATGAGATGCTGATATACATGTTCCTAACATGTCGGCAAAAAACGCACCGAATCCCTTTAAGTCCCTCCAAACTTGGATGAGATGGGATGAGATGTGATGAGATGACATGAGATGAGATGAGATGCTAATATACATGTTCCTAACATGTTGGCAAAAAACGCACCGAATCCCTTTAAGTCCCTCAAAACTTGAATGAGATGGGATGAGATGACATGATATGACATGAGATGAGATGAGATGCTGATATACATGTTCCTAACATGTTGGCAAAAAACGCACCGAATACCTTTAAGTCCCTCCAAACTTGGATGAGATGGGATGAGATGTAATGAGATGACATGAGATGGGATGAGATGCTGATATACATGTTCCTAACATGTTGGCAAAAAACGCACCAAATCCCTTTAAGTCCCTCAAAACTTGGATGACATGGGATGAGATGAGATGAGATGAGATGACATGAGATGAGAAGAGATGCTAATATACATGTTGCTAACATGTCGGCAAAAAACTCACCGAATCCCTTTAAGTCCCTCAAAACTTGGATGAGATGGGATGAGATGAGATAAGATGACATGAGATGAGATGAGATGCTGATATACATGTTCCTAACATGTCGGCAAAAAACGCACCGAATCCCTTTAAGTCCCTCAAAACTTGGATGAGATGGGATGAGATGACATGAGATGACATGAGATGAGATGAGATGCTGATATACATGTTCCTAACATGTCGGCAAAAAACTCACCGAATCCCTTTAAGTCCCTCCAAACTTGGATGAGATGGGATGAGATGTGATGAGATGACATGAGATGAGATGAGATGCAGATATACATGTTCCTAACATGTTGGCAAAAAACGCACAGAATCCCTTTAAGTCCCTCAAAACTTGGATGAGATGGGATGAGATGACATGATATGACATGAGATGAGATGAGATGCTGATATACATGTTCCTAACAAGTTGGCAAAAAACGCACCGAATACCTTTAAGTCCCTCCAAACTTGGATGAGATGGGATGAGATGTAATAAGATGACATGAGATGGGATGAGATGCTGATATACATGTTCCTAACATGTTGGCAAAAAACGCACCAAATCCCTTTAAGTCCCTCAAAACTTGGATGACATGGGATGAGATGAGATGAGATGAGATGACATGAGATGAGATGAGATGCTAATATACATGTTCCTAACATGTCGGCAAAAAACTCACCGAATCCCTTTAAGTCCCTCAAAACTTGGATGAGATGGGATGAGATGAGATAAGATGACATGAGATGAGATGAGATGCTGATATACATGTTCCTAACATGTTGGCAAAAAATGCACCGAATCCCTTTAAGTCCCTCAAAACTTGGATGAGATGGGATGAGATGAGATGAGATGAGATGACATGAGATGAGATGAGATGCTGATATACATGTTGCTAACATGTCGGCAAAAAACGCACCAAATCCCTTTAAGTCCCTCAAAACTTGGATGAGATGGGATGATATAAGATGAGATGACATGAGATGAGATGAGATGCTGATATACATCTTCCTAACATGTCTGCAAAAAACGCACCGAATCCCTTTAAGTCCCTCCAAACTTGGATGAGATGGGATGAGATGAGATGACATGAGATGAGATGAGATGCTGATATACATGTTCCTAACATGTTGGCAAAAAACGCACCGAATCCCTTTAAGTCCCTCCAAACTTGGATGAGATGGGATGAGATGTAATGAGATGACATGAGATGGGATGAGATGCTGATATACATGTTCCTAACATGTTGGCAAAAAACGCACCAAATCCCTTTAAGTCCCTCAAAACTTGGATGACATGGGATGAGATGAGATGAGATGAGATGACATGAGATGAGATGAGATGCTAATATACATGTTGCTAACATGTCGGCAAAAAACTCACCGAATCCCTTTAAGTCCCTCAAAACTTGGATGAGATGGGATGAGATGAGATAAGATGACATGAGATGAGATGAGATGCTGATATACATGTTCCTAACATGTCGGCAAAAAACGCACCGAATCCGTTTAAGTCCCTCCAAACTTGGATGAGATGGGATGAGATGTGATGAGATGACATGAGATGAGATGAGATGAGATGCAGATATACATGTTCCTAACATGTTGGCAAAAAACGCACCGAATCCCTTTAAGTCCCTCAAAACTTGGATGAGATGGGATGAGATGACATGATATGACATGAGATGAGATGAGATGCTGATATACATGTTCCTAACAAGTTGGCAAAAAACGCACCGAATACCTTTAAGTCCCTCCAAACTTGGATGAGATGGGATGAGATGTAATAAGATGACATGAGATGGGATGAGATGCTGATATACATGTTCCTAACATGTTGGCAAAAAACGCACCAAATCCCTTTAAGTCCCTCAAAACTTGGATGACATGGGATGAGATGAGATGAGATGAGATGACATGAGATGAGATGAGATGCTAATATACATGTTCCTAACATGTCGGCAAAAAACTCACCGAATCCCTTTAAGTCCCTCAAAACTTGGATGAGATGGGATGAGATGACATGAGATGAGATGCTAATTTACATGTCCCTAACATGTCGGCAAAACACTCACTGAATCCCTTTAAGTCCCTCAAAACTTGGATGAGATGGGATGAGATGAAATGAGATGAGATGCTAATATACATGTTCCTAACATGTCGGCAAAAAACGCACTGAATCCCTTAAGTCCCTCAAAGATTGGATGAGATGGGTTGAGATGAGATGTGATGACATGAGATGAGATGATATGCTGATACACATGTTCCTAACATGTCGGCAAAAAACTCACCGAATCCCTTTAAGTCCCTCAAAACTTGGATGAGATGGGATGAGATGAAATGAGATAACATGAGATGAGATGCTAATATACATGTTCCTAACATGTCGGTAAAAAACACGCTGAATCCCTTAAGTCCCTCAAAACTTGGATGAGATGGGATGAGATGAGATGTGATGACATGAGATGGTATGCTGATACACATGTTCCTAACATGTCGGCAAAAAACGCACCGAATCCCTTTAAGTCCCTCAAAACTTGGATGAGATGGGATGAGATGAGATGACAGGAGATGAGATGAGATGCTGATATAGATGTTCCTAACATGTCGGCAAAAAACGCACCGAATCCCTTTAAGTCCCTCAAAACTTGGATGAGATGGGATGAGATGAGATGAGATGACATGAGATGAGACGAGATGCTGATATACATGTTCCTAACATGTTGGCAAAAAACGCACCGAATCCCTTTAAGTCCCTCAAAACTTGGATGAGATGGGATGAGATGACATGATATGACATGAGATGAGATGAGATGCTGATATACATGTTCCTAACATGTCGGCAAAAAATGCACCGAATCCCTTTAAGTCCCTCAAAACTTGGATGAGATGTGATGAGATGAGATGACATGAGATGAGATGCTGATATACATGTTCCTAACATGTTGGCAAAAAACTCACCGAATCTCTTTAAGTCCCTCAAAACTTGGATGAGATGGGATGAGATGAAATGAGATGACATGAGATGAGATGAGATGCTGATATACATGTTCCTAACATGTCGGCAAAAAACGCACCGAATCCCTTTAAGTCCCTCCAAACTTGGATGAGATGGGATGAGATGTGATGAGATGACATGAGATGAGATGAGATGCTGATATACATGTTCCTAACATGTTGGCAAAAAACGCACCGAATCCCTTTAAGTCCCTCAAAACTTGGATGAGATGGGATGAGATGACATGATATGACATGAGATGAGATGAGATGCTGATATACATGTTCCTAACATGTCGGCAAAAAACGCACCGCATACCTTTAAGTCCCTCCAAACTTGGATGAGATGGGATGAGATGTAATGAGATGACATGAGATGAGATGAGATGCTGATATACATGTTCCTAACATGTTGGCAAAAAACGCACCAAATCCCTTTAAGTCCCTCAAAACTTGGATGACATGGGATGAGATGAGATGAGATGACATGAGATGAGATGAGATGCTAATATACATGTTCCTAACATGTCGGCAAAAAACTCACCGAATCCCTTTAAGTCCCTCAAAACTTGGATGAGATGGGATGAGATGAAATAAGATGACATGAGATGAGATGAGATGCTGATATACATGTTCCTAACATGTCGGCAAAAAACGCACCGAATCCCTTTAAGTCCCTCAAAACTTGGATGAGATGGGATGAGATGACATGAGATGAGATGAGATGCTAATTTACATGTCCCTAACATGTCGGCAAAACACTCACTGAATCCCTTTAAGTCCCTCAAAACTTGGATGAGATGGGATGAGATGACATGATATGACATGAGATGAGATGAGATGCTGATATACATGTTCCTAACATGTCGGCAAAAAATGCACCGAATCCCTTCAAGTCCCTCAAAACTTGGATGAGATGGGATGAGATGAGATGAGATGACATGAGATGAGATGTTGATATACATGTTCCTAACATGTTGGCAAAAAACTCACCGAATCTCTTTAAGTCCCTCAAAACTTGGATGAGATGGGATGAGATGAAATGAGATGACATGAGATGCTGATATACATGTTCCTAACATGTCGGCAAAAAACGCACCGAATCCCTTTAAGTCCCTCAAAACTTGGATGAGATGGGATGAGATGAGATGAGATGACATGAGATGAGATGTTGATATACATGTTCCTAACATGTTGGCAAAAAACTCACCGAATCTCTTTAAGTCCCTCAAAACTTGGATGAGATGGGATGAGATGAAATGAGATGACATGAGATGAGATGAGATGCTGATATACATGTTCCTAACATGTCGGCAAAAAACTCACCGAATCCCTTTAAGTCCCTCAAAACTTGGATGAGATGGGATGAGATGAAATGAGATAACGTGAGATGAGATGAGATGCTGATATACATGTTCCTAACATGTCGGCAAAAAACGCACCGAATGCCTTTAAGTCCCTCAAAACTTGGATGAGTTGGGATGAGATGAGATGAGATGACATGAGATGAGATGAGATGCTAATATACATGTTCCTAACATGTCGGCAAAAAACGCACTGAATCCCTTTAAGTCCCTCAAAACTTGGATGAGTTGGGATGAGATGAGATGAGATGACATGAGATGAGATGAGATGCTGATATACATGTTTCTAATATGTCAGCAAAAAACTCACCGAATCCCTTTAAGTCCCTCAAAACTTGGATGAGATGGGATGAGATGAGATGACATGAGATGAGATGCTAATATACATGTTCCTTACATGTCGGCAAAAAACGCACCGAATCCCTTTAAGTCCCTCCAAACTTGGATGAGATGGGATGAGATGTGATGAGATGACATGAGATGAGATGAGATGCTGATATACATGTTCCTAACATGTTGGCAAAAAACGCACCGAATCCCTTTAAGTCCCTCAAAACTTGGATGAGATGGGATGAGATGACATGATATGACATGAGATTAGATGAGATGCTGATATACATGTTCCTAACATGTAGGCAAAAAACGCACCGAATCCCTTTAAGTCCCTCCAAACTTGGATGAGATGGGATGAGATGTAATGAGATGACATGAGATAAGATGAGATGCTGATATACACTTTCCTAACATGTTGGCAAAAAACGCACCGAATCCCTTTAAGTCCCTCAAAGCTTGGATGAGATGGGATGAGATGACATGAGATGAGATGCTGATATACATGTTCCTAACATGTCGGCAAAAAACGCACCGAATCCCTTTAAGTCCCTCAAAACTTGGATGAAATGGGATGAGATGACATGAGATGAGATGAGATGCTGATATACATGTTCCTAACATGTCGGCAAAAAACACACCGAATCCCTTTAAGTCCCTCAAAACTTGGATGAGATGGAATGAGATGATATGATATGACATGAGATGACATGAGATGCTGATATACATGTTCCTAACATGTCGGCAAAAAACGCACCGAATCCCTTTAAGTCCCTCCAAACTTGGATGACATGGGATGAGATGAGATGAGATGACATGAGATGAGATGAGATGCTAATATACATGTTCCTAACATGTCGGCAAAAAATGCACCAAATCCCTTTAGGTCCCTCCAAACTTGGATGAGATGGGATGAGATGAAATGAGATGAGATGCTAATATACATATTCCTAACATGTCGGCAAAAAACGCACTGAATCCCTTAAGTCCCTCAAACCTTGGATGAGATGGGTTGAGATGAGATGTGATGACATGAGATGAGATGATATGCTGATACACATGTTCCTAACATGTTGGCAAAAAACTAACCGAATCCCTTTAAGTCCCTCAAAACTTGGATGAGATGGGATGAGATGAGATGAGATGACATGAGATGAGATGAGATGCTGATATATATGTTCCTAACATGTCGGCAAAAAACGCACCGAATCCCTTTAAGTCCCTCAAAACTTGGATGAGATGTGATGAGATGACATGATATGACATGAGATGAGATGAGATGCTGATATACATGTTCCTAACATGTCGGCAAAAAACGCACCGAATCCCTTTAAGTCCCTCAAAACTTGGATGAGATGGGATGAGATGAGATGTGAAGACATGAGATGGTATGCTGATACACATGTTCCTAACATGTCGGCAAAAAACTCACCGAATCCCTTTAAGTCCCTCAAAACTTGGATGAGATTGGATGAGATGAGATGAGATGACAGGAGATGAGATGAGATGCTGATATAGATGTTCCTAACATGTCGGCAAAAAACTCACCGAATGCCTTTAAGTCCCTCAAAACTTGGATGAGATGGGATGAGATGAGATGAGATGACATGAGATGAGAAGAGATGCTGATATACATGTTCCTAACATGTTGGCAAAAAACGCAACGAATCCCTTTAAGTCCCTCAAAACTTGGATGAGATGGGATGAGATGAGATGAGATGACATGAGATGAGATGAGATGCTGATATACATGTTTCTAACATGTCGGCAAAAAACGCACCGAATCCCTTTAAGTCCCTCAAAACTTGGATGAGATGGGATGAGATGACATGATATGACATGAGATGAGATGAGATGCTGATATACATGTTCCTAACATGTTGGCAAAAAACGCACCGAATCCCTTTAAGTCCCTCAAAACTTGGATGAGATGGGATGAGATGAGATGAGATGACATGAGATGAGATGCTGATATACATGTTCCTAACGTGTTGGCAAAAAACGCACCGAATCCCTTTAAGTCCCTTAAAACTTGGATGAGATGGGATGAGATGAAATGAGATGACATGAGATGACATGAGATGCTGATATACATGTTCATAACATGTCGGCAAAAAACTCACCGAATCCCTTTAAGTCCCTCAAAACTTGGATGAGATGGGATGAGATGAAATGAGATGACATGAGATGAGATGAGATGCTAATATACATGTTCCTAACATGTCGGCAAAAAACGCACCGAATCCCTTTAAGTCCCTCAAAACTTGGATGAGATGGGATGAGATGTGATGAGATGACATGAGATGAGATGAGATGCTGATATACATGTTCCTAACATGTCTGCAAAAAATGCACTGAATCCCTTTAAGTCCCTAAAGACTTGGATGAGATGGGATGAGAAGAGATGAGATGACATGAGACGATATGCTGATATACATGTTCCTATCATGTCGGCAAAAAAACGCACCGAATCCCTTTAAGTCCCCCAAAACTTGGATGAGATGGGATGAGATGAGATGACATGAGATGAGATGAGATGCTGATATACGTGTTCCTAACATGTCGGCAAAAAACGCGCCAAATCCCTTTAAGTTCCTCAAAACTTGAATGAGATGGGATGAGATAGATGACATGAGATGAGATGGGATGCTGATATACATGTTCCTAACATGTCGGCAAAAAAAGCATCGAATCCCTTTAAGTCCCTCAAAACTTGGATGAGATGGGATGAGATGAGTTGAGATGACATGAGATGAGATGAGATGCTGATATACATGTTCCTAACATGTTGGCAAAAAACGCACCGAATCCCTTTAAGTCCCTCAAAACTTGGATGATATGGGATGAGATGAGATGAGATGAGATGACATGACATGAGATGAGATGCTGATATACATGTTTCTAACATGTCGGCAAAAAACGCACCGAATCCCTTTAAGTCCCTCAAAACTTGGATGAGATGGGATGAGATGACATGATATGACATGAGATGAGATGAGATGCTGATATACATGATCCTAACATGTCGGCAAAAAACGCACCGAATCCCTTTAAGTCCCTCAAAACTTGGATGAGATGGGATGAGATGAGATGAGATGACATGAGATGAGATGCTGATATACATGTTCCTAACATGTCGGCAAAAAACTCACCAAATCCCTTTAAGTCCCTCAAAACTTGTATAAGTTGGGATGAGATGAGATGACATGAGATGAGATGAGATGCTGATATACATGTTCCTAACATGTCTGCAAAAAACGCACCGAATCCCTTTAAGTCCCTCCAAACTTGGATGAGATGGGATGAGATGAGATGACATGAGATGAGATGCTGATATACATGTTCCTAACATGTCGGCAAAAAACGCACCGAATCCTTTTAAGTCCCTCAAAACTTGGATGAAATGGGATGAGATGACATGAGATGACATGAGATGAGATGAGATGCTGATATACATGTTCCTAACATGTCGGCAAAAAACGCACCGAATCCCTTTAAGTCCCTCAAAACTTGGATGAGATGGGATGAGATGACATGATATGACATGAAATGAGATGAGATGCTGATATACATGTTCCTAACATGTCGGCAAAAAACGCACCAAATCCCTTTAAGTCCCTCCAAACTTGGATGAGATGGGATGAGATGTGATGAGATGACATGAGATGAGATGAGATGCTGATATACATGTTCCTAACATGTTGGCAAAAAACGCACCAAATCCCTTTAAGTCCCTCAAAACTTGGATGAGATTGGATGAGATGAGATGAGATGACAGGAGATGAGATGAGATGCTGATATAGATGTTCCTAACATGTCGGCAAAAAACTCACCGAATGCCTTTAAGTCCCTCAAAACTTGGATGAGATGGGATGAGATGAGATGACATGAGATGAGAAGAGATGCTGATATACATGTTCCTAACATGTTGGCAAAAAACGCAACGAATCCCTTTAAGTCCCTCAAAACTTGGATGAGATGGGATGAGATGAGATGAGATGACATGAGATGAGATGAGATGCTGATATACATGTTTCTAACATGTCGGCAAAAAACGCACCGAATCCCTTTAAGTCCCTCAAAACTTGGATGAGATGGGATGAGATGACATGATATGACATGAGATGAGATGAGATGCTGATATACATGTTCCTAACATGTTGGCAAAAAACGCACCGAATCCCTTTAAGTCCCTCAAAACTTGGATGAGATGGGATGAGATGAGATGAGATGACATGAGATGAGATGCTGATATACATGTTCCTAACGTGTTGGCAAAAAACGCACCGAATCCCTTTAAGTCCCTTAAAACTTGGATGAGATGGGATGAGATGAAATGAGATGACATGAGATGACATGAGATGCTGATATACATGTTCATAACATGTCAGCAAAAAACTCACCGAATCCCTTTAAGTCCCTCAAAACTTGGATGAGATGGGATGAGATGAAATGATATGACATGAGATGAGATGAGATGCTAATATACATGTTCCTAACATGTCGGCAAAAAACGCACCGAATCCCTTTAAGTCCCTCCAAACTTGGATGAGATGGGATGAGATGTGATGAGATGACATGAGATGAGATGAGATGCTGATATACATGTTCCTAACATGTCGGCAAAAAATGCACTGAATCCCTTTAAGTCCCTAAAGACTTGGATGAGATGGGATGAGAAGAGATGAGATGACATGAGACGAGATGCTGATATACATGTTCCTATCATGTCGGCAAAAAAACGCACCGAATCCCTTTAAGTCCCCCAAAACTTGGATGAGATGGGATGAGATGAGATGACATGAGATGAGATGAGATGCTGATATACATGTTCCTAACATGTTGGCAAAAAATGCACCGAATCCCTTTAAGTCCCTCAAAACTTGGATGAGATGGGATGAGTTGAGATGAGATGACATGAGATGAGATGCTGATATACGTGTTCCTAACATGTCGGCAAAAAACGCGCCAAATCCCTTTAAGTTCCTCAAAACTTGAATGAGATGGGATGAGATAGATGACATGAGATGAGATGGGATGCTGATATACATGTTCCTAACATGTCGGCAAAAAAAGCATCGAATCCCTTTAAGTCCCTCAAAACTTGGATGAGATGGGATGAGATGAGTTGAGATGACATGAGATGAGATGAGATGCTGATATACATGTTCCTAACATGTTGGCAAAAAACGCACCGAATCCCTTTAAGTCCCTCAAAACTTGGATGATATGGGATGAGATGAGATGAGATGAGATGACATGACATGAGATGAGATGCTGATATACATGTTTCTAACATGTCGGCAAAAAACGCACCGAATCCCTTTAAGTCCCTCAAAACTTGGATGAGATGGGATGAGATGACATGATATGACATGAGATGAGATGAGATGCTGATATACATGATCCTAACATGTCGGCAAAAAACGCACCGAATCCCTTTAAGTCCCTCAAAACTTGGATGAGATGGGATGAGATGAGATGAGATGACATGAGATGAGATGCTGATATACATGTTCCTAACATGTCGGCAAAAAACTCACCAAATTCCTTTAAGTCCCTCAAAACTTGTATAAGTTGGGATGAGATGAGATGACATGAGATGAGATGAGATGCTGATATACATGTTCCTAACATGTCTGCAAAAAACGCACCGAATCCCTTTAAGTCCCTACAAACTTGGATGAGATGGGATGAGATGAGATGACATGAGATGAGATGCTGATATACATGTTCCTAACATGTCGGCAAAAAACGCACCGAATCCTTTTAAGTCCCTCAAAACTTGGATGAAATGGGATGAGATGACATGAAATGAGATGAGATGCTGATATACATGTTCCTAACATGTCGGCAAAAAACGCACCAAATCCCTTTAAGTCCCTCCAAACTTGGATGAGATGGGATGAGATGTGATGAGATGACATGAGATGAGATGAGATGCTGATATACATGTTCCTAACATGTTGGCAAAAAACGCACCAAATCCCTTTAAGTCCCTCAAAACTTGGATGAGATGGGATGAGATGACATGATATGACATGAGATGAGATGAGATGCTGATATACATGTTCCTAACATGTCGGCAAAAAACGCACCGAATCCCTTTAAGTCCCTCCAAACTTGGATGACATGGGATGAGATGAGATGAGATGAGATGAGATGACATGAGATGAGATGAGATGCTAATTTACATGTTCCTAACATGTCGGCAAATAACTCACCGAATCCCTTTAAGTCCCTCAAAACTTGGATGAGATGGGATGAGATGAGATGACATGAGATGAGATGAGATGCTGATATATATGTTCCTAACATGTCGGCAAAAAACGCACCGAATCCCTTTAAGTCCCTCAAAACTTGGATGAGATGTGATGAGATGACATGATATGACATGAGATGAGATGAGATGCTGATATACATGTTCCTAACATGTCAGCAAAAAACGCACCGAATCCCTTTAAGTCCCTCAAAACTTGGATGAGATGGGATGAGATGAAATGAGATGAGATGCTAATATACATGTTCCTAACATGTCGGCAAAAAACGCACTGAATCCCTTAAGTCCCTCAAACCTTGGATGAGATGGGTTGAGATGAGATGTGATGACATGAGATGAGATGATATGCTGATACACATGTTCCTAACATGTCGGCAAAAAACTCACCGAATCCCTTTAAGTCCCTCAAAACTTGGATGAGATGGGATGAGATGAGATGAGATGACATGAGATGAGATGAGATGCTGATATATTTGTTCCTAACATGTCGGAAAAAAACACACCGAATCCCTTTAAGTCCCTCAAAACTTGGATGAGATGTGATGAGATGACATGATACGACATGAGATGAGATGAGATGCTGATATACATGTTCCTAACATGTCGGCAAAAAACGCACCGAATCCCTTTAAGTCCCTCAAACTTGGATGAGATGGGATGAGATGAGATGTGATGACATGAGATGGTATGCTGATACACATGTTCCTAACATGTCGGCAAAAAACTCACCGAATCCCTTTAAGTCCCTCAAAACTTGGATGAAATGGGATGAGATGAGATGAGATGACAGGAGATGAGATGAGATGCTGATATAGATGTTCCTAACATGTCGGCAAAAAACTCACCGAATCCCTTTAAGTCCCTCAAAACTTGGATGAGATGGGATGAGATGAGATGACATGAGATGAGACAAGATGCTGATATACATGTTCCTAACATGTTGGCAAAAAACGCAACAAATCCCTTTAAGTCCCTCAAAACTTGGATGAGATGGGATGAGATGAGATGAGATGACATGAGATGAGATGCTGATATACATGTTCCTAACATGTTTGCAAAAAACGCACCGAATCCCTTTAAGTCCCTCAAAACTTGGATGAGATGGGATGAGATGAAATGAGATGACATGAGATGAGATGAGATGCTGATATACATGTTCCTAACATGTCGGCAAAAAACGCACCGAATGCCTTTAAGTCCCTCAAAACTTGGATGAGATGGGATGAGATGACATGATATGACATGAGATGAGATGAGATGCTAATATACATGTTCCTAAAATGTCGGCAAAAAACGCACCGAATCCCTTTAAGTCCCTCCAAACTTGGATGAGATGGGATGAGATGTGATGAGATGACATGAGATGAGATGAGATGCTGATATACATGTTCCTACCATGTTGGCAAAGAACGCACCGAATCCCTTTAAGTCCCTCAAAGCTTGGATGAGATGAGATGAGATGAGATAAGATGACATGAGATGAGACAAGATGCTGATATACATGTTCCTAACATGTTGGCAAAAAACGCAACGAATCCCTTTAAGTCCCTCAAAACTTGGATGAGATGGGATGAGATGAGATGAGATGACATGAGATGAGATGAGATGCTGATATACATGTTTCTAACATGTTGGCAAAAAACGCACCGAATCCCTTTAAGTCCCTCAAAACTTGGATGAGATGGGATGAGATGACATGATATGACATGAGATGTGATGAGATGCTGATATACATGTTCCTAACATGTCGGCAAAAAACGCACCGAATCCCTTTAAGTCCCTCAAAACTTGGATGAGATGGGATGAGATGAGATGAGATGACATGAGATGACATGAGATGCTGATATACATGTTCCTAACATGTAGGCAAAAAACACACCGAATGCCTTTAAGTCCCTCAAAACTTGGATGAGATGGGATGAGATGACATGATATGACATGAGATGAGATGCTAATATACATGTTCCTAACATGTCGGCAAAAAACGCACTGAATCCCTTTAAGTCCCTCAAAACTTGGATGAGTTGGGATGAGATGAGATGAGATGACATGAGATGAGATGAGATGCTGATATACATGTTTCTAATATGTCAGCAAAAAACTCACCGAATCCCTTTAAGTCCCTCAAAACTTGGATGAGATGGGATGAGATGAGATGACATGAGATGAGATGCTAATATACATGTTCCTAACATGTCGACAAAAAACGCACCGAATCCCTTTAAGTCCCCCAAAACTTGGATGAGATGGGATGAGTTGAGATGACATGAGATGAGATGAGATGCTGATATATATGTTCCTAACATGTCGGCAAAAAATGCACTGAATCCCTTTAAGTCCCTCAAAACTTGGATGAGATGGGATGAGTTGAGATGAGATGACATGAGATGAGATGAGATGCTGATATACGTGTCTCTAATATGTCGGCAAAAAACGCGCCAAATCCCTTTAAGTTCCTCAAAACTTGGATGAGATGAGATGACATGAGATGAGATGGGATGCTGATATACATGTTCCTAACATGTCGGCAAAAAAAGCATCGAATCCCTTTAAGTCCCTCAAAACTTGGATGAGATGGGATGAGATGAGTTGAGATGACATGAGATGAGATGAGATGCTGAAATACATGTTCCTAACATGTCGGCAAAAAACGCACCGAATCCCTTTAAGTCCCTCAAAACTTGGATGATATGGGATGAGATGAGATGAGATGACATGAGATAAGACGAGATGCTGATATCCATGTTCCTAACATGTTGGCAAAAAAACGCACTGAATCCCTTTAAGTCCCTCAAAACTTGGATGAGATGGGATGAGATGACATGACATGAGATGAGATGAGATGCTGATATACATGTTCCTAACATGTCAGCAAAAAACGCACCGAATCCATTTAACTCCCTCAAAACTTGGATAAGATGGGATAGATGAGATGACATGAGATGAGATGCTGATATACATGTTCCTAACATGTCGGCAAAAAACGCACCGAATCCCTTTAAGTCCCTCAAAACTTGGATGAAATGGGATGAGAAGACATGAGATGACATGAGATGAGATGAGATGCTGATATACATGTTCCTAACATGATGGCAAAAAACTCACCGAATCCCTTTAAGTCCCTCTAAACTTGGATGAGATGGGATGAGATGTGATGAGATGACATGAGATGAGATGAGATGCTGATATACATGTTCCTAACATGTCGGCAAAAAACACACCAAATCCCTTTAAGTCCCTCAAAACTTGGATGAGATGTGATGAGATGAAATGAGATGA
The DNA here is from genome assembly GCF_039654945.1 of Dendrobates tinctorius. NCBI lineage: Eukaryota > Metazoa > Chordata > Amphibia > Anura > Dendrobatidae > Dendrobates > Dendrobates tinctorius. The sequence continues at coordinate 23,324,823 of NW_027361795.1, forward strand.
CATGAGATGAGATGAGATGCTGATATACATGTTCCTAACATGTCGGCAAAAAACTCACCGAATCCCTTTAAGTCCCTCAAAACTTGGATGAGATGGGATGAGATGAGATGAGATGACATGAGATGAGATGTTGATATACATGTTCCTAACATGTTGGCAAAAAACTCACCGAATCTCTTTAAGTCCCTCAAAACTTGGATGAGATGGGATGAGATGAAATGAGATGACATGAGATGAGATGAGATGCTGATATACATGTTCCTAACATGTCGGCAAAAAACTCACCAAATCCCTTTAAGTCCCTCAAAACTTGGATGAGATGGGATGAGATGAAATGAGATAACGTGAGATGAGATGAGATGCTGATATACATGTTCCTAACATGTCGGCAAAAAACGCACCGAATGCCTTTAAGTCCCTCAAAACTTGGATGAGTTGGGATGAGATGAGATGAGATGACATGAGATGAGATGAGATGAGATGCTAATATACATGTTCCTAACATGTCGGCAAAAAACGCACTGAATCCCTTTAAGTCCCTCAAAACTTGGATGAGTTGGGATGAGATGAGATGAGATGACATGAGATGAGATGAGATGCTGATATACATGTTTCTAATATGTCAGCAAAAAACTCACCGAATCCCTTTAAGTCCCTCAAAACTTGGATGAGATGGGATGAGATGAGATGACATGAGATGAGATGCTAATATACATGTTCCTTACATGTCGGCAAAAAACGCACCGAATCCCTTTAAGTCCCTCCAAACTTGGATGAGATGGGATGAGATGTGATGAGATGACATGAGATGAGATGAGATGCTGATATACATGTTCCTAACATGTTGGCAAAAAACGCACCGAATCCCTTTAAGTCCCTCAAAACTTGGATGAGATGGGATGAGATGACATGATATGACATGAGATTAGATGAGATGCTGATATACATGTTCCTAACATGTAGGCAAAAAACGCACCGAATCCCTTTAAGTCCCTCCAAACTTGGATGAGATGGGATGAGATGTAATGAGATGACATGAGATAAGATGAGATGCTGATATACACTTTCCTAACATGTTGGCAAAAAACGCACCGAATCCCTTTAAGTCCCTCAAAGCTTGGATGAGATGGGATGAGATGACATGAGATGAGATGCTGATATACATGTTCCTAACATGTCGGCAAAAAACGCACCGAATCCCTTTAAGTCCCTCAAAACTTGGATGAAATGGGATGAGATGACATGAGATGAGATGAGATGCTGATATACATGTTCCTAACATGTCGGCAAAAAACACACCGAATCCCTTTAAGTCCCTCAAAACTTGGATGAGATGGAATGAGATGATATGATATGACATGAGATGAGATGAGATGGTGATATACATGTTCCTAACATGTCGGCAAAAAACGCACCGAATCCCTTTAAGTCCCTCCAAACTTGGATGACATGGGATGAGATGAGATGAGATGACATGAGATGAGATGAGATGCTAATATACATGTTCCTAACATGTCGGCAAAAAATGCACCGAATCCCTTTAGGTCCCTCCAAACTTGGATGAGATGGGATGAGATGAAATGAGATGAGATGCTAATATACATATTCCTAACATGTCGGCAAAAAACGCACTGAATCCCTTAAGTCCCTCAAACCTTGGATGAGATGGGTTGAGATGAGATGTGATGACATGAGATGAGATGATATGCTGATACACATGTTCCTAACATGTTGGCAAAAAACTAACCGAATCCCTTTAAGTCCCTCAAAACTTGGATGAGATGGGATGAGATGAGATGAGATGACATGAGATGAGATGAGATGCTGATATATATGTTCCTAACATGTCGGCAAAAAACGCACCGAATCCCTTTAAGTCCCTCAAAACTTGGATGAGATGTGATGAGATGACATGATATGACATGAGATGAGATGAGATGCTGATATACATGTTCCTAACATGTCGGCAAAAAACGCACCGAATCCCTTTAAGTCCCTCAAAACTTGGATGAGATGGGATGAGATGAGATGTGAAGACATGAGATGGTATGCTGATACACATGTTCCTAACATGTCGGCAAAAAACTCACCGAATCCCTTTAAGTCCCTCAAAACTTGGATGAGATTGGATGAGATGAGATGAGATGACAGGAGATGAGATGAGATGCTGATATAGATGTTCCTAACATGTCGGCAAAAAACTCACCGAATGCCTTTAAGTCCCTCAAAACTTGGATGAGATGGGATGAGATGAGATGAGATGACATGAGATGAGAAGAGATGCTGATATACATGTTCCTAACATGTTGGCAAAAAACGCAACGAATCCCTTTAAGTCCCTCAAAACTTGGATGAGATGGGATGAGATGAGATGAGATGACATGAGATGAGATGAGATGCTGATATACATGTTTCTAACATGTCGGCAAAAAACGCACCGAATCCCTTTAAGTCCCTCAAAACTTGGATGAGATGGGATGAGATGACATGATATGACATGAGATGAGATGAGATGCTGATATACATGTTCCTAACATGTTGGCAAAAAACGCACCGAATCCCTTTAAGTCCCTCAAAACTTGGATGAGATGGGATGAGATGAGATGAGATGACATGAGATGAGATGCTGATATACATGTTCCTAACGTGTTGGCAAAAAACGCACCGAATCCCTTTAAGTCCCTTAAAACTTGGATGAGATGGGATGAGATGAAATGAGATGACATGAGATGACATGAGATGCTGATATACATGTTCATAACATGTCGGCAAAAAACTCACCGAATCCCTTTAAGTCCCTCAAAACTTGGATGAGATGGGATGAGATGAAATGAGATGACATGAGATGAGATGAGATGCTAATATACATGTTCCTAACATGTCGGCAAAAAACGCACCGAATCCCTTTAAGTCCCTCAAAACTTGGATGAGATGGGATGAGATGTGATGAGATGACATGAGATGAGATGAGATGCTGATATACATGTTCCTAACATGTCGGCAAAAAATGCACTGAATCCCTTTAAGTCCCTAAAGACTTGGATGAGATGGGATGAGAAGAGATGAGATGACATGAGACGAGATGCTGATATACATGTTCCTATCATGTCGGCAAAAAAACGCACCGAATCCCTTTAAGTCCCCCAAAACTTGGATGAGATGGGATGAGATGAGATGACATGAGATGAGATGAGATGCTGATATACGTGTTCCTAACATGTCGGCAAAAAACGCGCCAAATCCCTTTAAGTTCCTCAAAACTTGAATGAGATGGGATGAGATAGATGACATGAGATGAGATGGGATGCTGATATACATGTTCCTAACATGTCGGCAAAAAAAGCATCGAATCCCTTTAAGTCCCTCAAAACTTGGATGAGATGGGATGAGATGAGTTGAGATGACATGAGATGAGATGAGATGCTGATATACATGTTCCTAACATGTTGGCAAAAAACGCACCGAATCCCTTTAAGTCCCTCAAAACTTGGATGATATGGGATGAGATGAGATGAGATGAGATGACATGACATGAGATGAGATGCTGATATACATGTTTCTAACATGTCGGCAAAAAACGCACCGAATCCCTTTAAGTCCCTCAAAACTTGGATGAGATGGGATGAGATGACATGATATGACATGAGATGAGATGAGATGCTGATATACATGATCCTAACATGTCGGCAAAAAACGCACCGAATCCCTTTAAGTCCCTCAAAACTTGGATGAGATGGGATGAGATGAGATGAGATGACATGAGATGAGATGCTGATATACATGTTCCTAACATGTCGGCAAAAAACTCACCAAATCCCTTTAAGTCCCTCAAAACTTGTATAAGTTGGGATGAGATGAGATGACATGAGATGAGATGAGATGCTGATATACATGTTCCTAACATGTCTGCAAAAAATACACCGAATCCCTTTAAGTCCCTCCAAACTTGGATGAGATGGGATGAGATGAGATGACATGAGATGAGATGCTGATATACATGTTCCTAACATGTCGGCAAAAAACGCACCGAATCCTTTTAAGTCCCTCAAAACTTGGATGAAATGGGTTGAGATGACATGAGATGACATGAGATGAGATGAGATGCTGATATACATGTTCCTAACATGTCGGCAAAAAACGCACCGAATCCCTTTAAGTCCCTCAAAACTTGGATGAGATGGGATGAGATGACATGATATGACATGAAATGAGATGAGATGCTGATATACATGTTCCTAACATGTCGGCAAAAAACGCACCAAATCCCTTTAAGTCCCTCCAAACTTGGATGAGATGGGATGAGATGTGATGAGATGACATGAGATGAGATGAGATGCTGATATACATGTTCCTAACATGTTGGCAAAAAACGCACCAAATCCCTTTAAGTCCCTCAAAACTTGGATGAGATTGGATGAGATGAGATGAGATGACAGGAGATGAGATGAGATGCTGATATAGATGTTCCTAACATGTCGGCAAAAAACTCACCGAATGCCTTTAAGTCCCTCAAAACTTGGATGAGATGGGATGAGATGAGATGAGATGACATGAGATGAGAAGAGATGCTGATATACATGTTCCTAACATGTTGGCAAAAAACGCAACGAATCCCTTTAAGTCCCTCAAAACTTGGATGAGATGGGATGAGATGAGATGAGATGACATGAGATGAGATGAGATGCTGATATACATGTTTCTAACATGTCGGCAAAAAACGCACCGAATCCCTTTAAGTCCCTCAAAACTTGGATGAGATGGGATGAGATGACATGATATGACATGAGATGAGATGAGATGCTGATATACATGTTCCTAACATGTTGGCAAAAAACGCACCGAATCCCTTTAAGTCCCTCAAAACTTGGATGAGATGGGATGAGATGAGATGAGATGACATGAGATGAGATGCTGATATACATGTTCCTAACGTGTTGGCAAAAAACGCACCGAATCCCTTTAAGTCCCTTAAAACTTGGATGAGATGGGATGAGATGAAATGAGATGACATGAGATGACATGAGATGCTGATATACATGTTCATAACATGTCAGCAAAAAACTCACCGAATCCCTTTAAGTCCCTCAAAACTTGGATGAGATGGGATGAGATGAAATGATATGACATGAGATGAGATGAGATGCTAATATACATGTTCCTAACATGTCGGCAAAAAACGCACCGAATCCCTTTAAGTCCCTCCAAACTTGGATGAGATGGGATGAGATGTGATGAGATGACATGAGATGAGATGAGATGCTGATATACATGTTCCTAACATGTCGGCAAAAAATGCACTGAATCCCTTTAAGTCCCTAAAGACTTGGATGAGATGGGATGAGAAGAGATGAGATGACATGAGACGAGATGCTGATATACATGTTCCTATCATGTCGGCAAAAAAACGCACCGAATCCCTTTAAGTCCCCCAAAACTTGGATGAGATGGGATGAGATGAGATGACATGAGATGAGATGAGATGCTGATATACATGTTCCTAACATGTTGGCAAAAAATGCACCGAATCCCTTTAAGTCCCTCAAAACTTGGATGAGATGGGATGAGTTGAGATGAGATGACATGAGATGAGATGCTGATATACGTGTTCCTAACATGTCGGCAAAAAACGCGCCAAATCCCTTTAAGTTCCTCAAAACTTGAATGAGATGGGATGAGATAGATGACATGAGATGAGATGGGATGCTGATATACATGTTCCTAACATGTCGGCAAAAAAAGCATCGAATCCCTTTAAGTCCCTCAAAACTTGGATGAGATGGGATGAGATGAGTTGAGATGACATGAGATGAGATGAGACGCTGATATACATGTTCCTAACATGTTGGCAAAAAACGCACCGAATCCCTTTAAGTCCCTCAAAACTTGGATGATATGGGATGAGATGAGATGAGATGAGATGACATGACATGAGATGAGATGCTGATATACATGTTTCTAACATGTCGGCAAAAAACGCACCGAATCCCTTTAAGTCCCTCAAAACTTGGATGAGATGGGATGAGATGACATGATATGACATGAGATGAGATGAGATGCTGATATACATGATCCTAACATGTCGGCAAAAAACGCACCGAATCCCTTTAAGTCCCTCAAAACTTGGATGAGATGGGATGAGATGAGATGAGATGACATGAGATGAGATGCTGATATACATGTTCCTAACATGTCGGCAAAAAACTCACCAAATCCCTTTAAGTCCCTCAAAACTTGTATAAGTTGGGATGAGATGAGATGACATGAGATGAGATGAGATGCTGATATACATGTTCCTAACATGTCTGCAAAAAACGCACCGAATCCCTTTAAGTCCCTACAAACTTGGATGAGATGGGATGAGATGAGATGACATGAGATGAGATGCTGATATACATGTTCCTAACATGTCGGCAAAAAACGCACCGAATCCTTTTAAGTCCCTCCAAACTTGGATGAGATGGGATGAGATGTGATGAGATGACATGAGATGAGATGAGATGCTGATATACATGTTCCTAACATGTTGGCAAAAAACGCACCAAATCCCTTTAAGTCCCTCAAAACTTGGATGAGATGGGATGAGATGACATGATATGACATGAGATGAGATGAGATGCTGATATACATGTTCCTAACATGTCGGCAAAAAACGCACCGAATCCCTTTAAGTCCCTCCAAACTTGGATGAGATGGGATGAGATGTAATGAGATGACACGAGATGAGATGAGATGCTGATATACATGTTCCTAACATGTTGGCAAAAAACGCACCAAATCCCTTTAAGTCCCTCAAAACTTGGATGAGATGGGATGAGATGACATGATATGACATGAGATTAGATGAGATGCTGATATACATGTTCCTAACATGTAGGCAAAAAACGCACCGAATCCCTTTAAGTCCCTCCAAACTTGGATGAGATGGGATGAGATGTAATGAGATGACATGAGATAAGATGAGATGCTGATATACACTTTCCTAACATGTTGGCAAAAAACGCACCGAATCCCTTTAAGTCCCTCAAAGCTTGGATGAGATGGGATGAGATGACATGAGATGAGATGCTGATATACATGTTCCTAACATGTCGGCAAAAAACGCACCGAATCCCTTTAAGTCCCTCAAAACTTGGATGAAATGGGATGAGATGACATGAGATGAGATGAGATGCTGATATACATGTTCCTAACATGTCGGCAAAAAACACACCGAATCCCTTTAAGTCCCTCAAAACTTGGATGAGATGGAATGAGATGATATGATATGACATGAGATGAGATGAGATGGTGATATACATGTTCCTAACATGTCGGCAAAAAACGCACCGAATCCCTTTAAGTCCCTCCAAACTTGGATGACATGGGATGAGATGAGATGAGATGACATGAGATGAGATGAGATGCTAATATACATGTTCCTAACATGTCGGCAAAAAATGCACCGAATCCCTTTAGGTCCCTCCAAACTTGGATGAGATGGGATGAGATGAAATGAGATGAGATGCTAATATACATATTCCTAACATGTCGGCAAAAAACGCACTGAATCCCTTAAGTCCCTCAAACCTTGGATGAGATGGGTTGAGATGAGATGTGATGACATGAGATGAGATGATATGCTGATACACATGTTCCTAACATGTTGGCAAAAAACTAACCGAATCCCTTTAAGTCCCTCAAAACTTGAATGAGATGGGATGAGATGAGATGAGATGACATGAGATGAGATGAGATGCTGATATATATGTTCCTAACATGTCGGCAAAAAACGCACCGAATCCCTTTAAGTCCCTCAAAACTTGGATGAGATGTGATGAGATGACATGATATGACATGAGATGAGATGAGATGCTGATATACATGTTCCTAACATGTCGGCAAAAAACGCACCGAATCCCTTTAAGTCCCTCAAAACTTGGATGAGATGGGATGAGATGAGATGTGAAGACATGAGATGGTATGCTGATACACATGTTCCTAACATGTCGGCAAAAAACTCACCGAATCCCTTTAAGTCCCTCAAAACTTGGATGAGATTGGATGAGATGAGATGAGATGACAGGAGATGAGATGAGATGCTGATATAGATGTTCCTAACATGTCGGCAAAAAACTCACCGAATGCCTTTAAGTCCCTCAAAACTTGGATGAGATGGGATGAGATGAGATGAGATGACATGAGATGAGAAGAGATGCTGATATACATGTTCCTAACATGTTGGCAAAAAACGCAACGAATCCCTTTAAGTCCCTCAAAACTTGGATGAGATGGGATGAGATGAGATGAGATGACATGAGATGAGATGAGATGCTGATATACATGTTTCTAACATGTCGGCAAAAAACGCACCGAATCCCTTTAAGTCCCTCAAAACTTGGATGAGATGGGATGAGATGACATGATATGACATGAGATGAGATGAGATGCTGATATACATGTTCCTAACATGTTGGCAAAAAACGCACCGAATCCCTTTAAGTCCCTCAAAACTTGGATGAGATGGGATGAGATGAGATGAGATGACATGAGATGAGATGCTGATATACATGTTCCTAACGTGTTGGCAAAAAACGCACCGAATCCCTTTAAGTCCCTTAAAACTTGGATGAGATGGGATGAGATGAAATGAGATGACATGACATGACATGAGATGCTGATATACATGTTCATAACATGTCGGCAAAAAACTCACCGAATCCCTTTAAGTCCCTCAAAACTTGGATGAGATGGGATGAGATGAAATGAGATGACATGAGATGAGATGAGATGCTAATATACATGTTCCTAACATGTCGGCAAAAAACGCACCGAATCCCTTTAAGTCCCTCAAAACTTGGATGAGATGGGATGAGATGTGATGAGATGACATGAGATGAGATGAGATGCTGATATACATGTTCCTAACATGTCGGCAAAAAATGCACTGAATCCCTTTAAGTCCCTAAAGACTTGGATGAGATGGGATGAGAAGAGATGAGATGACATGAGACGAGATGCTGATATACATGTTCCTATCATGTCGGCAAAAAAACGCACCGAATCCCTTTAAGTCCCCCAAAACTTGGATGAGATGGGATGAGATGAGATGACATGAGATGAGATGAGATGCTGATATACGTGTTCCTAACATGTCGGCAAAAAACGTGCCAAATCCCTTTAAGTTCCTCAAAACTTGAATGAGATGGGATGAGATAGATGACATGAGATGAGATGAGATGCTGATATACATGTTCCTAACATGTCGGCAAAAAATGCACCGAATCCCTTTAAGTCCCTCAAAACTTGGATGAGATGGGATGAGATGAGATGTGAAGACATGAGATGGTATGCTGATACACATGTTCCTAACATGTCGGCAAAAAACTCACCGAATCCCTTTAAGTCCCTCAAAACTTGGATGAGATTGGATGAGATGAGATGAGATGACAGGAGATGAGATGAGATGCTGATATAGATGTTCCTAACATGTCGGCAAAAAACTCACCGAATGCCTTTAAGTCCCTCAAAACTTGGATGAGATGGGATGAGATGAGATGAGATGACATGAGATGAGAAGAGATGCTGATATACATGTTCCTAACATGTTGGCAAAAAACGCAACGAATCCCTTTAAGTCCCTCAAAACTTGGATGAGATGGGATGAGATGAGATGAGATGACATGAGATGAGATGAGATGCTGATATACATGTTCCTAACATGTCGGCAAAAAACGCACCGAATCCCTTTAAGTCCCTCAAAACTTGGATGAGATGGGATGAGATGACATGATATGACATGAGATGAGATGAGATGCTAATATACATGTTCCTAACATGTCGGCAAAAAACGCACCGAATCCCTTTAAGTCTCTACAAACTTGGATGACATAGGATGAGATGTGATGAGATGACATGAGATGAGATGAGATGCTGATATACATGTTCCTAACATGTTGGCAAAAAACGCACCGAATCCCTTTAAGTCCCTCAAAACTTGGATGAGATGGGACGAGATGACATGATATGACATGAGATGAGATCTGATGCTGATATCCATGTTCCTAACATGTTGGCAAAAAACGCACCGAATCCCTTTAAGTCCCTCCAAACTTGGATGACATGGGATGAGATGTAATGAGATGACATGAGATGAGATGAGATGCTGATATACATGTTCCTAACATGTCGGCAAAAAACGCACCAAATCCCTATAAGTAGCTGAAAACTTGGATGACATGGGATGAGATGAGATGAGATGACATGAGATGAGATGAGATGCTAATATACATGTTCCTAACATGTCGGCAAAAAACTCACTGAATCCCTTTAAGTCCCTCAAAACTTGGATGAGATGGGATGAGATGAGATAAGATGACATGAGATGAGATGAGATGCTGATATATATGTTCCTAACATGTCGGCAAAAAATGCACCGAATCCCTTTAAGTCCCTCAAAACTTGGATGAGATGACATGAGATGACATGAGATGAGATGAGATGCTGATATACATGTTCCTAACATGTTGGCAAAAAACGCACCGAATCCCTTTAAGTCCCTCCAAACTTGGATGAGATGGGATGAGATGTGATGAGATGACATGAGATGAGATGAGATGCTGATATACATGTTCCTAACATGTTGGCAAAAAACGCACCGAATCCCTTTAAGTCCTCAAAACTTGGATGACATGGGATGAGATGAGATGAGATGACATGAGATGAGATGCTGATATACATGTTCCTAACATGTCGGCAAAAAACGCACCGAGTCCCTTTAAGTCCCTCCAAACTTGGATGAGATGGGATGAGATGTGATGAGATGACATGAGATGAGATGAGATGCTAATATACATGTTCCTAACATGTCGGCAAAAAACGCACCGAATCCCTTTAAGTCCCTAAAGACTTGGATGAGATTGGATGAGAAGAGATGAGATGACATGAGATAAGATGCTGATATACATGTTCCTAACATGTCGGCAAAAAACGCACCGAATCCCTTTAAGTCCCTCCAAACTTGGATGAGATGGGATGAAATGTGTTGAGATGACATGAGATGAGATGAGATGCTGATATACATGTTCCTAACATGTTGGCAAAAAATGCACCGAATCCCTTTAAGTCCCTCCAAACTTGGATGAGATGGGATGAGATGTAATGAGATGACATGAGATGAGATGCTGATATACATGTTCCTAATATGTTGGCAAAAAACACACCAAATCCCTTTAAGTCCCTCAAAACTTGGATGACATGGGATGAGATGAGATGAGATGACATGAGATGAGATGCTAATATACATGTTCCTAACATGTAGGCAAAAAACTCACCGAATCCCTTTAAGTCCCTCCAAACTTGGATGAGATGGGATGAGATGTGATGAGATGACATGAGATGAGATGAGATGCTGATATACATGTTCCTAACATGTTGGCAAAAAACGCACCGAATCCCTTTAAGTCCCTCAAAACTTGAATAAGATGGGATGAGATGACATGAGATGAGATGAGATGCTGATATACATGTTCCTAACATGTCGGCAAAAAACGCACCGAATCCCTTAAAGTCCCTCAAAACTTGGATGAGATGGGATGAGATGAGATGACATGAGATGAGATGAGATGCTGATATACATGTTCCTAACATGTCGGCAAAAAACGCACCGAATCCCTTTAAGTCCCTCAAAACTTGGATGAGATGGGATGAGATGAGATGAGATGACATGAGATGAGATGAGATGCTGATGTACATGTTGCTAACATGTCGGCAAAAAACGCACCAAATCCCTTTAAGTCCCTCAAAACTTGGACGAGATGGGATGAGATGAGATGAGATGAAATGAGATGAGATGAGATGCTGATATACATGTTCCTAACATGTCGGCAAAAAACGCACCGAATCCCTTTAAGTCCCTCAAAACTTGGATGAAATGGGATGAGATTACATGAGATGACATGAGATGAGATGAGATGCTGATATACATGTTCCTAACATGTAGGCAAAAAACGCACCGAATCCCTTTAAGTCCCTCAAAACTTGGATGAGATGGGATGAGATGACATGATATGACATGAAATGAGATGAGATGCTGATATACATGTTCCTAACATGTTGGCAAAACACGCACCGAATCCCTTTAAGTCCCTCAAAACTTGGATGAAATGAGATGAGATGACATGAGATGAGATGAGATGCTGATATACATGTTCCTAACATGTCGGCAAAAAACGTACCGAATCCCTTTAAGTCCCTCAAAACTTGGATGAGATGGGATGAGATGACATGATATGACATGAGATGAGATGAGATGCTGATATACATGTTCCTAACATGTCGGCAAAAAACGCACCGAATCCCTTTAAGTCCCTCCAAACTTGGATGACATGGGATGAGATGAGATGAGATGACATGAGATGAGATGAGATGCTAATATACATGTTCCTAACATGTCGGCAAAAAACTCACCGAATCCCTTTAAGTCCCTCAAAACTTGGATGACATGGGATGAGATGAGATGAGATGACATGAGATGAGATGAGATGCTGATATACATGTTCCTAACATGTCGGCAAAAAATGCACCGAATCCCTTTAGGTCCCTCCAAACTTGGATGAGATGGGATGAGATGTGATGAGATGACATGAGATGAGATGAGATGCTGATATACATGTTCCTAACATGTCGGCAAAAAACGCACCGAATCCCTTTAAGTCCCTAAAGACTTGGATGAGATTGGATGAGAAGAGATGAGATGACATGAGATGAGATGCTGATATACATGTTCCTAACATGTCTGCAAAAAACGCAACGAATCACTTTAAGTCCCTCCAAACTTGGATGAGATGGGATGAGATGTGATGAGATGACATGAGATAAGATGAGATGCTGATATACATGTTCCTAACATGTTGGCAAAAAACGCACCGAATCCCTTTAAGTCCCTCAAAACTTGGATGAGATGGGATGAGATGACATGATATGACATGAGATGAGATGCTGATATACATGTTTCTAACATGTCGGCAAAAAACGCACCGAATCCCTTTAAGTCCCTCCAAACTTGGATGAGATGGGATGAGATGAGATGCTGATATATATGTTCCTAACATGTTGGCAAAAAACGCACCAAATCCCTTTAAGTCCCTCAAAACTTGGATGACATGGGATGAGATGAGATGAGATGACATGAGATGAGATGAGATGCTAATATACATGTTCCTAACATGTAGGCAAAATACTCACCGAATCCCTTTAAGTCCCTCAAAACTTGGATGAGATGGGATGAGATGAGATAAGATGACATGAGATGAGATGAGATGCTGATATACATGTTCCTAACATGTTGGCAAAAAACGCACCGAATCCCTTTAAGTCCCTCAAAACTTGGATGAGATGGGATGAGATGACATGAGATGACATGAGATGAGATGAGATGCTGATATACATGTTCCTAACATGTCGGCAAAAAACGCACGGAATCCCTTTAAGTCCCTCCAAACTTGGATGAGATGGGATGAGATGTGATGAGATGACATGAGATGAGATTAGATGCTGATATACATGTTCCTAACATGTTGGCAAAAAATGCACCGAATCCCTTTAAGTCCCTCAAAACTTGGATGAGATGGGATGAGATGACATGATATGACATGAGATGAGATGAGATGCTGATATACATGTTCCTAACATGTCGGCAAAAAACGCACCGAATCCCTTTAAGTCCCTCAAAACTTGGATGAGATGGGATGAGATGAGATGACATGAGATGAGATGCTGATATACATGTTCCTAACATGTCGGCAAAAAACGCACCGAATCCCTTTAAGTCCCTCAAAACTTGGATGAGATGGGATGAGATGAGATGAGATGACATGAGATGAGATGAGATACTGATATACATGTTCCTAACATGTCGGCAAAAAACGCACCGAATCCCTTTAAGTCCCTCCAAACTTGGATGAGATAGGATGAGATGAGATGACATGAGATGAGATGAGATGCTGATATACATGTTCCTAACATGTAGGCAAAAAACGCACCGAATACCTTTAAGTCCCTCAAAACTTGGATGAGATGGGATGAGATGACATGATATGACATGAAATGAGATGAGATGCTGATATACATGTTCCTAACATGTCGGCAAAAAACGCACCAAATCCCTTTAAGTCCCTCCAAACTTGGATGAGATGGGATGAGATGTGATGAGATGACATGAGATGAGATGAGATGCTGATATACATGTTCCTAACATGTTGGCAAAAAACGCACCAAATCCCTTTAAGTCCCTTTAAGTCCTTCAAAACTTGGATAAGATGGGATGAGATGACATGATATGACATGAAATGAGATGAGATGCTGATATACATGTTCCTAACATGTCGGCAAAAAACGCACCGAATCCCTTTAAGTCCCTCCAAACTTGGATGACATGGGATGATATGAGATGAGATGACATGAGATGAGATGAGATGCTAATATACATGTTCCTAACATGTCGGCAAAAAACGCACCGAATCCCTTTAAGTCCCTCCAAACTTGGATGAGATGGGATGAGATGTGATGAGATGACATGACATGAGATGAGATGCTGATATACATGTTCCTAACATGTCTGCAAAAAACGCACCGAATCCCTTTAAGTCCCTCAAAAATTGGATGATATGGGAGGAGATGAGATGAGATGACATGAGATGAGACGAGATGCTGATATACATGTTCCTAACATGTTGGCAAAAAACGCTCCGAATCCCTTTAAGTCCCTCAAAACTTGGATGAGATGGGATGAGATGACATGATATGACATGAGATGAGATGAGATGCTAATATACATATTCCTAACATGTCTGCAAAAAACTCACCGAATCCCTTTAAGTCCCTCAAAACTTGGATGAGATGGGATGAGATGAGATGAGATGACATGAGATGAGATGCTGATATACATGTTCCTAACATGTTGGCAAAAAACTCACCGAATCCCTTTAAGTCCCTCAAAACTTGGATGAGATGGGATGAGATGAAAAGAGATGACATGAGATGAGATGAGATGCTGATATACATGTTCCTAACATGTCGGCAAAAAACGCACCGAATGCCTTTAAGTCCCTCAAAACTTGGATGAGACGGGATGAGATGACATGATATGACATGAGATGAGATGCTAATATACATGTTCCTAACATGTCGGCAAAAAACGCACTGAATCCCTTTAAGTCCCTCAAAACTTGGATGAGTGGGGATGAGATAAGATGAGATGACATGAGATGAGATGAGATGCTGATATACATGTTTCTAATATGTCAGCAAAAAACTCACCGAATCCCTTTAAGTCCCTCAAAACTTGGATGAGATGGGATGAGATGACATGATATGACATGAGATGAGATGAGATGCTGATATACATGTTCCTAACATGTCGGCAAAAAACGCACCGAATCCCTTTAAGTCCCTCAAAACTTGGATGAGATGGGATGAGATGAGATGACATGAGATGACATGAGATGCTGATATACATGTTCCTAAGATGTCGGCAAAAAATGCACCGAATCCCTTTAAGTCCCTCAAAACTTGGATGAGATTGGATGAGATGAGATGAGATGACATGAGATGAGATGAGATACTGATATACATGTTCCTAACATGTCGGCAAAAAACGCACCGAATCCCTTTAAGTCCCTCCAAACTTGGATGAGATGGGATGAGATGAGATGACATGAGATGAGATGAGATGCTGATATACATGTTCCTAACATGTCGGCAAAAAACGCACCGAATCCCTTTAAGTCCCTCAAAATTGGATGAGATGGGATGAGATGAAATGAGATGACATGAGATGAGATGAGATGCTGATATACATGTTCCTAACATGTCGGCAAAAAACTCACCATATCCCTTTAAGTCCCTCAAAACTTGGATGAGATGGGATGAGATGTAATGAGATGACATGAGATGAGATGCTGATATACATGTTCCTAACATGTTGGCAAAAAACGCACCAAATCCCTTTAAGTCCCTCAAAACTTGGATGACATGGGATGAGATGAGATGAGATGACATGAGATGAGATGAGATGCTAATATACATGTTCCTAACATGTCGGCAAAAAACTCACCGAATCCCTTTAAGTCCCTCAAAACTTGGATGAGATGGGATGAGATGACATGATATGACATGAGATGAGATGAGATGCTGATATACATGTTCCTAACATGTCGGCAAAAAACGTACCGAATCCCTTTAAGTCCCTCCAAACTTGGATGAGATGGGATGAGATGTAATGAGATGACATGAGATGAGATGAGATGCTGATATACATGTTCCTAACATGTTGGCAAAAAACGCACCGAATCCCTTTAAGTCCCTCAAAACTTGGATGAGATGGGATGAGATGACATGATATGACATGAGATGAGATGAGATGCTGATATACATGTTCCTAACATGTCGGCAAAAAACGCACTGAATCCCTTTAAGTCCCTCCAAACTTGGATGAGATGGGATTAGATGTAATGAGATGACATGAGATGAGATGAGATGCTGATATACATGTTCCTAACATGTTGGCAAAAAACGCACCGAATCCCTTTAAGTCCCTCAAAATTTGGATGAGATGGGATGAGATGAGATGACATGAGATGAGATGAGATGCTGATATACATGTTGCTAACATGTCGGCAAAAAACGCACCAAATCCCTTTAAGTCCCTCAAAACTTGGATGAGATGGGATGAGATGAGATGACATGAGATGAGATGAGATGCTGATATATATGTTCCTAACATGTCGGCAAAAAACGCACTGAATCCCTTTAAGTCCCTCAAAACTTGGATGAAATGGGATGAGATGACATGAGATGACATGAGATGAGATAAGATGCTGATATACATGTTCCTAACATGTCGGCAAAAAACGTACCGAATCCTTTTAAGTCCCTCCAAACTTGGATGAGATGGGATGAGATGTAATGAGATGACATGAGATGAGATGAGATGCTGATATACATGTTCCTAACATGTTGGCAAAAAACGCACCAAATCCCTTTAAGTCCCTCAAAACTTGGATGACATGGGATGAGATGAGATGAGATGACATGAGATGAGATGAGATGCTAATATACATGTTCCTAATATGTCGGCAAAAAATTCACCGAATCCCTTTAAGTCCCTCAAAACTTGGATGAGATGGGATGAGATGAGATAAGTTGACATGAGATGAGATGAGATGCTGATATACATGTTCCTAACATGTCGGCAAAAAACGCACCGAATCCCTTTAAGTCCCTCAAAACTTGGATGAGATGGGATGAGATGACATGAGATGACATGATATAAGATGAGATGCTGATATACATGTTCCTAACATGTCGGCAAAAAATGCACCAAATCCCTTTAAGTCCCTCCAAACTTGGATGAGATGGGATGAGATGTGATGAGATGACATGAGATAAGATGAGATGCTGATATACATGTTCCTAACATGTCGGCAAAAAACGCACCGAATCCCATTAAGTCCCTACAAACTTGGATGAGATGGGATGAGATGTAATAAGATGAAATGAGATGAGATGAGATGCTGATATATATGTTCCTAACATGTTGGCAAAAAACTCACCGAATCCCTTTAAGTCCCTCAAAACTTGGATGACATGGGATGAGATGAGATGAGATGACATGAGATGAGATGAGATGCTAATATACATGTTCCTAACATGTCGGCAAAAAACTCACCGAATCCCTTTAAGTTCCTCAAAACTTGAATGAGATGGGATGGGATGAGATGACATGAGATGAGATGGGATGCTGATATACATGTTCCTAACATGTTGGCAAAAAACGCACTGAATCCTTTAAGTCCCTCAAAACTTGGATGAGATGGGTTGAGATGAGATGTGATGACATGAGATGAGATGATATGCTGATACACATGTTCATAACATGTTGGCAAAAAACTCACCGAATCCCTTTAAGTCCCTCAAAACTTGCATGAGATGGGATGAGATGAGATGAGATGACATGAGATGAGATGAGATGCTGATATATATGTTCCTAACATGTCGGCAAAAAACGCACCGAATCCCTTTAAGTCCCTCAAAACTTGGATGAGATGGGATGAGATGAGATGTGATGACATGAGATGGTATGCTGATACACATGTTCCTAACATGTCGGCAAAAAACTCACCGAATCCCTTTAAGTCCCTCAAAACTTGGATGAGATGAGATGAGATGACAGGAGATAAGATGAGATGCTGATATAGATGTTCCTAACATGTCGGCAAAAAACTCACCGAATCCCTTTAAGTCGCTCAAAACTTGGATGAGATGGGATGAGATGAGATGAGATGACATGAGATGAGACGAGATGCTGATATACATGTTCCTAACATGTTGGCAAAAAACGAAACGAATCCCTTTAAGTCCCTCAAAACTTGGATGAGATGGGATGAGATGAGATGAGATGACATGAGATGAGATGAGATGCTGATATACATGTTTCTAACATGTCGGCAAAAAACGTACCGAATCCCTTTAAGTCCCTCAAAACTTGGATGAGATGGGATGAGATGACATGATATGACATGAGATGAGATGAGATGCTGATATACATGTTCCTAACATGTCGGCAAAAAACGCACCGAATCCCTTTAAGTCCCTCAAAACTTGGATGAGATGGGATGAGATGACATGATATGACATGAGATGAGATGAGATGCTAATATACATGTTCCTAACATGTCGGCAAAAAACGCACCGAATCCCTTTAAGTCTCTCCAAACTTGGATGACATAGGATGAGATGTGATGAGATGACATGAGATGAGATGAGATGCTGATATACATGTTCCTAACATGTTGGCAAAAAACGCACCGAATCCCTTTAAGTCTCTCAAAACTTGGATGAGATGGGACGAGATGACATGATATGACATGAGATGAGATCTGATGCTGATATACATGTTCCTAACATGTTGGCAAAAAACGCACCGAATCCCTTTAAGTCCCTCCAAACTTGGATGACATGGGATGAGATGTAATGAGATGACATGAGATGAGATGAGATGCTGATATACATGTTCCTAACATGTCGGCAAAAAACGCACCAAATCCCTATAAGTCCCTGAAAACTTGGATGACATGGGATGAGATGAGATGAGATGACATGAGATGAGATGAGATGCTAATATACATGTTCCTAACATGTCGGCAAAAAACTCACTGAATCCCTTTAAGTCCCTCAAAACTTGGATGAGATGGGATGAGATGAGATAAGATGACATGAGATGAGATGAGATGCTGATATATATGTTCCTAACATGTCGGCAAAAAATGCACCGAATCCCTTTAAGTCCCTCAAAACTTGGATGAGATGACATGAGATGACATGAGATGAGATGAGATGCTGATATACATGTTCCTAACATGTTGGCAAAAAACGCACCGAATCCCTTTAAGTCCCTCCAAACTTGAATGAGATGGGATGAGATGTGATGAGATGACATGAGATGAGATGAGATGCTGATATACATGTTCCTAACATGTTGGCAAAAAACGCACCGAATCCCTTTAAGTCCCTCAAAACTTGGATGACATGGGATGAGATGAGATGAGATGACATGAGATGAGATGCTGATATACATGTTCCTAACATGTTGGCAAAAAACGCACCGAATCCCTTTAAGTCCCTCCAAACTTGGATGAGATGGGATGAGATGTGATGAGATGACATGAGATGAGATGAGATGCTAATATACATGTTCCTAACATGTCGGCAAAAAACGCACCGAATCCCTTTAAGTCCCTAAAGACTTGGATGAGATTGGATGAGAAGAGATGAGATGACATGAGATAAGATGCTGATATACATGTTCCTAACATGTCGGCAAAAAACGCACCGAATCCCTTTAAGTCCCTCCAAACTTGGATGAGATGGGATGAAATGTGTTGAGATGACATGAGATGAGATGAGATGCTGATATACATGTTCCTAACATGTTGGCAAAAAATGCACCGAATCCCTTTAAGTCCCTCCAAACTTGGATGAGATGGGATGAGATGTAATGAGATGACATGAGATGAGATGCTGATATACATGTTCCTAATATGTTGGCAAAAAACACACCAAATCCCTTTAAGTCCCTCAAAACTTGGATGACATGGGATGAGATGAGATGAGATGACATGAGATGAGATGCTAATATACATGTTCCTAACATGTAGGCAAAAAACTCACCGAATCCCTTTAAGTCCCTCCAAACTTGGATGAGATGGGATGAGATGTGATGAGATGACATGAGATGAGATGAGATACTGATATACATGTTCCTAACATGTTGGCAAAAAACGCACCGAATCCCTTTAAGTCCCTCAAAACTTGAATAAGATGGGATGAGATGACATGAGATGAGATGAGATGCTGATATACATGTTCCTAACATGTCGGCAAAAAACGCACCGAATCCCTTTAAGTCCCTCAAAACTTGGATGAGATGGGATGAGATGAGATGACATGAGATGAGATGAGATGCTGATATACATGTTCCTAACATGTCGGCAAAAAACGCACCGAATCCCTTTAAGTCCCTCAAAACTTGGATGAGATGGGATGAGATGAGATGAGATGACATGAGATGAGATGAGATGCTGATGTACATGTTGCTAACATGTCGGCAAAAAACGCACCAAATCCCTTTAAGTCCCTCAAAACTTGGACGAGATGGGATGAGATGAGATGAGATGACATGAGATGAGATGAGATGCTAATATACATGTTCCTAACATGTCGGCAAAAAACTCACCGAATCCCTTTAAGTTCCTCAAAACTTGAATGAGATGGGATGGGATGAGATGACATGAGATGAGATGGGATGCTGATATACATGTTCCTAACATGTTGGCAAAAAACGCACTGAATCCTTTAAGTCCCTCAAAACTTGGATGAGATGGGTTGAGATGAGATGTGATGACATGAGATGAGATGATATGCTGATACACATGTTCATAACATGTTGGCAAAAAACTCACCGAATCCCTTTAAGTCCCTCAAAACTTGCATGAGATGGGATGAGATGAGATGAGATGACATGAGATGAGATGAGATGCTGATATATATGTTCCTAACATGTCGGCAAAAAACGCACCGAATCCCTTTAAGTCCCTCAAAACTTGGATGAGATGGGATGAGATGAGATGTGATGACATGAGATGGTATGCTGATACACATGTTCCTAACATGTCGGCAAAAAACTCACCGAATCCCTTTAAGTCCCTCAAAACTTGGATGAGATGAGATGAGATGACAGGAGATAAGATGAGATGCTGATATAGATGTTCCTAACATGTCGGCAAAAAACTCACCGAATCCCTTTAAGTCGCTCAAAACTTGGATGAGATGGGATGAGATGAGATGAGATGACATGAGATGAGACGAGATGCTGATATACATGTTCCTAACATGTTGGCAAAAAACGAAACGAATCCCTTTAAGTCCCTCAAAACTTGGATGAGATGGGATGAGATGAGATGAGATGACATGAGATGAGATGAGATGCTGATATACATGTTTCTAACATGTCGGCAAAAAACGCACCGAATCCCTTTAAGTCCCTCAAAACTTGGATGAGATGGGATGAGATGACATGATATGACATGAGATGAGATGAGATGCTGATATACATGTTCCTAACATGTCGGCAAAAAACGCACCGAATCCCTTTAAGTCCCTCAAAACTTGGATGAGATGGGATGAGATGACATGATATGACATGAGATGAGATGAGATGCTAATATACATGTTCCTAACATGTCGGCAAAAAACGCACCGAATCCCTTTAAGTCTCTCCAAACTTGGATGACATAGGATGAGATGTGATGAGATGACATGAGATGAGATGAGATGCTGATATACATGTTCCTAACATGTTGGCAAAAAACTCACCGAATCCCTTTAAGTCCCTCAAAACTTGGATGAGATGGGACGAGATGACATGATATGACATGAGATGAGATCTGATGCTGATATACATGTTCCTAACATGTTGGCAAAAAACGCACCGAATCCCTTTAAGTCCCTCCAAACTTGGATGACATGGGATGAGATGTAATGAGATGACATGAGATGAGATGAGATGCTGATATACATGTTCCTAACATGTCGGCAAAAAACGCACCAAATCCCTATAAGTCCCTGAAAACTTGGATGACATGGGATGAGATGAGATGAGATGACATGAGATGAGATGAGATGCTAATATACATGTTCCTAACATGTCGGCAAAAAACTCACTGAATCCCTTTAAGTCCCTCAAAACTTGGATGAGATGGGATGAGATGAGATAAGATGACATGAGATGAGATGAGATGCTGATATATATGTTCCTAACATGTCGGCAAAAAATGCACCGAATCCCTTTAAGTCCCTCAAAACTTGGATGAGATGACATGAGATGACATGAGATGAGATGAGATGCTGATATACATGTTCCTAACATGTTGGCAAAAAACGCACCGAATCCCTTTAAGTCCCTCAAAACTTGGATGACATGGGATGAGATGAGATGAGATGACATGAGATGAGATGCTGATATACATGTTCCTAACATGTTGGCAAAAAACGCACCGAATCCCTTTAAGTCCCTCCAAACTTGGATGAGATGGGATGAGATGTGATGAGATGACATGAGATGAGATGAGATGCTAATATACATGTTCCTAACATGTCGGCAAAAAACGCACCGAATCCCTTTAAGTCCCTAAAGACTTGGATGAGATTGGATGAGAAGAGATGAGATGACATGAGATAAGATGCTGATATACATGTTCCTAACATGTCGGCAAAAAACGCACCGAATCCCTTTAAGTCCCTCCAAACTTGGATGAGATGGGATGAAATGTGTTGAGATGACATGAGATGAGATGAGATGCTGATATACATGTTCCTAACATGTTGGCAAAAAATGCACCGAATCCCTTTAAGTCCCTCCAAACTTGGATGAGATGGGATGAGATGTAATGAGATGACATGAGATGAGATGCTGATATACATGTTCCTAATATGTTGGCAAAAAACACACCAAATCCCTTTAAGTCCCTCAAAACTTGGATGACATGGGATGAGATGAGATGAGATGACATGAGATGAGATGCTAATATACATGTTCCTAACATGTAGGCAAAAAACTCACCGAATCCCTTTAAGTCCCTCCAAACTTGGATGAAATGGGATGAGATGTGATGAGTAGTGTTGAGCATTCCGATACCGCAAGTATCGGGTATCGGCCGATACTTGCTGTATCGGAATTCCGATACCGACTTCCGATATTTTTTCAATATCGGAATTCGGCATCGGAATCGGAAGTTCAGTTGATTGACGGCCTGACGTCATCATGATGCGCGGTGTGTGCGCATCATGATGCGCCGTCATTTCGGGCCTTCCGGGGGTCTCTGCCGGCCTGCCGGGGGGCTGTGCCGGCCTGCCGGGGGGCTGTGCCGGCCTGCCGGGGGGCTGTGTGGACTGCCCGGGGTCTCTGCCGGCCTGCCGGGGGGCTGTGCCGGCCTGCCGGGGGGCTGTGCACCCTGTGGGGGTCTGTACCGGCCTGCCGGGGGGCTGTGCCGGCCTGCCGGGGGGCTGTGCTGATGTCCGGGGGTCTGTGCAAGCATCGTCCGATGGGACTACAAGTCCCATCGGGCGATGCCTGCTACCATGACAGTGATTGACACATTAGCCAATGATGGGACAGTAGTAGTCCCATCATCCGGCTAATGTGTTAAATGTTAAAAAAAAAAAAAAATACTACATACATACTACATGCTACATACATACTACATATATACTACATACATACTACATACATACTACATACATACTACATGCATGCTACATACATACTACATATATACTACATACATACTACATACATACTGCATGCTACATACATACTACATACATACTACATGCATGCTACATATATACTACATGCTACATACATACCACATACATACTACATGCATGCTACATATATACTACATGCATGCTACATACATACTACATATATACTACATGCATGCTACATACATACTACATGCTACATGCATGCTACATACATACTACATACATGCTACATATATACTACATACATACTACATATATACTACATGCATGCTACATATATACTACATACATACTACATATATACTACATGCATGCTACATATATACTACATACATACTACATATATACTACATACATGCTACATATATACTACATACATACTACATATATACTACATACATGCTACATACATACTACATACATACTACATATATGCTACATGCATGCTACATATATACTACATGCTACATACATACCACATACATACTACATACATGCTACATATATACTACATGCATGCTACATACATACTACATATATACTACATGCATGCTACATACATACTACATGCTACATGCATGCTACATACATACTACATACATGCTACATATATACTACATACATACTACATATATACTACATACATACAATACATTCATACAATACATACATAGACATACAGTACATATAACATAGAGTAACATACTTACCAATACTTGTCACATTGTTCCCCGAAGCCATTGTCTTTCCGGAATAAATATTAACATAACAAACCACAAAAATACTCACCCACGATCCGAAGCAGTCCACGAGTGTGTCCCACGACGATCTTGGGTAGAGAACTGCAGCATCAGATGATGCTGCCGTTCTCTACGGGCTGCAGGAATCCAATGACGGAAGGTAGGTATCCTTCCGCACTGTATTCCTCCGCCACTTAAAAAAAAAAAAGTCCCTAGTCTCACTTTATGCCATTGCTGTGTGGGAAATTCCCACACAGCAATGGCATAAAGTGAGACTAGGGACTTTTTTTTTTTTTAAGTGGCGGAGGAATACAGTGCGGAAGGATACCTACCTTCCGTCATTGGATTCCTGCAGCCCGTAGAGAACGGCAGCATCAGCTGATGCTGCCGTTCTCTACCCAAGATCGTCGTGGGACACACTCGTGGACTGCTTCGGATCGTGGGTGAGTATTTTTGTGGTTTGTTATGTTAATATTTATTCCGTAGACGACAATGGCTTCGGGGAACAATGTGACAAGTATTGGTAAGTATGTTACTCTATGTTATATGTACTGTATGTCTATGTATGTATTGTATGAATGTATTGTATGTATGTAGTATATATGTGGTATGTATGTAGCATGTAGTATGTATGTAGCATGTAGTATGTATGTAGCATGCATGTAGTATATATGTAGTATGTATGTAGCATGCATGTAGTATATATGTAGCATGCATGTAGTATGTATGTGGTATGTATGTAGTATATATGTAGTATGTATGTAGTATATATGTAGCATGTATGTAGTATGTATGTAGCATGCATGTAGCATGTAGTATGTATGTAGCATGCATGTAGTATATATGTAGTATGTATGTAGCATGCATGTAGTATATATGTAGTATGTATGTAGTATATATGTAGCATGTATGTAGTATATATGTAGCATGCATGTAGCATGTAGTATGTATGTAGCATGCATGTAGTATATATGTAGTATGTATGTAGCATGCATGTAGTATATATGTAGCATGCATGTAGTATATATGTAGTATGTATGTAGTATATATGTAGCATGTATGTAGTATGTATGTAGCATGCATGTAGCATGTAGTATGTATGTAGCATGCATGTAGTATATATGTAGTATGTATGTAGCATGTATGTAGTATATATGTAGTATGTATCATGTAGTATGTATGTAGCATGCATGTAGTATATATGTAGCATGCATGTAGTATATATGTAGTATGTATGTTGCATGTAGTATGAATGTAGCATGTATGTAGTATGTAGTATGAATGTAGCATGTATGTAGTATGCATGTTGTATGTATGTAGCATGTAATTTTTTTTTTTTTTTTTTTTACATTTAACACATTAGCCGGATGATGGGACTACTACTGTCCCATCATTGGCTAATGTGTCAATCACTGTCATGGTAGCAGGCATCGCCAGATGGGACTTGTAGTCCCATCGGACGATGCCTGCACAGACCCCCGGAGCCTGCACAGACCACCGGCAGGCCGGCACAGCCCCCCGGCAGGCCGGCACAGCCCCCCGGAGCCTGCACAGACCACCGGCAGGCCGGCACAGACCACCGGAGCCTGCACAGACCCCCTGGCAGGCCGGCACAGCCCCCCGGCAGGCCGGCACAGCCCCCCGGAGCCTGCACAGACCACCGGCAGGCCGGCACAGACCACCGGAGCCTGCACAGACCCCCTGGCAGGCCGGCACAGCCCCCCGAAAGGCCCGTACAGACCCCAGAGAGGCTGTACAAGGGCAGGAAAGGGTTTTTCTTATTCCGATACCGGAAGTCCCATAGACTTGAATGGGACTTCCGGTATCGGAATCGGCGATACCGATACTTTTTTTAAAGATCGGCCGATACCATCCGATACGATACTTTGAAGTATCGGATGGTATCGCTCAACTCTAGTGATGAGATGACATGAGATGAGATGAGATGCTGATATACATGTTCCTAACATGTTGGCAAAAAACGCACCGAATCCCTTTAAGTCCCTCAAAACTTGAATAAGATGGGATGAGATGACATGAGATGAGATGAGATGCTGATATACATGTTCCTAACATGTCGGCAAAAAACGCACCGAATCCCTTTAAGTCCCTCAAAACTTGGATGAGATGGGATGAGATGAGATGACATGAGATGAGATGAGATGCTGATATACATGTTCCTAACATGTCGGCAAAAAACGCACCGAATCCCTTTAAGTCCCTCAAAACTTGGATGAGATGGGATGAGATGAGATGAGATGACATGAGATGAGATGAGATGCTGATGTACATGTTGCTAACATGTCGGCAAAAAACGCACCAAATCCCTTTAAGTCCCTCAAAACTTGGACGAGATGGGATGAGATGAGATGAGATGAAATGAGATGAGATGAGATGCTGATATACATGTTCCTAACATGTCGGCAAAAAACACACCGAATCCCTTTAAGTCCCTCAAAACTTGGATGAAATGGGATGAGATGACATGAGATGACATGAGATGAGATGAGATGCTGATATACATGTTCCTAACATGTAGGCAAAAAACGCACCGAATCCCTTTAAGTCCCTCAAAACTTGGATGAGATGGGATGAGATGACATGATATGACATGAAATGAGATGAGATGCTGATATACATGTTCCTAACATGTTGGCAAAACACGCACCGAATCCCTTTAAGTCCCTCAAAACTTGGATGAAATGGGATGAGATGACATGAGATGAGATGAGATGCTGATATACATATTCCTAACATGTCGGCAAAAAACGTACCGAATCCCTTTAAGTCCCTCAAAACTTGGATGAGATGGGATGAGATGACATGATATGACATGAGATGAGATGAGATGCTGATATACATGTTCCTAACATGTCGGCAAAAAACGCACCGAATCCCTTTAAGTCCCTCCAAACTTGGATGACATGGGATGAGATGAGATGAGATGACATGAGATGAGATGAGATGCTAATATACATGTTCCTAACATGTCGGCAAAAAACTCACCGAATCCCTTTAAGTCCCTCAAAACTTGGATGACATGGGATGAGATGAGATGAGATGACATGAGATGAGATGAGATGCTGATATACATGTTCCTAACATGTCGGCAAAAAATGCACCGAATCCCTTTAGGTCCCTCCAAACTTGGATGAGATGGGATGAGATGTGATGAGATGACATGAGATGAGATGAGATGCTGATATACATGTTCCTAACATGTCGGCAAAAAACGCACCGAATCCCTTTAAGTCCCTAAAGACTTGGATGAGATTGGATGAGAAGAGATGAGATGACATGAGATGAGATGCTGATATACATGTTCCTAACATGTCTGCAAAAAACGCAACGAATCACTTTAAGTCCCTCCAAACTTGGATGAGATGGGATGAGATGTGATGAGATGACATGAGATAAGATGAGATGCTGATATACATGTTCCTAACATGTTGGCAAAAAACGCACCGAATCCCTTTAAGTCCCTCAAAACTTGGATGAGATGGGATGAGATGACATGATATGACATGAGATGAGATGCTGATATACATGTTTCTAACATGTCGGCAAAAAACGCACCGAATCCCTTTAAGTCCCTCCAAACTTGGATGAGATGGGATGAGATGAGATGCTGATATATATGTTCCTAACATGTTGGCAAAAAACGCACCAAATCCCTTTAAGTCCCTCAAAACTTGGATGACATGGGATGAGATGAGATGAGATGACATGAGATGAGATGAGATGCTAATATACATGTTCCTAACATGTAGGCAAAATACTCACCGAATCCCTTTAAGTCCCTCAAAACTTGGATGAGATGGGATGAGATGAGATAAGATGACATGAGATGAGATGAGATGCTGATATACATGTTCCTAACATGTTGGCAAAAAACGCACCGAATCCCTTTAAGTCCCTCAAAACTTGGATGAGATGGGATGAGATGACATGAGATGACATGAGATGAGATGAGATGCTGATATACATGTTCCTAACATGTCGGCAAAAAACGCACGGAATCCCTTTAAGTCCCTCCAAACTTGGATGAGATGGGATGAGATGTGATGAGATGACATGAGATGAGATTAGATGCTGATATACATGTTCCTAACATGTTGGCAAAAAACGCACCGAATCCCTTTAAGTCCCTCAAAACTTGGATGAGATGGGATGAGATGACATGATATGACATGAGATGAGATGAGATGCTGATATACATGTTCCTAACATGTCGGCAAAAAACGCACCGAATCCCTTTAAGTCCCTCAAAACTTGGATGAGATGGGATGAGATGAGATGACATGAGATGAGATGCTGATATACATGTTCCTAACATGTCGGCAAAAAACGCACCGAATCCCTTTAAGTCCCTCAAAACTTGGATGAGATGGGATGAGATGAGATGAGATGACATGAGATGAGATGAGATACTGATATACATGTTCCTAACATGTCGGCAAAAAACGCACCGAATCCCTTTAAGTCCCTCCAAACTTGGATGAGATAGGATGAGATGAGATGACATGAGATGAGATGAGATGCTGATATACATGTTCCTAACATGTAGGCAAAAAACGCACCGAATACCTTTAAGTCCCTCAAAACTTGGATGAGATGGGATGAGATGACATGATATGACATGAAATGTGATGAGATGCTGATATACATGTTCCTAACATGTCGGCAAAAAACGCACCAAATCCCTTTAAGTCCCTCCAAACTTGGATGAGATGGGATGAGATGTGATGAGATGACATGAGATGAGATGAGATGCTGATATACATGTTCCTAACATGTTGGCAAAAAACGCACCAAATCCCTTTAATTCCCTTTAAGTCCCTCAAAACTTGGATAAGATGGGATGAGATGACATGATATGACATGAAATGAGATGAGATGCTGATATACATGTTCCTAACATGTCGGCAAAAAACGCACCGAATCCCTTTAAGTCCCTCCAAACTTGGATGACATGGGATGATATGAGATGAGATGACATGAGATGAGATGAGATGCTAATATACATGTTCCTAACATGTCGGCAAAAAACGCACCGAATCCCTTTAAGTCCCTCCAAACTTGGATGAGATGGGATGAGATATGATGAGATGACATGACATGAGATGAGATGCTGATATACATGTTCCTAACATGTCTGCAAAAAACGCACCGAATCCCTTTAAGTCCCTCAAAAATTGGATGATATGGGAGGAGATGAGATGAGATGACATGAGATGAGACGAGATGCTGATATACATGTTCCTAACATGTTGGCAAAAAACGCTCCGAATCCCTTTAAGTCCCTCAAAACTTGGATGAGATGGGATGAGATGACATGATATGACATGAGATGAGATGAGATGCTAATATACATATTCCTAACATGTCTGCAAAAAACTCACCAAATCCCTTTAAGTCCCTCAAAACTTGGATGAGATGGGATGAGATGAGATGAGATGACATGAGATGAGATGCTGATATACATGTTCCTAACATGTTGGCAAAAAACGCACCGAATCCCTTTAAGTCCCTCAAAACTTGGATGAGATGGGATGAGATGAAATGAGATGACATGAGATGAGATGAGATGCTGATATACATGTTCCTAACATGCCGGCAAAAAACTCACCATATCCCTTTAAGTCCCTCAAAACTTGGATGAGATGGGATGAGATGAGATGACATGAGATGAGATGAGATGCTGATATACATGTTCCTAACATGTCGGCAAAAAACGCACCGAATCCCTTTAAGTCAATAAAAACTTGGATGAGATGGGATGAGATGAGATGAGATGACATGAGATGAGATGAGATGCTCATATACATGTTCCTAACATATCGGCAAAAAACGCAGTGAATCCCTTTAAGTCCCTCAAAACTTGGATGAGATGGGATGAGATGAGATAAGATGACATGAGATGAGATGAGATGCTGATATACATGTTCCTAACATGTCGGCAAAAAACGCACCGAATCCCTTTAAGTCCCTCAAAACTTGGATGAGATGCAATGAGATGACATGAGATGACATGAGATGAGATGAGATGTTGATATACGTATTCCTAACATGTCGGCAAAAAACGCACCGAATCAATTTTAAGTCCCTCCAAACTTGGATGAGATGGGATGAGATGTAATGAGATGACATGAGATGAGATGAGATGCTGATATACATGTTCCTAACATGTTGGCAAAAAACGCACCGAATCCCTTTAAGTCCCTCAAAACTTGGATGAGATGGGATGAGATGACATGATATGACATGAGATGAGACCAGATGCTGATATACATGTTCCTAACATGTCGGCAAAAAACGCACCGAATCCCTTTAAGTCCCTCAAAACTTGGATGAGATGGGATGAGATGTAATGAGATGACATAAGATGAGATGAGATGCTGATATACATGTTCCTAACATGTTGGCAAAAAACGCACCAAATCCCTTTAAGTCCCTCAAAACTTGGATGACATGGGATGAGATGACATGAGATGACATGAGATGAGATGAGATGCTAATATACATGTTCCTAACATGTCGGCAAAAAACTCACCGAATCCCTTTAAATCCCTCAAAACTTGGATGAGATGGGATGAGATGAGATAAGATGACATGAGATAAGATGAGATGCTGATATACATGTTCCTAACATGTCGGCAAAAAACGCATGAATCCCTTTAAGTCCCTCAAAACTTGGATGAGATGGGATGAGATGACATGAGATGAGATGAGATGCTGATATACATGTTCCTAACATGTCGGCAAAAAACGCACCGAATCCCTTTAAGTCCCTCCAAACTTGGATGAGATTGGATGAGATGTGATGAGATGACATGAGATGAGATGAGATGCTGATATACATGTTCCTAACATGTTGGCAAAAAACGCACCGAATCCCTTTAAGTCCCTCAAAACTTGGATGAGATGGGATGAGATGACATGAGATGAGATGAGATGCTGATATACATGTTCCTAACATGTAGGCAAAAAAATCACCGAATCCCTTTAAGTCCCTCAAAACTTGGATGAGATGGGATGAGATGAGATAAGATGACATTAGATGAGATGAGATGCTGATATACATGTTCCTAACATGTCGGCAAAAAACGCACCGAATCCCTTTAAGTCCCTCAAAACTTGGATGAGATAGGATGAGATGAGATGAGATGACATGAGATGAGATGAGATGCTGATATACATGTTCCTAACATGTCGGCAAAAAACGCACCGAATCCCTTTAAGTTCCTCCAAACTTGGATGAGATGGGATGAGATGTGATGAGATGACATGAGATGAGATGAGATGCTGATATACATGTTCCTAACATGTTGGCAAAAAACGCACCGAATCCCTTTAAGTCCCTCAAAACTTGGATGAGATGGGATGAGATGACATGATATGACATGAGATGAGACGAGATGCTGATATACATGTTACTAAGATGTCGGCAAAAAACGCACCGAATCCCTTTAAGTCCCTCAAAACTTGGATGAGATGGGATGAGTTGAGATGACATGAGATGCTGATGTACATGTTGCTAACATGTCGGCAAAAAACGCACCAAATCCCTTTAAGTCCCTCAAAACTTGGATGAGATGGGATGAGATGAGATGAGATGACATGAGATGAGATGAGATGCTGATATACATGTTCCTAACATGTCGGCAAAAAACGCACCGAATCCCTTTAAGACCCTCCAAACTTGGATGAGATGGGATGAGATGAGATGACATGAGATGAGATGAGATGCTGATATACATGTTCCTAACATGTCTGCAAAAAACTCACCGAATCCCTTTAAGTCCCTCAAAACTTGGATGAGATGGGATGAGATGAGATGAGATGACATGAGATGAGATGCTGATATACATGTTCCTCACATGTTGGCAAAAAACGCACCGAATCCCTTTAAGTCCCTCAAAACTTGGATGAGATGGGATGAGATGAAATGAGATGACATGAGATGAGATGAGATGCTGATATACATGTTCCTAACATGTTGGCAAAAAACGCACCAAATCCCTTTAAGTCCCTCAAAACTTGGATGAGATGGGATGAGATGAGATGACATGAGATGAGATGAGATGCTGATATACATGTTCCTAACATGTCGGCAAAAAACGCACCGAATCCCTTTAAGTCCCTCCAAACTTGGATGAGATGGGATGAGATGACATGATATGACATGAGATGAGATGAGATGCTGATATACATGTTCCTAACATGTCGGAAAAAACGCACCGAATCCCTTTAAGTCCCTCCAAACTTGGATGAGATGGGATGAGATGTGATGAGATGACATGAGATGAGATGAGATGCTGATATACATGTTCCTAACATGTTGGCAAAAAACGCACCAAATCCCTTTAAGTCCCTCAAAACTTGGATGAGATGGGATGAGATGACATGATATGACATGAGATGAGACCAGATGCTGATATACATGTTCCTAACATGTCGGCAAAAAACGCACCGAATCCCTTTAAGTCCCTCAAAACTTGGATGAGATGGGATGAGATGACATGACATGACATGAGATGAGATAAGATGCTGATATACATGTTACTAAGATGTCGGCAAAAAACGCACCGAATCCCTTTAAGTCCCTAAAAACTTGGATGAGATGGGATGATATGAGATGACATGAGATGAGATGAGATGCTGATATACATGTTCCTAACCTGTCGGCAAAAAATGCACCGAATCCCTTTAAGTCCCTCAAAACTTGCATGAGATGGGATGAGATGAGATGAGATGACATGAGATGAGATGAGATGCTGATGTACATGTTGCTAACATGTCGGCAAAAAACGCACAAAATCCCTTTAAGTCCCTCAAATCTTGGATGAGATGGGATGAGATGAGATGAGATGAGATGACATGAGATGAGATGCTGATATACATGTTCCTAACATGTCGGCAAAAAACGCACCGAATCCCTTTAAGTCCCTCCAAACTTGGATGAGATGGGATGAGATGAGATGACATGAGATGAGATGAGATGCTGATATACATGTTCCTAACATGTAGGCAAAAAACGCACCGAATCCCTTTAAGTCCCTCAAAACTTGGATGAGATGGGATGAGATGACATGATATGACATGAAATGAGATGAGATGCTGATATACATGTTCCTAACATGTCGGCAAAAAACGCACGATATATCTTTAAGTCCTTCCAAA
This sequence comes from Dendrobates tinctorius, assembly GCF_039654945.1. Classification (NCBI taxonomy): domain Eukaryota; kingdom Metazoa; phylum Chordata; class Amphibia; order Anura; family Dendrobatidae; genus Dendrobates; species Dendrobates tinctorius. The sequence goes on from NW_027361795.1 coordinate 23,358,608, forward strand.
CTTGGATGAGATGGGATGAGATTTAATGAGATGACATGAGATGAGATGAGATGCTGATATACATGTTCCTAACATGTTGGCAAAAAACGCACCAAATCCCTTTAAGTCCCTTTAAGTCCCTCAAAACTTGGATGACATGGGATGAGATGAGATGAGATGACATGAGATGAGATGAGATGCTAATATACATGTTCCTAACATGTCGGCAAAAAACGCACCGAATCCCTTTAAGTCCCTCCAAACTTGGATGAGATGGGATGAGATGAGATGAGATGACATGATATCAGATGAGATGCTGATATACATGTTCCTAACATGTTGGCAAAAAACGCACCGAATCCCTTTAAGTCCCTCAAAACTTGGATGAGATGGGATGAGATGACATGATATGACATGAGATGAGATGAGATGCTAATATACATGTTCCTAACCTGTCTGCAAAAAACTCACCGAATCCCTTTAAGTCCCTCAAAACTTGGATGAGATGGGATGAGATGAGATGACATGAGATGAGATGCTGATATACATGTTCCTAACATGTTGGCAAAAAACGTACCAAATCCCTTTAAGTCCCTCAAAACTTGGATGAGATGGGATGAGATGAGATGACATGAGATGAGATGCTGATATACATGTTCCTAACATGTTGGCAAAAAATGCACCGAATCCCTTTAAGTCCCTCAAAACTTGGATGAGATGGGATGAGATGACATGATATGACATGAGATGAGATGAGATGCTGATATACATGTTCCTAACATGTCGGAAAAAAACGCACCGAATCCCTTTAAGTCCCTCCAAACTTGGATGAGATGGGATGAGATGTGATGAGATGACATGAGATGAGATGAGATGCTGATATACATGTTCCTAACATGTTGGCAAAAAACGCACCGAATCCCTTTAAGTCCCTCAAAACTTGGATGAGATGGGATGAGATGACATGATATGACATGAGATGAGACCAGATGCTGATATACATGTTCCTAACATGACGGCAAAAAACGCACCGAATCCCTTTAAGTCCCTCCAAACTTGGATGAGATGGCATGAGATGTAATGAGATGACATAAGATGAGATGAGATGCTGATATACATGTTCCTAACATGTTGGCAAAAAACGCACCAAATCCCTTTAAGTCCCTCAAAACTTGGATGACATGGGATGAGATGAGATGAGATGACATGAGATGAGATGAGATGCTAATATACATGTTCCTAACATGTCGGCAAAAAACTCACCGAATCCCTTTAAGTCCCTCAAAACTTGGATGAGATGGGATGAGATGAGATAAGATGACATGAGATAAGATGAGATGCTGATATACATGTTCCTAACATGTCGGCAAAAAACGCACTGAATCCCTTTAAGTCCCTCAAAACTTGGATGAGATGGGATGAGATGACATGAGATGAGATGCTGATATACATGTTCCTAACATGTCGTCAAAAAATGCACCGAATCCCTTTAAGTCCCTCCAAACTTGGATGAGATGGGATGAGATGTAATGAGATGACATGAGATGAGATGAGATGCTGATATAAATGTTCCTAACATGTCGGCAAAAAACGCACCGAATCCCTTTAAGTCCCTCAAAACTTGGATGAGATGGGATGAGATGACATGATATGACATGAAATGAGATGAGATGCTGATATACATGTTCCTAACATGTCGGCAAAAAACGCACCGAATCCCTTTAAGTCCCTCCAAACTTGGATGAGATGGGATGAGATGAGATGACATGAGATGAGATGAGATGCTGATATACATGTTCCTAACATGTTGGCAAAAAACGCACCAAATCCCTTTAAGTCCCTTTAAGTCGCTCAAAACTTGGATGACATGGGATGAGATGAGATGAGATGACATGAGATGAGATGAGATGCTAATATACATGTTCCTAACATGTCGGCAAAAAACGCACCGAATCCCTTTAAGTCCCTCCAAACTTGGATGAGATGGGATGAGATGTGATTAGATGACATGAGATGAGATGAGATGCTGATATACATGTTCCTAACATGTCGGCAAAAAACGCACCAAATCCCTTTAAGTCCCTCAAAACTTGAATGACATGGGATGAGATGAGATGAGATGACATGAGATGAGACGAGATGCTGATATACATGTTCCTAACATGTTGGCAAAAAACGCACCGAATCCCTTTAAGTCCCTCAAAACTTGGATGAGATGGGATGAGATGACATGATATGACATGAGATGAGATGAGATGCTAATATACATGTTCCTAACATGTCTGCAAAAAACTCACCGAATCCCTTTAAGTCCCTCAAAACTTGGATGAGATGGGATGAGATGACATGAGATGAGATGAGATGCTGATATACTTGTTCCTAACATGTTGGCAAAAAACGCACCGAATCCCTTTAAGTCCCTCAAAACTTGGATGAGATGGTATGAGATGACATGATATGACATGAGATGAGATGAGATGCTGATATACATGTTCCTAACATGTCGGCAAAAAACGCACCGAATCCCTTTAAGTCTCTCAAAACTTGGATGAGATGGGATGAGATGAGATGACATGAGATGAGATGAGATGCTGATATACATGTTCCTAACATGTCGGCAAAAAACGCACCGAATCCCTTTAAGTCCCTCAAAAATTGGATGAGATGGGATGAGATGAGATGAGATGACATGAGATGAGATGCTGATGTACATGTTGCTAACATGTCGGCAAAAAACGCACCAAATCCCTTTAAGTCCCTCAAAACTTGGATGAGATGGGATGAGATGAGATGAGAGAACATGAGATGAGATGAGATGCTGATATACATGTTCCTAACTTGTTGGCAAAAAACGCACCGAATCCCTTTAAGTCCCTCAAAACTTGGATGAGATGGGATGAGATGACATGATATGACATGAGATGAGATGAGATGCTGATATACATGTTCCTAACATGTCGGCAAAAAACGCACCGAATCCCTTTAAGTCCCTCAAAACTTGGATGAGTTGGGATGAGATGAAATGAGATGACATGAGATGAGATGAGATGCTGATATACATGTTCCTAACATGTCGGCAAAAAACTCACCAAATCCCTTTAAGTCCCTCAAAACTTGGATGAGATGGAATGAGATGAGATGACATGAGATGAGATGAGATGCTGATATACATGTTCCTAACATGTCGGCAAAAAACGCACCGAATCCCTTTAAATCCCTCAAAACTTGGATGAGATGGGATGAGATGAGATGAGATGACATGAGATGAGATGAGATGCTGATATACATGTTCCTAACATGTCTGCAAAAAACACACCGAATCCCTTTAAGTCCCTCCAAACTTGGATGAGATGGGATGAGATGACAGGAGATAAGATGAGATGCTGATATAGATGTTCCTAACATGTCGGCAAAAAACTCACCGAATCCCTTTTAGTCGCTCAAAACTTGGATGAGATGGGATGAGATGAGATGAGATGACATGAGATGAGACGAGATGCTGATATACATGTTCCTAACATGTTGGCAAAAAACGAAACGAATCCCTTTAAGTCCCTCAAAACTTGGATGAGATGGGATGAGATGAGATGAGATGACATGAGATGAGATGAGATGCTGATATACATGTTTCTAACATGTCGGCAAAAAACGCACCGAATCCCTTTAAGTCCCTCAAAACTTGGATGAGATGGGATGAGATGACATGATATGACATGAGATGAGATGAGATGCTGATATACATGTTCCTAACATGTCGGCAAAAAACGCACCGAATCCCTTTAAGTCCCTCAAAACTTGGATGAGATGGGATGAGATGACATGATATGACATGAGATGAGATGAGATGCTAATATACATGTTCCTAACATGTCGGCAAAAAACGCACCAAATCCCTTTAAGTCTCTCCAAACTTGGATGACATAGGATGAGATGTGATGAGATGACATGAGATGAGATGAGATGCTGATATACATGTTCCTAACATGTTGGCAAAAAACGCACCGAATCCCTTTAAGTCCCTCAAAACTTGGATGAGATGGGACGAGATGACATGATATGACATGAGATGAGATCTGATGCTGATATACATGTTCCTAACATGTTGGCAAAAAACGCACCGAATCCCTTTAAGTCCCTCCAAACTTGGATGACATGGGATGAGATGTAATGAGATGACATGAGATGAGATGAGATGCTGATATACATGTTCCTAACATGTCGGCAAAAAACGCACCAAATCCCTATAAGTCCCTGAAAACTTGGATGACATGGGATGAGATGAGATGAGATGACATGAGATGAGATGAGATGCTAATATACATGTTCCTAACATGTCGGCAAAAAACTCACTGAATCCCTTTAAGTCCCTCAAAACTTGGATGAGATGGGATGAGATGAGATAAGATGACATGAGATGAGATGAGATGCTGATATATATGTTCCTAACATGTCGGCAAAAAATGCACCGAATCCCTTTAAGTCCCTCAAAACTTGGATGAGATGACATGAGATGACATGAGATGAGATGAGATGCTGATATACATGTTCCTAACATGTTGGCAAAAAACGCACCGAATCCCTTTAAGTCCCTCCAAACTTGAATGAGATGGGATGAGATGTGATGAGATGACATGAGATGAGATGAGATGCTGATATACATGTTCCTAACATGTTGGCAAAAAACGCACCGAATCCCTTTAAGTCCCTCAAAACTTGGATGAGATGGGATGAGATGACATGATATGACATGAGATGAGATGAGATGCTGATATACATGTTCCTAACATGTCGGCAAAAAACGCACCGAATCCCTTTAAGTCCCTCAAAACTTGGATGAGATGGGATGAGATGACATGATATGACATGAGATGAGATGAGATGCTAATATACATGTTCCTAACATGTCGGCAAAAAACGCACCAAATCCCTTTAAGTCTCTCCAAACTTGGATGACATAGGATGAGATGTGATGAGATGACATGAGATGAGATGAGATGCTGATATACATGTTCCTAACATGTTGGCAAAAAACGCACCGAATCCCTGTAAGTCCCTCAAAACTTGGATGAGATGGGACGAGATGACATGATATGACATGAGATGAGATCTGATGCTGATATACATGTTCCTAACATGTTGGCAAAAAACGCACCGAATCCCTTTAAGTCCCTCCAAACTTGGATGACATGGGATGAGATGTAATGAGATGACATGAGATGAGATGAGATGCTGATATACATGTTCCTAACATGTCGGCAAAAAACGCACCAAATCCCTATAAGTCCCTGAAAACTTGGATGACATGGGATGAGATGAGATGAGATGACATGAGATGAGATGAGATGCTAATATACATGTTCCTAACATGTCGGCAAAAAACTCACTGAATCCCTTTAAGTCCCTCAAAACTTGGATGAGATGGGATGAGATGAGATAAGATGACATGAGATGAGATGAGATGCTGATATATATGTTCCTAACATGTCGGCAAAAAATGCACCGAATCCCTTTAAGTCCCTCAAAACTTGGATGAGATGACATGAGATGACATGAGATGAGATGAGATGCTGATATACATGTTCCTAACATGTTGGCAAAAAACGCACCGAATCCCTTTAAGTCCCTCCAAACTTGAATGAGATGGGATGAGATGTGATGAGATGACATGAGATGAGATGAGATGCTGATATACATGTTCCTAACATGTTGGCAAAAAACGCACCGAATCCCTTTAAGTCCCTCAAAACTTGGATGACATGGGATGAGATGAGATGAGATGACATGAGATGAGATGCTGATATACATGTTCCTAACATGTTGGCAAAAAACGCACCGAATCCCTTTAAGTCCCTCCAAACTTGGATGAGATGGGATGAGATGTGATGAGATGACATGAGATGAGATGAGATGCTAATATACATGTTCCTAACATGTCGGCAAAAAACGCACCGAATCCCTTTAAGTCCCTAAAGACTTGGATGAGATTGGATGAGAAGAGATGAGATGACATGAGATAAGATGCTGATATACATGTTCCTAACATGTCGGCAAAAAACGCACCGAATCCCTTTAAGTCCCTCCAAACTTGGATGAGATGGGATGAAATGTGTTGAGATGACATGAGATGAGATGAGATGCTGATATACATGTTCCTAACATGTTGGCAAAAAATGCACCGAATCCCTTTAAGTCCCTCCAAACTTGGATGAGATGGGATGAGATGTAATGAGATGACATGAGATGAGATGCTGATATACATGTTCCTAATATGTTGGCAAAAAACACACCAAATCCCTTTAAGTCCCTCAAAACTTGGATGACATGGGATGAGATGAGATGAGATGACATGAGATGAGATGCTAATATACATGTTCCTAACATGTAGGCAAAAAACTCACCGAATCCCTTTAAGTCCCTCCAAACTTGGATGAGATGGGATGAGATGTGATGAGTAGTGTTGAGCATTCCGATACCGCAAGTATCGGGTATCGGCCGATACTTGCTGTATCGGAATTCCGATACCGACTTCCGATATTTTTTCAATATCGGAATTCGGCATCGGAATCGGAAGTTCAGTTGATTGACGGCCTGACGTCATCATGATGCGCGGTGTGTGCGCATCATGATGCGCCGTCATTTCGGGCCTTCCGGGGGTCTCTGCCGGCCTGCCGGGGGGCTGTGCCGGCCTGCCGGGGGGCTGTGCCGGCCTGCCGGGGGGCTGTGTGGACTGCCCGGGGTCTCTGCCGGCCTGCCGGGGGGCTGTGCCGGCCTGCCGGGGGGCTGTGCACCCTGTGGGGGTCTGTACCGGCCTGCCGGGGGGCTGTGCCGGCCTGCCGGGGGGCTGTGCTGATGTCCGGGGGTCTGTGCAAGCATCGTCCGATGGGACTACAAGTCCCATCGGGCGATGCCTGCTACCATGACAGTGATTGACACATTAGCCAATGATGGGACAGTAGTAGTCCCATCATCCGGCTAATGTGTTAAATGTTAAAAAAAAAAAAAAATACTACATACATACTACATGCTACATACATACTACATATATACTACCTACATACTACATACATACTACATACATACTACATGCATGCTACATACATACTACATATATACTACATACATACTACATACATACTGCATGCTACATACATACTACATACATACTACATGCATGCTACATATATACTACATGCTACATACATACCACATACATACTACATGCATGCTACATATATACTACATGCATGCTACATACATACTACATATATACTACATGCATGCTACATACATACTACATGCTACATGCATGCTACATACATACTACATACATGCTACATATATACTACATACATACTACATATATACTACATGCATGCTACATATATACTACATACATACTACATATATACTACATGCATGCTACATATATACTACATACATACTACATATATACTACATACATGCTACATATATACTACATACATACTACATATATACTACATACATGCTACATACATACTACATACATACTACATATATGCTACATGCATGCTACATATATACTACATGCTACATACATACCACATACATACTACATACATGCTACATATATACTACATGCATGCTACATACATACTACATATATACTACATGCATGCTACATACATACTACATGCTACATGCATGCTACATACATACTACATACATGCTACATATATACTACATACATACTACATATATACTACATACATACAATACATTCATACAATACATACATAGACATACAGTACATATAACATAGAGTAACATACTTACCAATACTTGTCACATTGTTCCCCGAAGCCATTGTCTTTCCGGAATAAATATTAACATAACAAACCACAAAAATACTCACCCACGATCCGAAGCAGTCCACGAGTGTGTCCCACGACGATCTTGGGTAGAGAACTGCAGCATCAGATGATGCTGCCGTTCTCTACGGGCTGCAGGAATCCAATGACGGAAGGTAGGTATCCTTCCGCACTGTATTCCTCCGCCACTTAAAAAAAAAAAAGTCCCTAGTCTCACTTTATGCCATTGCTGTGTGGGAAATTCCCACACAGCAATGGCATAAAGTGAGACTAGGGACTTTTTTTTTTTTTAAGTGGCGGAGGAATACAGTGCGGAAGGATACCTACCTTCCGTCATTGGATTCCTGCAGCCCGTAGAGAACGGCAGCATCAGCTGATGCTGCCGTTCTCTACCCAAGATCGTCGTGGGACACACTCGTGGACTGCTTCGGATCGTGGGTGAGTATTTTTGTGGTTTGTTATGTTAATATTTATTCCGTAGACGACAATGGCTTCGGGGAACAATGTGACAAGTATTGGTAAGTATGTTACTCTATGTTATATGTACTGTATGTCTATGTATGTATTGTATGAATGTATTGTATGTATGTAGTATATATGTGGTATGTATGTAGCATGTAGTATGTATGTAGCATGTAGTATGTATGTAGCATGCATGTAGTATATATGTAGTATGTATGTAGCATGCATGTAGTATATATGTAGCATGCATGTAGTATGTATGTGGTATGTATGTAGTATATATGTAGTATGTATGTAGTATATATGTAGCATGTATGTAGTATGTATGTAGCATGCATGTAGCATGTAGTATGTATGTAGCATGCATGTAGTATATATGTAGTATGTATGTAGCATGCATGTAGTATATATGTAGTATGTATGTAGTATATATGTAGCATGTATGTAGTATATATGTAGCATGCATGTAGCATGTAGTATGTATGTAGCATGCATGTAGTATATATGTAGTATGTATGTAGCATGCATGTAGTATATATGTAGCATGCATGTAGTATATATGTAGTATGTATGTAGTATATATGTAGCATGTATGTAGTATGTATGTAGCATGCATGTAGCATGTAGTATGTATGTAGCATGCATGTAGTATATATGTAGTATGTATGTAGCATGTATGTAGTATATATGTAGTATGTATCATGTAGTATGTATGTAGCATGCATGTAGTATATATGTAGCATGCATGTAGTATATATGTAGTATGTATGTTGCATGTAGTATGAATGTAGCATGTATGTAGTATGTAGTATGAATGTAGCATGTATGTAGTATGCATGTTGTATGTATGTAGCATGTAATTTTTTTTTTTTTTTTTTTTTTTACATTTAACACATTAGCCGGATGATGGGACTACTACTGTCCCATCATTGGCTAATGTGTCAATCACTGTCATGGTAGCAGGCATCGCCAGATGGGACTTGTAGTCCCATCGGACGATGCCTGCACAGACCCCCGGAGCCTGCACAGACCACCGGCAGGCCGGCACAGCCCCCCGGCAGGCCGGCACAGCCCCCCGGAGCCTGCACAGACCACCGGCAGGCCGGCACAGACCACCGGAGCCTGCACAGACCCCCTGGCAGGCCGGCACAGCCCCCCGGCAGGCCGGCACAGCCCCCCGGAGCCTGCACAGACCACCGGCAGGCCGGCACAGACCACCGGAGCCTGCACAGACCCCCTGGCAGGCCGGCACAGCCCCCCGAAAGGCCCGTACAGACCCCAGAGAGGCTGTACAAGGGCAGGAAAGGGTTTTTCTTATTCCGATACCGGAAGTCCCATAGACTTGAATGGGACTTCCGGTATCGGAATCGGCGATACCGATACTTTTTTTAAAGATCGGCCGATACCATCCGATACGATACTTTGAAGTATCGGATGGTATCGCTCAACTCTAGTGATGAGATGACATGAGATGAGATGAGATGCTGATATACATGTTCCTAACATGTTGGCAAAAAACGCACCGAATCCCTTTAAGTCCCTCAAAACTTGAATAAGATGGGATGAGATGACATGAGATGAGATGAGATGCTGATATACATGTTCCTAACATGTCGGCAAAAAACGCACCGAATCCCTTTAAGTCCCTCAAAACTTGGATGAGATGGGATGAGATGAGATGACATGAGATGAGATGAGATGCTGATATACATGTTCCTAACATGTCGGCAAAAAACGCACCGAATCCCTTTAAGTCCCTCAAAACTTGGATGAGATGGGATGAGATGAGATGAGATGACATGAGATGAGATGAGATGCTGATGTACATGTTGCTAACATGTCGGCAAAAAACGCACCAAATCCCTTTAAGTCCCTCAAAACTTGGACGAGATGGGATGAGATGAGATGAGATGAAATGAGATGAGATGAGATGCTGATATACATGTTCCTAACATGTCGGCAAAAAACACACCGAATCCCTTTAAGTCCCTCAAAACTTGGATGAAATGGGATGAGATGACATGAGATGACATGAGATGAGATGAGATGCTGATATACATGTTCCTAACATGTAGGCAAAAAACGCACCGAATCCCTTTAAGTCCCTCAAAACTTGGATGAGATGGGATGAGATGACATGATATGACATGAAATGAGATGAGATGCTGATATACATGTTCCTAACATGTTGGCAAAACACGCACCGAATCCCTTTAAGTCCCTCAAAACTTGGATGAAATGGGATGAGATGACATGAGATGAGATGAGATGCTGATATACATGTTCCTAACATGTCGGCAAAAAACGTACCGAATCCCTTTAAGTCCCTCAAAACTTGGATGAGATGGGATGAGATGACATGATATGACATGAGATGAGATGAGATGCTGATATACATGTTCCTAACATGTCGGCAAAAAACGCACCGAATCCCTTTAAGTCCCTCCAAACTTGGATGACATGGGATGAGATGAGATGAGATGACATGAGATGAGATGAGATGCTAATATACATGTTCCTAACATGTCGGCAAAAAACTCACCGAATCCCTTTAAGTCCCTCAAAACTTGGATGACATGGGATAAGATGAGATGAGATGACATGAGATGAGATGAGATGCTGATATACATGTTCCTAACATGTCGGCAAAAAATGCACCGAATCCCTTTAGGTCCCTCCAAACTTGGATGAGATGGGATGAGATGTGATGAGATGACATGAGATGAGATGAGATGCTGATATACATGTTCCTAACATGTCGGCAAAAAACGCACCGAATCCCTTTAAGTCCCTAAAGACTTGGATGAGATTGGATGAGAAGAGATGAGATGACATGAGATGAGATGCTGATATACATGTTCCTAACATGTCTGCAAAAAACGCAACGAATCACTTTAAGTCCCTCCAAACTTGGATGAGATGGGATGAGATGTGATGAGATGACATGAGATAAGATGAGATGCTGATATACATGTTCCTAACATGTTGGCAAAAAACGCACCGAATCCCTTTAAGTCCCTCAAAACTTGGATGAGATGGGATGAGATGACATGATATGACATGAGATGAGATGCTGATATACATGTTTCTAACATGTCGGCAAAAAACGCACCGAATCCCTTTAAGTCCCTACAAACTTGGATGAGATGGGATGAGATGAGATGCTGATATATATGTTCCTAACATGTTGGCAAAAAACGCACCAAATCCCTTTAAGTCCCTCAAAACTTGGATGACATGGGATGAGATGAGATGAGATGACATGAGATGAGATGAGATGCTAATATACATGTTCCTAACATGTAGGCAAAATACTCACCGAATCCCTTTAAGTCCCTCAAAACTTGGATGAGATGGGATGAGATGAGATAAGATGACATGAGATGAGATGAGATGCTGATATACATGTTCCTAACATGTTGGCAAAAAACGCACCGAATCCCTTTAAGTCCCTCAAAACTTGGATGAGATGGGATGAGATGACATGAGATGACATGAGATGAGATGAGATGCTGATATACATGTTCCTAACATGTCGGCAAAAAACGCACGGAATCCCTTTAAGTCCCTCCAAACTTGGATGAGATGGGATGAGATGTGATGAGATGACATGAGATGAGATTAGATGCTGATATACATGTTCCTAACATGTTGGCAAAAAACGCACCGAATCCCTTTAAGTCCCTCAAAACTTGGATGAGATGGGATGAGATGACATGATATGACATGAGATGAGATGAGATGCTGATATACATGTTCCTAACATGTCGGCAAAAAACGCACCGAATCCCTTTAAGTCCCTCAAAACTTGGATGAGATGGGATGAGATGAGATGACATGAGATGAGATGCTGATATACATGTTCCTAACATGTCGGCAAAAAACGCACCGAATCCCTTTAAGTCCCTCAAAACTTGGATGAGATGGGATGAGATGAGATGAGATGACATGAGATGAGATGAGATACTGATATACATGTTCCTAACATGTCGGCAAAAAACGCACCGAATCCCTTTAAGTCCCTCCAAACTTGGATGAGATAGGATGAGATGAGATGACATGAGATGAGATGAGATGCTGATATACATGTTCCTAACATGTAGGCAAAAAACGCACCGAATACCTTTAAGTCCCTCAAAACTTGGATGAGATGGGATGAGATGTGATGAGATGACATGAGATGAGATGAGATGCTGATATACATGTTCCTAACATGTTGGCAAAAAACGCACCAAATCCCTTTAATTCCCTTTAAGTCCCTCAAAACTTGGATAAGATGGGATGAGATGACATGATATGACATGAAATGAGATGAGATGCTGATATACATGTTCCTAACATGTCGGCAAAAAACGCACCGAATCCCTTTAAGTCCCTCCAAACTTGGATGACATGGGATGATATGAGATGAGATGACATGAGATGAGATGAGATGCTAATATACATGTTCCTAACATGTCGGCAAAAAACGCACCGAATCCCTTTAAGTCCCTCCAAACTTGGATGAGATGGGATGAGATATGATGAGATGACATGACATGAGATGAGATGCTGATATACATGTTCCTAACATGTCTGCAAAAAACGCACCGAATCCCTTTAAGTCCCTCAAAAATTGGATGATATGGGAGGAGATGAGATGAGATGACATGAGATGAGACGAGATGCTGATATACATGTTCCTAACATGTTGGCAAAAAACGCTCCGAATCCCTTTAAGTCCCTCAAAACTTGGATGAGATGGGATGAGATGACATGATATGACATGAGATGAGATGAGATGCTAATATACATATTCCTAACATGTCTGCAAAAAACTCACCGAATCCCTTTAAGTCCCTCAAAACTTGGATGAGATGGGATGAGATGAGATGAGATGACATGAGATGAGATGCTGATATACATGTTCCTAACATGTTGGCAAAAAACGCACCGAATCCCTTTAAGTCCCTCAAAACTTGGATGAGATGGGATGAGATGAAATGAGATGACATGAGATGAGATGAGATGCTGATATACATGTTCCTAACATGCCGGCAAAAAACTCACCATATCCCTTTAAGTCCCTCAAAACTTGGATGAGATGGGATGAGATGAGATGACATGAGATGAGATGAGATGCTGATATACATGTTCCTAACATGTCGGCAAAAAACGCACCGAATCCCTTTAAGTCAATAAAAACTTGGATGAGATGGGATGAGATGAGATGAGATGACATGAGATGAGATGCTGATATACATGTTCCTAACATGTTGGCAAAAAACGCACCAAATCCATTTAAGTCCCTCAAAACTTGGATGAGATGGGATGAGATGAGATGACATGAGATGAGATGAGATGCTGATATACATGTTCCTAACATGTCGGCAAAAAACGCACCGAATCCCTTTAAGTCCCTCAAAACTTGGATGAGATGGGATGAGATGAGATGAGATGACATGAGATGAGATGAGATGCTGATATACATGTTGCTAACATGTCGGCAAAAAATGCACCAAATCCCTTTAAGTCCCTCAAAACTTGGATGAGATGGGATGAGATGAGATGAGATGACATGAGATGAGATGAGATGAGATGCTGATATACATGTTCCTAACATGTCTGCAAAAAACGCACCGAATCCCTTTAAGTCCCTCCAAACTTGGATGAGATGGGATGAGATGAGATGACATGAGATGAGATGCTGATACACATGTTCCTAACATGTCGGCAAAAAACGCACCGAATCCCTTTAAGTCCCTCAAAACTTGGATGAGATGGGATGAGATGACATGATATGACATGAGATGAGATGAGATGCTGATATACATGTTCCTAACATGTCGGCAAAAAACGTACCGAATCCCTTTAAGTCCCTCCAAACTTGGATGAGATGGGATTAGATGTAATGAGATGACATGACATGAGATGAGATGCTGATATACATGTTCCTAACATGTTGGCAAAAAACGCACCGAATCCCTTTAAGTCCCTCAAAACTTGGATGAGATGGGATGAGATGACATGATATGACATGAGATGAGATGAGATGCTGATATACATGTTCCTAACATGTCGGCAAAAAACGCACCGAATCCCTTTAAGTCCCTCCAAACTTGGATGAGATGGGATTAGATGTAATGAGATGACATGAGATGAGATGAGATGCTGATATACATGTTCCTAACATGTTGACAAAAAATGCACCGAATCCCTTTAAGTCCCTCAAAACTTGGATGAGATGGGATGAGATGAGATGACATGAGATGAGATGAGATGCTGATATACATGTTGCTAACATGTCGGCAAAAAACGCACCAAATCCCTTTAAGTCCCTCAAAACTTGGATGAGATGGGATGAGATGAGACGAGATGACATGAGATGAGATGCTGATATACATGTTCCTAACATGTCGGCAAAAAACGCACCGAATCCCTTTAAGTCCCTCAAAACTTGGATGATATGGGAGGAGATGAGATGAGATGACATGAGATGAGACGAGATGCTGATATACATGTTCCTAACATGTTGGCAATAAACGCACCGAATCCCTTTAAGTCCCTCAAAACTTGGATGAGATGGGATGATATGACATGATATGACATGAGATGAGATGCTAATATACATATTCCTAACATGTCTGCAAAAAACTCACCGAATCCCTTTAAGTCCCTCAAAACTTGGATGAGATGGGATGAGATGAGATGAGATGACATGAGATGAGATGCTGATATACATGTTCCTAACATGTTGGCAAAAAACGCACCGAATCCCTTTAAGTCCCTCAAAACTTGGATGAGATGGGATGAGATGAAATGAGATGACATGAGATGAGATGAGATGCTGATATACATGTTCCTAACATGTCGGCAAAAAACTCACCATATCCCTTTAAGTCCCTCAAAACTTGGATGAGATGGGATGAGATGAGATGACATGAGATGAGATGAGATGCTGATATACATGTTCCTAACATGTCGGCAAAAAACGCATCGAATCCCTTTAAGTCCATAAAAACTTGGATGAGATGGGATGAGATGAGATGAGATGACATGAGATGAGATGAGATGCTGATATACATGTTCCTAACATGTTGGCAAAAAATGCACCAAATCCCTTTAAGTCCCTCAAAACTTGGATGAGATGGGATGAGATGAGATGACATGAGATGAGATGAGATGCTGATATACATGTTCCTAACATGTCGGCAAAAAACGCACCGAATCCCTTTAAGTCCCTCAAAACTTGGATGAGATGGGATGAGATGAGATGAGATGACATGAGATGAGATGAGATGCTGATATACATGTTGCTAACATGTCGGCAAAAAACGCACCAAATCCCTTTAAGTCCCTCCAAACTTGGATGAGATGGGATGAGATGAGATGAGATGACATGAGATGAGATGCTGATATACATGTTCCTAACATGTCTGCAAAAAACGCACCAAATCCCTTTAAGTCCCTCCAAACTTGGATGAGATGGGATGAGATGAGATGACATGAGATGAGATGCTGATATACATGTTCCTAACATGTTGGCAAAAAACGCACCGAATCCCTTTAAGTCCCTCAAAACTTGGATGAAATGGGATGAGATGACATGAGATGACATGAGATGAGATGAGATGCTGATATACATGTTCCTAACATGTCGGCAAAAAACGCACCGAATCCCTTTAAGTCCCTCAAAACTTGGATGAGATGGGATGAGATGACATGATATGACATGAGATGAGATGAGATGCTGATATACATGTTCCTAACATGTCGGCAAAAAACGCACCGAATCCCTTTAAGTCCCTCCAAACTTGGTTGAGATGGGATGAGATGTGATGAGATGACATGAGATGAGATGAGATGCTGATATACATGTTCCTAACATGTTGGCAAAAAACGCACCGAATCCCTTTAAGTCCCTCAAAACTTGGATGAGATGGGATGAGATGACATGATATGACATGAGATGAGATCAGATGCTGATATACATGTTCCTAACATGTCGGCAAAAAACGCACCGAATCCCTTTAAGTCCCTCCAAACTTGGATGAGATGGGATGAGATGTAATGAGATGACATGAGATGAGATGAGATGCTGATATACATGTTCCTTACATGTTGGCAAAAAACGCACCAAATCCCTTTAAGTCCCTCAAAACTTGGATGACATGGGATGAGATGAGATGACATGAGATGAGATGAGATGCTAATATACATGTTCCTAACATGTCGGCAAAAAACTCACCGAATCCCTTTAAGTCCCTCAAAACTTGGATGAGATGGGATGAGATGACATGATATTACATGAGATGAGATGAGATGCTGATATACATGTTCCTAACATGTCGGCAAAAAATGTACCGAATCCCTTTAAGTCCCTCCAAACTTGGATGAGATGGGATGAGATGTAATGAGATGACATGAGATGAGATGAGATGCTGATATACATGTTCCTAACATGTTGGCAAAAAATGCACCGAATCCCTTTAAGTCCCTCAAAACTTGGATGAGATGGGATGAGATGATATGATATGACATGAGATGAGATGAGATGTTGATATACATGTTCCTAACATGTCGGCAAAAAACGCACCGAATCCCTTTAAGTCCCTCCAAACTTGGATGAGATGGGATTAGATGTAATGAGATGACATGAGATGAGATGAGATGCTGATATACATGTTCCTAACATGTTGGCAAAAAACGCACCGAATCCCTTTAAGTCCCTCAAAACTTGGATGAGATGGGATGAGATGAGATGACATGAGATGAGATGAGATGCTGATATACATGTTGCTAACATGTCGGCAAAAAACGCACCAAATCCCTTTAAGTCCCTCAAAACTTGGATGAGATGGGATGAGATGAGATGAGATGACATGAGATGAGATGAGATGCTGATATACATGTTCTTAACATGCGGGCAAAAAACGCACCGAATCCCTTTAAGTCCCTCCAAACTTGGATGAGATGGGATGAGATGAGATGACATGAGATGAGATGAGATGCTGATATACATGTTCCTAACATGTCGGCAAAAAACGCACTGAATCCCTTTAAGTCCCTCAAAACTTGGATGAGATGGGATGAGATGATATGATATGACATGAGATGAGATAAGATGCTGATATACATGTTCCTAACATGTCGGCAAAAAACGTACCGAATCCCTTTAAGTCCCTCAAAACTTGGATGACATGGGATGAGATGAGATGAGATGACATGAGATGAGATGAGATGCTAATATACATGTTCCTAATATGTCGGCAAAAAATTCACCGAATCCCTTTAAGTCCCTCAAAACTTGGATGAGATGGGATGAGATGAGATAAGTTGACATGAGATGAGATGAGATGCTGATATACATGTTCCTAACATGTCGGCAAAAAACGCACCGAATCCCTTTAAGTCCCTCAAAACTTGGATGAGATGGGATGAGATGACATGAGATGACATGAGATAAGATGAGATGCTGATATACATGTTCCTAACATGTAGGCAAAAAATGCACCAAATCCCTTTAAGTCCCTCCAAACTTGGATGAGATGGGATGAGATGTGATGAGATGACATGAGATAAGATGAGATGCTGATATACATGTTCCTAACATGTCGGCAAAAAACGCACCGAATCCCTTTAAGTCCCTCCAATCTTGGATGAGATGGGATGAGATGTAATGAGATGACAGGAAATGAGATGAGATGCTCATATACATGTTCCTAACATGTTGGCAAAAAACGCACCGAATCCCTTTAAGTCACTCAAAACTTGGATGAGATGGGATGAGATGAGATGACATGAGATGAGATGAGATGAGATGCTGATATACATGTTGCTAACATGTCGGCAAAAAACGCACCAAATCCCTTTAAGTCCCTCAAAACTTGGATGAGATGGGATGAGATGAGATGACATGAGATGAGATGAGATGCTGATATACATGTTCCTAACATGTCGGCAAAAAACGCACCAAATCCCTTTAAGTCCCTCAAAGCTTGGATGAGATGGGATGAGATGAAATGAGATGACATGAGATGAGATGAGATGCTGATATACATGTTCCTAACATGTCGGCAAAAAACTCACCGAATCCCTTTAAGTCCCTCAAAACTTGGATGAGATGGGATGAGATGAAAAGAGATGACATGAGATGAGATGAGATGCTGATATACATGTTCCTAACATGTTGGCAAAAAACGCACCGAATGCCTTTAAGTCCCTCAAAACTTGGATGAGATGGGATGAGATGACATGATATGACATGAGATGAGATGCTAATATACATGTTCCTAACATGTCGGCAAAAAACGCACTGAATCCCTTTAAGTCCCTCAAAACTTGGATGAGTTGGGATGAGATAAGATGAGATGACATGAGATGAGATGAGATGCTGATATACATGTTTCTAATATGTCAGCAAAAAACTCACCGAATCCCTTTAAGTCCCTCAAAACTTGGATGAGATGGGATGAGATGACATGATATGACATGAGATGAGATGAGATGCTGATATACATGTTCCTAACATGTCGGCAAAAAACTCACCGAATCCCTTTAAGTCCCTCAAAACTTGAATGAGATGGGATGAGATGAGATGACATGAGATGACATGAGATGCTGATATACATGTTCCTAACATGTCGGCAAAAAACGCACCGAATCCCTTTAAGTCCCTCAAAACTTGGATGAGATGGGATGAGATGAGATGAGATGACATGAGATGAGATGAGATACTGATATACATGTTCCTAACATGTCGGCAAAAAATGCACCGAATCCCTTTAAGTCCCTCCAAACTTGGATGAGATGGGATGAGATGAGATGACATGAGATGAGATGAGATGCTGATATACATGTTCCTAACATGTCGGCAAAAAACTCACCGAATCCCTTTAAGTCCCTCAAAACTTGGATGAGATGGGATGAGATGACATGATATGACATGAGATGAGATGAGATGCTGATATACATGTTCCTAACATGTCGGCAAAAAACGCACCGAATCCCTTTAAGTCCCTCAAAACTTGAATGAGATGGGATGAGATGACATGATATGACATGAGATGAGATGAGATGCTGATATACATGTTCCTAACATGTCGGCAAAAAACGCACCGAATCCCTTTAAGTCCCTCCAACTTGGTTGAGATGGGATGAGATGTGATGAGATGACATGAGATGAGATGAGATGCTGATATACATGTTCCTAACATGTTGGCAAAAAACGCACCGAATCCCTTTAAGTCCCTCAAAACTTGGATGAGATGGGATGAGATGACATGATATGACATGAGATGAGATCAGATGCTGATATACATGTTCCTAACATGTCGGCAAAAAACGCACCGAATCCCTTTAAGTCCCTCCAAACTTGGATGAGATGGGATGAGATGTAATGAGATGACATGAGATGAGATGAGATGCTGATATACATGTTCCTTACATGTTGGCAAAAAACGCACCAAATCCCTTTAAGTCCCTCAAAACTTGGATGACATGGGATGAGATGAGATGACATGAGATGAGATGAGATGCTAATATACATGTTCCTAACATGTCGGCAAAAAACTCACCGAATCCCTTTAAGTCCCTCAAAACTTGGATGAGATGGGATGAGATGACATGATATTACATGAGATGAGATGAGATGCTGATATACATGTTCCTAACATGTCGGCAAAAAACGTACCGAATCCCTTTAAGTCCCTCCAAACTTGGATGAGATGGGATGAGATGTAATGAGATGACATGAGATGAGATGAGATGCTGATATACATGTTCCTAACATGTTGGCAAAAAACGCACCAAATCCCTTTAAGTCCCTCAAAACTTGGATGAGATGGGATGAGATGATATGATATGACATGAGATGAGATGAGATGCTGATATACATGTTCCTAACATGTCGGCAAAAAACGCACCGAATCCCTTTAAGTCCCTCCAAACTTGGATGAGATGGGATTAGATGTAATGAGATGACATGAGATGAGATGAGATGCTGATATACATGTTCCTAACATGTTGGCAAAAAACGCACCGAATCCCTTTAAGTCCCTCAAAACTTGGATGAGATGGGATGAGATGAGATGACATGAGATGAGATGAGATGCTGATATACATGTTGCTAACATGTCGGCAAAAAACGCACCAAATCCCTTTAAGTCCCTCAAAACTTGGATGAGATGGGATGAGATGAGATGAGATGACATGAGATGAGATGAGATGCTGATATACATGTTCTTAACATGCGGGCAAAAAACGCACCGAATCCCTTTAAGTCCCTCCAAACTTGGATGAGATGGGATGAGATGAGATGACATGAGATGAGATGAGATGCTGATATACATGTTCCTAACATGTCGGCAAAAAACGCACTGAATCCCTTTAAGTCCCTCAAAACTTGGATGAGATGGGATGAGATGATATGATATGACATGAGATGAGATAAGATGCTGATATACATGTTCCTAACATGTCGGCAAAAAACGTACCGAATCCCTTTAAGTCCCTCCAAACTTGGATGAGATGGGATGAGATGAGATGACATGAGATGAGATGAGATGCTAATATACATGTTCCTAATATGTCGGCAAAAAATTCACCGAATCCCTTTAAGTCCCTCAAAACTTGGATGAGATGGGATGAGATGAGATAAGTTGACATGAGATGAAATGAGATGCTGATATACATGTTCCTAACATGTAGGCAAAAAACGCACCGAATCCCTTTAAGTCGCTCAAAACTTGGATGAGATGGGATGAGATGACATGAGATGACATGAGATAAGATGAGATGCTGATATACATGTTCCTAACATGTAGGCAAAAAATGCACCAAATCCCATTAAGTCCCTCCAAACTTGGATGAGATGGGATGAGATGTGATGAGATGACATGAGATAAGATGAGATGCTGATATACATGTTCCTAACATGTCGGCAAAAAACGCACCGAATCCCTTTAAGTCCCTCCAATCTTGGATGAGATGGGATGAGATGCAATGAGATGACAGGAAATGAGATGAGATGCTCATATACATGTTCCTAACATGTTGGCAAAAAACGCACCGAATCCCTTTAAGTCCCTCAAAACTTGGATGAGATGGGATGAGATGAGATGACATGAGATGAGATGAGATGAGATGCTGATATACATGTTGCTAACATGTCGGCAAAAAACGCACCAAATCCCTTTAAGTCCCTCAAAACTTGGATGAGATGGGATGAGATGAGATGACATGAGATGAGATGAGATGCTGATATACATGTTCCTAACATGTCGGCAAAAAACGCACCAAATCCCTTTAAGTCCCTACAAACTTGGATGAGATGGGATGAGATGTAATAAGATGAAATGAGATGAGATGAGATGCTGATATATATGTTCCTAACATGTTGGCAAAAAACGCACCGAATCCCTTTAAGTCCCTCCAATCTTGGATGAGATGGGATGAGATGTAATGAGATGACAGGAAATGAGATGAGATGCTCATATACATGTTCCTAACATGTTGGCAAAAAATGCACCGAATCCCTTTAAGTCCCTCAAAACTTGGATGAGATGGGATGAGATGACATGATATGACATGAGATGAGATGAGATGCTGATATACATGTTCCTAACATGTCGGCAAAAAACGCACCGAATCTCTTTAAGTCCCTCAAAACTTGGATGAGATGGGACGAGATGAGATGAGATGACATGAGATGAGATGCTGATATACATGTTCCTAACATGTTGGCAAAAAACGCACCGAATCCCTTTAAGTCCCTCAAAGCTTGGATGAGATGGGATGAGATGAAATGAGATGACATGAGATGAGATGAGATGCTGATATACATGTTCCTAACATGTCGGCAAAAAACTCACCGAATCCCTTTAAGTCCCTCAAAACTTGGATGAGATGGGATGAGATGAAAAGAGATGACATGAGATGAGATGAGATGCTGCTATACATGTTCCTAACATGTCGGCAAAAAACGCACCGAATGCCTTTAAGTCCCTCAAAACTTGGATGAGATGGGATGAGATGACATGATATGACATGAGATGAGATGCTAATATACATGTTCCTAACATGTCGGCAAAAAACGCACTGAATCCCTTTAAGTCCCTCAAAACTTGGATGAGTTGGGATGAGATAAGATGAGATGACATGAGATGAGATGAGATGCTGATATACATGTTTCTAATATGTCAGCAAAAAACTCACCGAATCCCTTTAGGTCCCTCAAAACTTGGATGAGATGGGATGAGATGACATGATATGACATGAGATGAGATGCTGATATACATGTTCCTAACATGTCGGCAAAAAACGCACCGAATCCCTTTAAGTCCCTCAAAACTTGAATGAGATGGGATGAGATGAGATGACATGAGATGACATGAGATGCTGATATACATGTTCCTAACATGTCGGCAAAAAACGCACCGAATCCCTTTAAGTCCCTCAAAACTTGGATGAGATGGGATGAGATGAGATGAGATGACATGAGATGAGATGAGATACTGATATACATGTTCCTAACATGTCGGCAAAAAACGCACCGAATCCCTTTAAGTCCCTCCAAACTTGGATGAGATGGGATGAGATGAGATGACATGAGATGAGATGAGATGCTGATATACATGTTCCTAACATGTCGGCAAAAAACGCACCGAATCCCTTTAAGTCCCTCAAAACTTGGATGAAATGGGATGAGATGACATGAGATGACATGAGATGAGATGAGATGCTGATATACATGTTCCTAACATGTAGGCAAAAAACGCACCGAATCCCTTTAAGTCCATCAAAACTTGGATGAGATGGGATGAGATGACATGATATGACATGAAATGAGATGAGATGCTGATATACATGTTCCTAACATGTCGGCAAAAAATGCACCGAATCCCTTTAAGTCCCTCCAAACTTGGAAGAGATGGGATGAGATGTGATGAGATGACATGAGATGAGATGAGATGCTGATATACATGTTCCTAACATGTTGGCAAAAAACGCACCAAATCCCTTTAAGTCCCTTTAAGTCCCTCAAAACTTGGATGAGATGGGATGAGATGACATGATATGACATGAAATGAGATGAGATGCTGATATACATGTTCCTAACATGTCGGCAAAAAACTCACCATATCCCTTTAAGTCCCTCCAAACTTGGATGAGATGGGATGAGATGAGATGACATGAGATGAGATGCTGATATACATGTTCCTAACATGTCGGCAAAAAACGCACCGAATCCCTTTAAGTCCCTCAAAACTTTTATGAAATGGGATGAGATGACATGAGATGACATGAGATGAGATGAGATGCTGATATACATGTTCCTAACATGTCTGCAAAAAACTCACCGAATCCCTTTAAGTCCCTCAAAACTTGGATGAGATTGGATGAGATGAGATGAGATGACATGAGATGAGATGCTGATATACATGTTCCTAACATGTTGGCAAAAAACGCACCGAATCCCTTTAAGTCCCTCAAAACTTGGATGAGATGGGATGAGATGAAATGAGATGACATGAGATGAGATGAGATGCTGATATACATGTTCCTAACATGTCGGCAAAAAACTCACCATATCCCTTTAAGTCCCTCAAAACTTGGATGAGATGGGATGAGATGAGATGACATGAGATGAGATGCTGATATACATGTTCCTAACATGTCGGCAAAAAACGCACCGAATCCCTTTAAGTCCATAAAAACTTGGATGAGATGGGATGAGATGAGATGAGATGACATGAGATAAGATAAGATGCTGATATACATGTTGCTAACATGTCGGCAAAAAACGCACCAAATCCCTTTAAGTCCCTCAAAACTTGGATGAGATGGGATGAGATGAGATGACATGAGATGAGATGAGATGCTGATATACATGTTCCTAACATGTCGGCAAAAAACGCACCGAATCCCTTTAAGTCAATAAAAACTTGGATGAGATGGGATGAGATGAGAAGAGATGACATGAGATGAGATGCTGATATACATGTTCCTAACATGTTGGCAAAAAACGCACCAAATCCATTTAAGTCCCTCAAAACTTGGATGAGATGGGATGAGATGAGATGACATGAGATGAGATGAGATGCTGATATACATGTTCCTAACATGTCGGCAAAAAACGCACCGAATCCCTTTAAGTCCCTCAAAACTTGGATGAGATGGGATGAGATGAGATGACATGAGATGAGATGAGATGCTGATATACATGTTGCTAACATGTCGGCAAAAAACGCACCAAATCCCTTTAAGTCCCTCAAAACTTGGATGAGATGGGATGAGATGAGATGAGATGACATGAGATGAGATGAGATGAGATGCTGATATACATGTTCCTAACATGTCTGCAAAAAACGCACCGAATCCCTTTAAGTCCCTCCAAACTTGGATGAGATGGGATGAGATGAGATGAGATGAGATGAGATGCTGATATACATGTTCCTAACATGTCGGCAAAAAACGCACCGAATCCCTTTAAGTCCCTCAAAACTTGGATGAAATGGGATGAGATGACATGAGATGACATGAGATGAGATGAGATGCTGATATACATGTTCCTAACATGTCGGCAAAAAACGCACCGAATCCCTTTAAGTCCCTCAAAACTTGGATGAGATGGAATGAGATGACATGATATGACATGAGATGAGATGAGATGCTGATATACATGTTCCTAACATGTCGGCAAAAAACGTACCGAATCCCTTTAAGTCCCTCCAAACTTGGATGAGATGGGATTAGATGTAATGAGATGACATGAGATGAGATGAGATGCTGATATACATGTTCCTAACATGTTGGCAAAAAACGCACCGAATCCCTTTAAGTCCCTCAAAACTTGGATGAGATGGGATGAGATGACATGATATGACATGAGATGAGATGAGATGCTGATATACATGTTCCTAACATGTCGGCAAAAAACGCACCGAATCCCTTTAAGTCCCTCCAAACTTGGATGAGATGGGATTAGATGTAATGAGATGACATGAGATGAGATGAGATGCTGATATACATGTTCCTAACATGTTGGCAAAAAACGCACCGAATCCCTTTAAGTCCCTCAAAACTTGGATGAGATGGGATGAGATGAGATGACATGAGATTAGATGAGATGCTGATATACATGTTGCTAACATGTCGGCAAAAAACGCACCAAATCCCTTTAAGTCCCTCAAAACTTGGATGAGATGGGATGAGATGAGACGAGATGACATGAGATGAGATGCTGATATACATGTTCCTAACATGTCGGCAAAAAACGCACCGAATCCCTTTAAGTCCCTCAAAACTTGGATGATATGGGAGGAGATGAGATGAGATGACATGAGATGAGACGAGATGCTGATATACATGTTCCTAACATGTTGGCAATAAACGCACCGAATCCCTTTAAGTCCCTCAAAACTTTGATGAGATGGGATGATATGACATGATATGACATGAGATGAGATGAGATGCTAATATACATATTCCTAACATGTCTGCAAAAAACGCACCGAATCCCTTTAAGTCCCTCCAAACTTGGATGAGATGGGATTAGATGTAATGAGATGACATGAGATGAGATGAGATGCTGATATACATGTTCCTAACATGTTGGCAAAAAACGCACCGAATCCCTTTAAGTCCCTCAAAACTTGGATGAGATGGGATGAGATGAGATGACATGAGATTAGATGAGATGCTGATATACATGTTGCTAACATGTCGGCAAAAAACGCACCAAATCCCTTTAAGTCCCTCAAAACTTGGATGATATGGGAGGAGATGAGATGAGATGACATGAGATGAGACGAGAAGCTGATATACATGTTCCTAACATGTTGGCAATAAACGCACCGAATCCCTTTAAGTCCCTCAAAACTTGGATGAGATGGGATGAGATGTGATGAGATGACATGAGATGAGATGAGATGCTGATATACATGTTCCTAACATGTTGGCAAAAAACGCACCGAATCCCTTTAAGTCCCTCAAAACTTGAATAAGATGGGATGAGATGACATGAGATGAGATGAGATGCTGATATACATGTTCCTAACATGTCGGCAAAAAACGCACCGAATCCCTTTAAGTCCCTCAAAACTTGGATGAGATGGGATGAGATGAGATGACATGAGATGAGATGAGATGCTGATATACATGTTCCTAACATGTCAGCAAAAAACGCACCGAATCCTTTTAAGTCCCTCAAAACTTGGATGAGATGGGATGAGATGAGATGAGATGACATGAGATGAGATGAGATGCTGATGTACATGTTGCTAACATGTCGGCAAAAAACGCACCAAATCCCTTTAAGTCCCTCAAAACTTGGACGAGATGGGATGAGATGAGATGAGATGAAATGGGATGAGATGAGATGCTGATATACATGTTCCTAACATGTCGGCAAAAAACGCACCGAATCCCTTTAAGTCCCTCAAAACTTGGATGAAATGGGATGAGATGACATGAGATGACATGAGATGAGATGAGATGCTGATATACATGTTCCTAACATGTAGGCAAAAAACGCACCGAATCCCTTTAAGTCCCTCAAAACTTGGATGAGATGGGATGAGATGACATGATATGACATGAAATGAGATGAGATGCTGATATACATGTTCCTAACATGTTGGCAAAACACGCACCGAATCCCTTTAAGTCCCTCAAAACTTGGATGAAATGGGATGAGATGACATGAGATGAGATGAGATGCTGATATACATGTTCCTAACATGTCGGCAAAAAACGTACCGAATCCCTTTAAGTCCCTCAAAACTTGGATGAGATGGGATGAGATGACATGATATGACATGAGATGAGATGAGATGCTGATATACATGTTCCTAACATGTCGGCAAAAAACGCACCGAATCCCTTTAAGTCCCTCCAAACTTGGATGACATGGGATGAGATGAGATGAGATGACATGAGATGAGATGAGATGCTAATATACATGTTCCTAACATGTCGGCAAAAAACTCACCGAATCCCTTTAAGTCCCTCAAAACTTGGATGACATGGGATGAGATGAGATGAGATGACATGAGATGAGATGAGATGCTGATATACATGTTCCTAACATGTCGGCAAAAAATGCACCGAATCCCTTTAAGTCCCTCCAAACTTGGATGAGATGGGATGAGATGTGATGAGATGACATGAGATGAGATGAGATGCTGATATACATGTTCCTAACATGTCGGCAAAAAACGCACCGAATCCCTTTAAGTCCCTAAAGACTTGGATGAGATTGGATGAGAAGAGATGAGATGACATGAGATGAGATGCTGATATACATGTTCCTAACATGTCTGCAAAAAATGCAACGAATCACTTTAAGTCCCTCCAAACTTGGATGAGATGGGATGAGATGTGATGAGATGACATGAGATAAGATGAGATGCTGATATACATGTTCCTAACATGTTGGCAAAAAACGCACCGAATCCCTTTAAGTCCCTCAAAACTTGGATGAGATGGGATGAGATGACATGATATGACATGAGATGAGATGCTGATATACATGTTTCTAACATGTCGGCAAAAAACGCACCAAATCCCTTTAAGTCCCTCCAAACTTGGATGAGATGGGATGAGATGTAATGAGATGACATGAGATGAGATGAGATGCTGATATATATGTTCCTAACATGTTGGCAAAAAACGCACCAAATCCCTTTAAGTCCCTCAAAACTTGGATGACATGGGATGAGATGAGATGAGATGACATGAGATGAGATGAGATGCTAATATACATGTTCCTAACATGTAGGCAAAATACTCACCGAATCCCTTTAAGTCCCTCAAAACTTGGATGAGATGGGATGAGATGAGATAAGATGACATGAGATGAGATGAGATGCTGATATACATGTTCCTAACATGTCGGCAAAAAACGGACCGAATCCCTTTAAGTCCCTCAAAACTTGGATGAGATGGGATGAGATGACATGAGATGACATGAGATGAGATGAGATGCTGATATACATGTTCCTAACATGTCGGCAAAAAACGCACGGAATCCCTTTAAGTCCCTCCAAACTTGGATGAGATGGGATGAGATGTGATGAGATGACATGAGATGAGATTAGATGCTGATATACATGTTCCTAACATGTTGGCAAAAAACGCACCGAATCCCTTTAAGTCCCTCAAAACTTGGATGAGATGAGATGAGATGACATGATATGACATGAGATGAGATGAGATGCTGATATACATGTTCCTAACATGTCGGCAAAAAACGCACCGAATCCCTTTAAGTCCCTCAAAACTTGGATGAGATGGGATGAGATGAGATGACATGAGATGAGATGAGATGCTGATATACATGTTCCTAACATGTCGGCAAAAAACGCACCGAATCCCTTTAAGTCCCTCAAAACTTGGATGAGATGGGATGAGATGAGATGAGATGACATGAGATGAGATGAGATACTGATATACATGTTCCTAACATGTCGGCAAAAAACGCACCGAATCCCTTTAAGTCCCTCCAAACTTGGATGAGATGGGATGAGATGAGATGACATGAGATGAGATGAGATGCTGATATACATGTTCCTAACATGTTGGCAAAAAACGCACCGAATCCCTTTAAGTCCCTCAAAACTTGGATGAAATGGGATGAGATGACATGAGATGAGATGAGATGAGATGCTGATATACATGTTCCTAACATGTAGGCAAAAAACGCACCGAATACCTTTAAGTCCCTCAAAACTTGGATGAGATGGGATGAGATGACATGATATGACATGAAATGAGATGAGATGCTGATATACATGTTCCTAACATGTCGGCAAAAAACGCACCAAATCCCTTTAAGTCCCTCCAAACTTGGATGAGATGGGATGAGATGTGATGAGATGACATGAGATGAGATGAGATGCTGATATAAATGTTCCTAACATGTTGGCAAAAAACGCACCAAATCCCTTTAAGTCCCTTTAAGTCCCTCAAAACTTGGATAAGATGGGATGAGATGACATGATATGACATGAAATGAGATGAGATGCTGATATACATGTTCCTAACATGTCGGCAAAAAACGCACCGAATCCCTTTAAGTCCCTCCAAACTTGGATTACATGGGATGATATGAGATGAGATGACATGAGATGAGATGAGATGCTAATATACATGTTCCTAACATGTCGGCAAAAAACGCACCAAATCCCTTTAAGTCCCTCCAAACTTGGATGAGATGGGATGAGATGTGATGAGATGACATGAGATGAGATGAGATGCTGATATACATGTTCCTAACATGTCTGCAAAAAACGCACCGAATCCCTTTAAGTCCCTCAAAAATTGGATGATATGGGAGGAGATGAGATGAGATGACATGAGATGAGACGAGATGCTGATATACATGTTCCTAACATGTTGGCAAAAAACGCACCGAATCCCTTTTAGTCCCTCAAAACTTGGATGAGATGGGATGAGATGACATGATATGACATGAGATGAGATGAGATGCTAATATACATATTCCTAACATGTCTGCAAAAAACGCACCGAATCCCTTTAAGTCCCTCCAAACTTGGATGAGATGGGATGAGATGAGATGAGATGACATGAGATGAGATGCTGATATACATGTTCCTAACATGTTGGCAAAAAACGCACCGAATCCCTTTAAGTCCCTCAAAACATGGATGAGATGGGATGAGATGAAATGAGATGACATGAGATGAGATGAGATGCTGATATACATGTTCCTAACATGTCGGCAAAAAACTCACCATATCCCTTTAAGTCCCTCAAAACTTGGATGAGATGGGATGAGATGAGATGACATGAGATGAGATGAGATGCTGATATACATGTTCCTAACATGTCGGCAAAAAACGCACCGAATCCCTTTAAGTCAATAAAAACTTGGATGAGATGGGATGAGATGAGAAGAGATGACATGAGATGAGATGCTGATATACATGTTCCTAACATGTTGGCAAAAAACGCACCAAATCCATTTAAGTCCCTCAAAACTTGGATGAGATGGGATGAGATGAGATGACATGAGATGAGATGAGATGCTGATATACATGTTCCTAACATGTCGGCAAAAAACGCACCGAATCCCTTTAAGTCCCTCAAAACTTGGATGAGATGGGATGAGATGAGATGACATGAGATGAGATGAGATGCTGATATACATGTTGCTAACATGTCGGCAAAAAACGCACCAAATCCCTTTAAGTCCCTCAAAACTTGGATGAGATGGGATGAGATGAGATGAGATGACATGAGATGAGATGAGATGAGATGCTGATATACATGTTCCTAACATGTCTGCAAAAAACGCACCGAATCCCTTTAAGTCCCTCAAAACTTGGATGAGATGGGATGAGATGAGATGACATGAGATGAGATGCTGATACACATGTTCCTAACATGTCGGCAAAAAACGCACCGAATCCCTTTAAGTCCCTCAAAACTTGGATGAAATGGGATGAGATGACATGAGATGACATGAGATGAGATGAGATGCTGATATACATGTTCCTAACATGTCGGCAAAAAACGCACCGAATCCCTTTAAGTCCCTCAAAACTTGGATGAGATGGAATGAGATGACATGATATGACTTGAGATGAGATGAGATGCTGATATACATGTTCCTAACATGTCGGCAAAAAACGTACCGAATCCCTTTAAGTCCCTCCAAACTTGGATGAGATGGGATTAGATGTAATGAGATGACATGAGATGAGATGAGATGCTGATATACATGTTCCTAACATGTTGGCAAAAAACGCACCGAATCCCTTTAAGTCCCTCAAAACTTGGATGAGATGGGATGAGATGACATGATATGACATGAGATGAGATGAGATGCTGATATACATGTTCCTAACATGTCGGCAAAAAACGCACCGAATCCCTTTAAGTCCCTCCAAACTTGGATGAGATGGGATTAGATGTAATGAGATGACATGAGATGAGATGAGATGCTGATATACATGTTCCTAACATGTTGGCAAAAAACGCACCGAATCCCTTTAAGTCCCTCAAAACTTGGATGAGATGGGATGAGATGAGATGACATGAGATTAGATGAGATGCTGATATACATGTTGCTAACATGTCGGCAAAAAACGCACCAAATCCCTTTAAGTCCCTCAAAACTTGGATGAGATGGGATGAGATGAGACGAGATGACATGAGATGAGATGCTGATATACATGTTCCTAACATGTCGGCAAAAAACGCACCGAATCCCTTTAAGTCCCTCAAAACTTGGATGATATGGGAGGAGATG
Organism: Dendrobates tinctorius; assembly: GCF_039654945.1. NCBI lineage: Eukaryota > Metazoa > Chordata > Amphibia > Anura > Dendrobatidae > Dendrobates > Dendrobates tinctorius. Next base: position 23,390,153 of record NW_027361795.1, read on the forward strand.
AGATGAGATGACATGAGATGAGACGAGATGCTGATATACATGTTCCTAACATGTTGGCAATAAACGCACCGAATCCCTTTAAGTCCCTCAAAACTTGGATGAGATGGGATGATATGACATGATATGACATGAGATGAGATGCTAATATACATATTCCTAACATGTCTGCAAAAAACTCACCGAATCCCTTTAAGTCCCTCAAAACTTGGATGAGATGGGATGAGATGAGATGAGATGACATGAGATGAGATGCTGATATACATGTTCCTAACATGTTGGTAAAAAACACACCGAATCCCTTTAAGTCCCTCAAAACTTGATTGAGATGGGATGAGATGAAATGAGATGACATGAGATGAGATGAGATGCTGATATACATGTTCCTAACATGTCGGCAAAAAACTCACCATATCCCTTTAAGTCCCTCAAAACTTGGATGAGATGGGATGAGATGAGATGACATGAGATGAGATGAGATGCTGATATACATGTTCCTAACATGTCGGCAAAAAACGCATCAAATCCCTTTAAGTCCATAAAAACTTGGATGAGATGGGATGAGATGAGATGAGATGACATGAGATGAGATGAGATGCTGATATACATGTTCCTAACATGTTGGCAAAAAATGCACCAAATCCCTTTAAGTCCCTCAAAACTTGGATGAGATGGGATGAGATGAGATGACATGAGATGAGATGAGATGCTGATATACATGTTCCTAACATGTCGGCAAAAAACGCACCGAATCCCTTTAAGTCCCTCAAAACTTGGATGAGATGGGATGAGATGAGATGAGATGACATGAGATGAGATGAGATGCTGATATACATGTTGCTAACATGTCGGCAAAAAACGCACCAAATCCCTTTAAGTCCCTCCAAACTTGGATGAGATGGGATGAGATGAGATGACATGAGATGAGATGAGATGAGATGCTGATATACATGTTCCTAACATGTCTGCAAAAAACGCACCAAATCCCTTTAAGTCCCTCCAAACTTGGATGAGATGAGATGAGATGAGATGACATGAGATGAGATGCTGATATACATGTTCCTAACATGTTGGCAAAAAACGCACCGAATCCCTTTAAGTCCCTCAAAACTTGGATGAAATGGGATGAGATGACATGAGATGACATGAGATGAGATGAGATGCTGATATACATGTTCCTAACATGTCGGCAAAAAACGCACCGAATCCCTTTAAGTCCCTCAAAACTTGGATGAGATGGGATGAGATGACATGATATGACATGAGATGAGATGAGATGCTGATATACATGTTCCTAACATGTCGGCAAAAAACGCACCGAATCCCTTTAAGTCCCTCCAAACTTGGTTGAGATGGGATGAGATGTGATGAGATGACATGAGATGAGATGAGATGCTGATATACATGTTCCTAACATGTTGGCAAAAAACGCACCGAATCCCTTTAAGTCCCTCAAAACTTGGATGAGATGGGATGAGATGACATGATATGACATGAGATGAGATCAGATGCTGATATACATGTTCCTAACATGTCGGCAAAAAACGCACCGAATCCCTTTAAGTCCCTCCAAACTTGCATGAGATGGGATGAGATGTAATGAGATGACATGAGATGAGATGAGATGCTGATATACATGTTCCTAACATGTTGGCAAAAAACGCACCAAATCCCTTTAAGTCCCTCAAAACTTGGATGACATGGGATGAGATGAGATGAGATGACATGAGATGAGATGAGATGCTAATATACATGTTCCTAACATGTCGGCAAAAAACTCACCGAATCCCTTTAAGTCCCTCAAAACTTGGATGAGATGGGATGAGATGACATGATATTACATGAGATGAGATGAGATGCTGATATACATGTTCCTAACATGTCGGCAAAAAACGTACCGAATCCCTTGAAGTCCCTCCAAACTTGGATGAGATGGGATGAGATGTAATGAGATGACATGAGATGAGATGAGATGCTGATATACATGTTCCTAACATGTTGGCAAAAAACGCACCGAATCCCTTTAAGTCCCTCAAAACTTGGATGAGATGGGATGAGATGACATGATATGACATGAGATGAGATGAGATGCTGATATACATGTTCCTAACATGTCGGCAAAAAACGCACCGAATCCCTTTAAGTCCCTCCAAACTTGGATGAGATGGGATTAGATGTAATGAGATGACATGAGATGAGATGAGATGCTGATATACATGTTCCTAACATGTTGGCAAAAAACGCACCGAATCCCTTTAAGTCCCTCAAAACTTGGATGAGATGGGATGAGATGAGATGACATGAGATGAGATGAGATGCTGATATACATGTTGCTAACATGTCGGCAAAAAACGCACCAAATCCCTTTAAGTCCCTCAAAACTTGGATGAGATGGGATGAGATGAGATGAGATGACATTAGATGAGATGAGATGCTGATATACATGTTCTTAACATGCGGGCAAAAAACGCACCGAATCCCTTTAAGTCCCTCCAAACTTGGATGAGATGGGATGAGATGAGATGACATGAGATGAGATGAGATGCTGATATACATGTTCCTAACATGTCGGCAAAAAACGTACCGAATCCCTTTAAGTCCCTCAAAACTTGGATGACATGGGATGAGATGAGATGAGATGACATGAGATGAGATGCTAATATACATGTTACTAATATGTCGGCAAAAAATTCACCGAATCCCTTTAAGTCCCTCAAAACTTGGATGAGATGGGATGAGATGAGATAAGTTGACATGAGATGAGATGAGATGCTGATATACATGTTCCTAACATGTCGGCAAAAAACGCACCGAATCCCTTTAAGTCCCTCAAAACTTGGATGAGATGGGATGAGATGACATGAGATGACATGAGATAAGATGAGATGCTGATATACATGTTCCTAACATGTAGGCAAAAAATGCACCAAATCCCTTTAAGTCCCTCCAAACTTGGATGAGATGGGATGAGATGTGATGAGATGACATGAGATAAGATGAGATGCTGAGATACATGTTCCTAACATGTCGGCAAAAAACGCACCGAATCCCTTTAAGTCCCTCCAATCTTGGATGAGATGGGATGAGATGTAATGAGATGACAGGAAATGAGATGAGATGCTCATATACATGTTCCTAACATGTTGGCAAAAAACGCACCGAATCCCTTTAAGTCCCTCAAAACTTGGATGAGATGGGATGAGATGAGATGACATGAGATGAGATGAGATGAGATGCTGATATACATGTTGCTAACATGTCGGCAAAAAACGCACCAAATCCCTTTAAGTCCCTCAAAACTTGGATGAGATGGGATGAGATGAGATGACATGAGATGAGATGAGATGCTGATATACATGTTCCTAACATGTCGGCAAAAAACGCACCAAATCCCTTTAAGTCCCTACAAACTTGGATGAGATGGGATGAGATGTAATAAGATGAAATGAGATGAGATGAGATGCTGATATATATGTTCCTAACATGTTGGCAAAAAACGCACCGAATCCCTTTAAGTCCCTCCAATCTTGGATGAGATGGGATGAGATGTAATGAGATGACAGGAAATGAGATGAGATGCTCATATACATGTTCCTAACATGTTGGCAAAAAATGCACCGAATCCCTTTAAGTCCCTCAAAACTTGGATGAAATGGGATGAGATGAGATGAGATGACATGAGATGAGATGAGATGCTAATATACATGTTCCTAACATGTCGGCAAAAAACGCACCGAATCCCTTTAAGTCCCTCAAAACTTGGATGAGATGGGATGAGATGAGAAGAAATGACATGAGATGAGATGAGATGCTGATATATATGTTCCTAACATGTCGGCAAAAAACGCACCGAATCCCTTTAATTTCCTCAAAACTTGGATGAGATGTGATGAGATGACATGATATGACATGAGATGAGATGAGATGCTGATATACACGTTCATAACATGTCGGCAAAAAATGCACCGAATCCCTTTAAGTCCCTCAAAACTTGGATGAGATGGGATGAGATGAAATGAGATGAGATGCTAATATACATGTTCCTAACATGTTGGCAAAAAACGCACTGAATCCCTTAAGTCCCTCAAAACTTGGATGAGATGGGTTGAGATGAGATGTGATGACATGAGATGATATGCTGATACACATGTTCCTAACATGTAGGCAAAAAACTCACCGAATCCCTTTAAGTCCCTCAAAACTTGGATGAGATGGGATGAGATGAGATGAGATGACATGAGATGAGATGAGATGCTGATATATATGTTCCTAACATGTCGGCAAAAAACGCACCGAATCCCTTTAAGTCACTCAAAACTTGGATGAGATGTGATGAGATGACATGATATGACATGAGATGAGATGAGATGCTGATATACATGTTCCTAACATGTCGGCAAAAAACGCACCGAATCCCTTTAAGTCCCTCAAAACTTGGATGAGATGGGATGAGATGAGATGTGATGACATGAGATGGTATGCTGATACACATGTTCCTAACATGTCGGCAAAAAACTCACCGAATCCCTTTAAGTCCCTCAAAACTTGGATGAGATGGGATGAGATGAGATGAGATGACAGGAGATGAGATGAGATGCTGATAGAGATGTTCCTAACATGTCGGCAAAAAACTCACCGAATCCCTTTAAGTCCCTCAAAACTTGGATGAGATGGGATGAGATGAGATGAGATGACATGAGATGAGACGAGATGCTGATATACATGTTCCTAACATGTTGGCAAAAAACGCACCGAATCCCTTTAAGTCCCTCAAAACTTGGATGAGATGGGATGAGATAACATGATATGACATGAGATGAGATCAGATGCTGATATACATGTTCCTAACATGTCAGCAAAAAACGCACCGAATCCCTTTAAGTCCCTCCAAACTTGGATGAGATGGGATGAGATGTAATGAGATGACATGAGGTGAGATGAGATGCTGATATACATGTTCCTAACATGTTGCCAAAAAACGCACCAAATCCCTTTAAGTCCCTCAAAACTTGGATGACATGGGATGAGATGAGATGACATGAGATGAGATGAGATGCTAATATACATGTTCCTAACATGTCGGCAAAAAACTCACCGAATCCCTTTAAGTCCCTCAAAACTTGGATAAGATGGGATGAGATGACATGATATGACATGAGATGAGATTCTGAAATACATGTTCCTAACATGTCGGCAAAAAACGTACCGAATCCCTTTAAGTCCCTCCAAACTTGCATGAGATGGGATGAGATGTAATGAGATGACATGAGATGAGATGAGATGCTGATATACATGTTCCTAACATGTCGGCAAAAAACGCACCGAATCCCTTTAAGTCCCTCAAATCTTGGATGAGATGGGATGAGATGACATGATATGACATGAGATGAGATGAGATGCTGATATACATGTTCCTAACATGTCGGCAAAAAACGTACCGAATCCCTTTAAGTCCCTCTAAACTTGGATGAGATGGGATGAGATGTAATGAGATGACATGAGATGAGATGAGATGCTGATATACATGTTCCTAACATGTTGGCAAAAAACGCACCAAATCCCTTTAAGTCCCTCAAAACTTGGATGACATGGGATGAGATGAGATGAGATGACATGAGATGAGATGCTAATATACATGTTCCTAACATGTCGGCAAAAAATTCACCGAATCCCTTTAAGGCTGGTTTCACATTAGCGCATTTTCAGCGCGCGCACGGCCGGGGGTAGCTCCGCCCCCGATCCGGCTCTCTGCCCGGCGTGTTCGCCCCTTGCTTGTAGCGCCGCCTACTAGCGGACAGCGGCGCCTGCGATCGGCGCACCCTATCTTTAGCATAGGGTGCGCAGATCATGCGCAGGCCGTGCGCTAGTTGCGCTTTGACCTGTGCTGCGCACTTTTGACGGTGCGCTGTGCGCGCCAAAATCAAACTTTTCGGATTTTGGCGCGCACGGCGCACCGTCAAAATTGCGCAGCACAGGTCAAAGCGCAACTAGCGCACGGCCTGCGCACGATCTGCGCACCCTATGCTAAAGATAGGGTGCGCCGATCGCAGGCGCCGCTGTCCGCTAGTAGGCGGCGCTACAAGCAAGGGGCGGGCACGCCGGGCAGAGAGCCGGATCGGGGGCGGAGCTACCCCCGGCCGTGCGCGCGCTGAAAATGCGCTAATTTGAAACTGGCCTAAGTCCCTCAAAACTTGGATAAGATGGGATGAGATGAGATAAGTTGACATGAGATGAGATAAGATGCTGATATACATGTTCCTAACATGTCGGCAAAAAACGCACCAAATCCCTTTAAGTCCCTCCAAACTTGGATGAGATGGGATGAGATGTGATGAGATGACATGAGATAAGATGAGATGCTGATATAAATGTTCCTAACATGTCGGCAAAAAACGCACCGAATCCCTTTAAGTCCCTCCATTCTTGGATGAGATGGGATGAGATGTAATGAGATGACATGAAATGAGATGAGATGCTGATATACATGTTCCTAACATGTTGGCAAAAAACGCACCGAATCCCTTTAAGTCCCACAAAACTTGGATGAGATGGGATGAGATGAGATGACATGAGATGAGATGCTGATATACATGTTGCTAACATGTCGGCAAAAACGCACCAAATCCCTTTAAGTCCCTCAAAACTTGGATGAGATGGGATGAGATGAGATGACATGAGATGAGATGAGATGCTGATATACATGTTCCTAACATGTCGGCAAAAAAACGCACCGAATCCCTTTAAGTCCCTCCAAACTTGGATGAGATGGGATAGATGAGATGACATGAGATGAGATGAGATGCTGATATAAATGTTCCTAACATGTCGGCAAAAAACGCACCGAATTCCTTTAAGTCCCTCAAAACTTGGATGAAATGGGATGAGATGAGATGAGATGACATGAGATGAGATGAGATGCTGATATACATGTTCCTAACATGTCGGCAAAAAACGCACCGAATCCCTTTAAGTCCCTCAAAACTTGGAGGAGATGGGATGAGATGACATGACATGACATGAGATGAGATGAGATGCTGATATACATGTTCCTAACGTGTCGGCAAAAAACGCACCGAATCCCTTTAAGTCCCTCCAAACTTTGATGTGATGGGATGAGATGTGATGAGATGACATGAGATGAGATGAGATGCTGATATACATGTTCCTAACATGTTGGCAAAAAACGCACCGAATCCCTTTAAGTCCCTCAAAACTTGGATGACATGGGATGAGATGAGATGACATGAGATGAGATGAGATGCTAATATACATGTTCCTAACATGTCGGCAAAAAACGCACCGAATCCCTTTAAGTCCCTCCAAACTTGGATGAGATGGGATGAGATGACATGAGATGAGATGAGATGCTGATATACATGTTCCTAACATGTCGGCAAAAAACGCACCGAATCCCTTTAAGTCCCTACAAACTTGGATGAGATGGGATGAGATGTAATAAGATGACATGAGATGAGATGAGATGCTGATATATATGTTCCTAACATGTTGGAAAAAAACGCACCAAATCCCTTTAAGTCCCTCAAAACTTGGATGACATGGGATGAGATGAGATGAGATGACATGAGATGAGATGCTAATATACATGTTCCTAACATGTCGGCAAAAAACTCACCGAATCCCTTTAAGTCCCTCAAAACTTGGATGAGATGGGATGAGATGAGATGAGATGACATGAGATGAGATGAGATGCTGATATATATGTTCCTAACATGTCGGCAAAAAACGCACCGAATCCCTTTAATTTCCTCAAAACTTGGATGAGATGTGATGAGATGACATGATATGACATGAGATGAGATGAGATGCTGATATACATGTTCCTAACATGTCGGCAAAAAATGCACCGAATCCCTTTAAGTCCCTCAAAACTTGGATGAGATGGGATGAGATGAAATGAGATGAGATGCTAATATACATGTTCCTAACATGTCGGCAAAAAACGCACTGAATCCCTTAAGTCCCTCAAAACTTGGATGAGATGGGATGAGATGAGATGAGATGACATGAGATGAGATGAGATGCTGATATATATGTTCCTAACATGTCGGCAAAAAATGCACCGAATCCCTTTAAGTCCCTCAAAACTTGGATGAGATGAGATGAGATGACATGATATGACATGAGATGAGATGAGATGCTGATATACATGTTCCTAACATGTCGGCAAAAAACGCACCGAATCCCTTTAAGTCCCTCAAAACTTGGATGAGATGGGATGAGATGAGATGTGATGACATGAGATGGTATGCTGATACACATGTTCCTAACATGTCGGCAAAAAACTCACCGAATCCCTTTAAGTCCCTCAAAACTTGGATGAGATGGGATGAGATGAGATGAGATGACAGGAGATGAGATGAGATGCTGATATAGATGTTCCTAACATGTCGGCAAAAAACTCACCGAATCCCTTTAAGTCCCTCAAAACTTGAATGAGATGGGATGAGATGAGATGAGATGACATGAGATGAGACGAGATGCTGATATACATGTTCCTAACATGTTGGCAAAAAACGCACCAAATCCCTTTAAGTCCCTCAAAACTTGGATGAGATGGGATGAGATGAGATGACATGAGATGAGATGAGATGCTGATATACATGTTTCTAACATGTCGACAAAAAACGCACCGAATCCCTTTAAGTCCCTCAAAACTTGGATGAGATGGGATGAGATGACATGATATGACATGAGATGAGATGAGATGCTGATATACATGTTCCTAACATGTCGGCAAAAAACACACCGAATCCCTTTAAGTCCCTCAAAACTTGGATGAGATGGGACGAGATGAGATGAGATGACATGAGATGAGATGCTGATATACATGTTCCTAACATGTTGGCAAAAAACGCACCGAATCCCTTTAAGTCCCTCAAAGCTTGGATGAGATGGGATGAGATGAAATGAGATGACATGAGATGAGATGAGATGCTGATATACATGTTCCTAACATGTCGGCAAAAAACTCACCGAATCCCTTTAAGTCCCTCAAAACTTGGATGAGATGGGATGAGATGAAAAGAGATGACATGAGATGAGATGAGATGCTGATATACATGTTCCTAACATGTCGGCAAAAAACGCACCGAATGCCTTTAAGTCCCTCAAAACTTGGATGAGATGGGATGAGATGACATGATATGACATGAGATGAGATGCTAATATACATGTTCCTAACATGTCGGCAAAAAACGCACTGAATCCCTTTAAGTCCCTCAAAACTTGGATGAGTTGGGATGAGATAAGATGAGATGACATGAGATGAGATGAGATGCTGATATACATGTTTCTAATATGTCAGCAAAAAACTCACCGAATCCCTTTAAGTCCCTCAAAACTTGGATGAGATGGGAAGAGATGAGATGAGATGACATGAGATGAGATGCTAATATACATGTTCCTAACATGTCGGCAAAAAACGCACCGAATCCCTTTAAGTCCCTCCAAACTTGGATGAGATAGGATGAGATGAGATGACATGAGATGAGATGAAATGCTGATATATATGTTCCTAACATGTTGGCAAAAAACGCACCAAATCCCTTTAAGTCCCTCAAAACTTGGATGACATGGGATGTGATGAGATGAGATGACATGAGATGAGATGAGATGCTAATATACATGTTCCTAACATGTCGGCAAAAAACTCACCGAATCCCTTTAAGTCCCTCAAAACTTGGATGAGATGGGAAGAGATGAGATGAGATGACATGAGATGAGATGAGATGCTGATATATATGTTCCTAACATGTCGGCAAAAAACGCACCGAATCCCTTTAATTTCCTCAAAACTTGGATGAGATGTGATGAGATGACATGATATGACATGAGATGAGATGCTGATATACATGTTCTTAACATGTCGGCAAAAAATGCACCGAATCCCTTTAAGTCCCTCAAAACTTGGATGAGATGGGATGAGATGAAATGAGATGAGATGCTAATATACATGTTCCTAACATGTCGGCAAAAAACGCACTGAATCCCTTTAAGTCCCTCAAAACTTGGATGAGTTGGGATGAGATAAGATGAGATGACATGAGATGAGATGAGATGCTGATATACATGTTTCTAATATGTCAGCAAAAAACTCACCGAATCCCTTTAAGTCCCTCAAAACTTGGATGAGATGGGAAGAGATGAGATGAGATGACATGAGATGAGATGCTAATATACATGTTCCTAACATGTTGGCAAAAAACGCACCGAATCCCTTTAAGTCCCTCAAAACTTGGATGAGATAGGATGAGATGAGATGACATGAGATGAGATGAGATGCTGATATATATGTTCCTAACATGTCGGCAAAAAACGCACCGAATCCCTTTAATTTCCTCAAAACTTGGATGAGATGTGATGAGATGACATGATATGACATGAGATGAGATGCTGATATACATGTTCTTAACATGTCGGCAAAAAATGCACCGAATCCCTTTAAGTCCCTCAAAACTTGGATGAGATGGGTTGAGATGAGATGTGATGACATGAGATGGTATGCTGATACACATGTTCCTAACATGTAGGCAAAAAACTCACCGAATCCCTTTAAGACCCTCAAAACTTGGATGAGATGGGATGAGATGAGATGAGATGACATGAGATGAGATGCTGATATATATGTTCCTAACATGTCGGCAAAAAAATGCACCGAATCCCTTTAAGTCACTCAAAACTTGGATGAGATGTGATGAGATGACATGATATGACATGAGATGAGATGAGATGCTGATATACATGTTCCTAACATGTCGGCAAAAAACGCACCGAATCCCTTTAAGTCCCTCAAAACTTGGATGAGATGGGATGAGATGAGATGTGATGACATGAGATGGTATGCTGATACACATGTTCCTAACATGTCGGCAAAAAACTCACCGAATCCCTTTAAGTCCCTCAAAACTTGGATGAGATGGGATGAGATGAGATGAGATGACATGAGATGAGACGAGATGCTGATATACATGTTCCTAACATGTTGGCAAAAAACGCACCGAATCCCTTTAAGTCCCTCAAAACTTGGATGAGATGGGATGAGATGAGATGAGATGACATGAGATGAGAAAAGATGCTGATATACATGTTTCTAACATGTCAGCAAAAAACGCACGGAATCCCTTTAAGTCCCTCAAAACTTGGATGAGATGGGATGAGATGACATGATATGACATGAGATGTGATGAGATGCTGATATACATGTTCGTAACATGTCGGCAAAAAACGCACCGAATCCCTTTAAGTCCCTCAAAACTTGGATGAGATGGGATGAGATGAGATGAGATGACATGAGATGAGATGCTGATATACATGTTCCTAACATGTTGGCAAAAAACGCACCGAATCCCTTTAAGTCCCTCAAAGCTTGGATGAGATGGGATGAGATGAAATGAGATGACATGAGATGAGATGAGATGCTGATATACATGTTCCTAACATGTCGGCAAAAAACTCACCGAATCCCTTTAAGTCCCTCAAAACTTGGATGAGATGAGATGAGATGAAATGAGATGACATGAGATGAGATGAGATGCTGATATACATGTTCCTAACATGTCGGCAAAAAACGCACCGAATGCCTTTAAGTCCCTCAAAACTTGGATGAGATGGGATGAGATGACATGATATGACATGAGATGAGATGCTAATATACATGTTCCTAACATGTCGGCAAGAAACGCACTGAATCCCTTTAAGTCCCTCAAAACTTGGATGAGTTGGGATGAGATAAGATGCGATGACATGAGATGAGATGAGATGCTGATATACATGTTTCTAATATGTCAGCAAAAAACTCACCGAATTCCTTTAAGTCCCTCAAAACTTGGATGAGATGGGATGAGATGACATGATATGACATGAGATGAGATGCTAATATACATGTTCCTAACATGTCGGCAAAAAACGCACCGAATCCCTTTAAGTCCCTCCAAACTTGGATGAGATAGGATGAGATGAGATGACATGAGATGAGATGAGATGCTGATATACATGTTCCTAACATGTCGGCAAAAAACGCACTGAATCCATTTAAGTCCCTCAAAACTTGGATGAAATGGGATGAGATGACATGAGATGACATGAGATGAGATGTGATGCTGATATACATGTTCCTAACATGTCGGCAAAAAACGCACCGAATCCCTTTAAGTCCCTCAAAACTTGGATGAGATGGGATGAGATGACATGATATGACATGAGATGAGATGAGATGCTGATATACATGTTCCTAACATGTCGGCAAAAAACGTACCGAATCCCTTTAAGTCCCTCCAAACTTGGATGAGATGGGATGAGATGTAATGAGATGACATGAGATGAGATGAGATGCTGATATACATGTTCCTAACATGTTGGCAAAAAACGCACCAAATCCCTTTAAGTCCCTCAAAACTTGGATGACATGGGATGAGATGAGATGAGATGACATGAGATGAGATGAGATGCTAATATACATGTTCCTAACATGTCGGCAAAAAATTCACCGAATCACTTTAAGTCCCTCAAAACTTGGATGAGATGGGATGAGATGAGATAAGTTGACATGAGATGAGATGAGATGCTGATATACATGTTCCTAACATGTTGGCAAAAAACACACCGAATCCCTTTAAGTCCCTCAAAACTTGGATGAGATGGGATGAGATGACATGAGATGACATGAGATGAGATGAGATGCTGATATACATGTTCCTAACATGTCGGCAAAAAACGCACCAAATCCCTTTAAGTCCCTCCAAACTTGGATGAGATGGGATGAGATGTGATGAGATGACATGAGATAAGATGAGATGCTGATATACATGTTTCTAACATGTCGGCAAAAAACGCACCGAATCCCTTTAAGTCCCTCCAAACTTGGATGAAATGGGATGAGATGTAATGAGATGACATGAAATGAGATGAGATGCTTATATACATGTTCCTAACATGTTGGCAAAAAACGCACCAAATCCCTTTAAGTCCCTCAAAACTTGGATGAGATGGGATGAGATGAGATGACATGAGATGAGATGAGATGAGATGCTGATATACATGTTGCTAACATGTCGGCAAAAAACGCACCAAATCCCTTTAAGTCCCTCAAAACTTGAATGAGATGGGATGAGTTGACATGAGATGAGATGAGATGCTGATATATATGTTCCTAACATGTCGGCAAAAAATGCACCGAATCCCTTTAAGTCCCTCAAAACTTGGATGAGATGAGATGAGATGACATGATATGACATGAGATGAGATGAGATGCTGATATACATGTTCCTAACATGTCGGCAAAAAACGCACCGAATCCCTTTAAGTCCCTCAAAACTTGGATGAGATGGGATGAGATGAGATGTGATGACATGAGATGGTATGCTGATACACATGTTCCTAACATGTCGGCAAAAAACTCACCGAATCCCTTTAAGTCCCTCAAAACTTGGATGAGATGGGATGAGATGAGATGAGATGACAGGAGATGAGATGAGATGCTGATATAGATGTTCCTAACATGTCGGCAAAAAACTCACCGAATCCCTTTAAGTCCCTCAAAACTTGAATGAGATGGGATGAGATGAGATGAGATGACATGAGATGAGACGAGATGCTGATATACATGTTCCTAACATGTTGGCAAAAAACGCACCAAATCCCTTTAAGTCCCTCAAAACTTGGATGAGATGGGATGAGATGAGATGACATGAGATGAGATGAGATGCTGATATACATGTTTCTAACATGTCGGCAAAAAACGCACCGAATCCCTTTAAGTCCCTCAAAACTTGGATGAGATGGGATGAGATGACATGATATGACATGAGATGAGATGAGATGCTGATATACATGTTCCTAACATGTCGGCAAAAAACACACCGAATCCCTTTAAGTCCCTCAAAACTTGGATGAGATGGGACGAGATGAGATGAGATGACATGAGATGAGATGCTGATATACATGTTCCTAACATGTTGGCAAAAAACGCACCGAATCCCTTTAAGTCCCTCAAAGCTTGGATGAGATGGGATGAGATGAAAGAGATGACATGAGATGAGATGAGATGCTGATATACATGTTCCTAACATGTCGGCAAAAAACTCACCGAATCCCTTTAAGTCCCTCAAAACTTGGATGAGATGGGATGAGATGAAAAGAGATGACATGAGATGAGATGAGATGCTGATATACATGTTCCTAACATGTCGGCAAAAAACGCACCGAATGCCTTTAAGTCCCTCAAAACTTGGATGAGATGGGATGAGATGACATGATATGACATGAGATGAGATGCTAATATACATGTTCCTAACATGTCGGCAAAAAACGCACTGAATCCCTTTAAGTCCCTCAAAACTTGGATGAGTTGGGATGAGATAAGATGAGATGACATGAGATGAGATGAGATGCTGATATACATGTTTCTAATATGTCAGCAAAAAACTCACCGAATCCCTTTAAGTCCCTCAAAACTTGGATGAGATGGGAAGAGATGAGATGAGATGACATGAGATGAGATGCTAATATACATGTTCCTAACATGTCGGCAAAAAACGCACCGAATCCCTTTAAGTCCCTCCAAACTTGGATGAGATAGGATGAGATGAGATGACATGAGATGAGATGAAATGCTGATATATATGTTCCTAACATGTTGGCAAAAAACGCACCAAATCCCTTTAAGTCCCTCAAAACTTGGATGACATGGGATGTGATGAGATGAGATGACATGAGATGAGATGAGATGCTAATATACATGTTCCTAACATGTCGGCAAAAAACTCACCGAATCCCTTTAAGTCCCTCAAAACTTGGATGAGATGGGAAGAGATGAGATGAGATGACATGAGATGAGATGAGATGCTGATATATATGTTCCTAACATGTCGGCAAAAAACGCACCGAATCCCTTTAATTTCCTCAAAACTTGGATGAGATGTGATGAGATGACATGATATGACATGAGATGAGATGCTGATATACATGTTCTTAACATGTCGGCAAAAAATGCACCGAATCCCTTTAAGTCCCTCAAAACTTGGATGAGATGGGATGAGATGAAATGAGATGAGATGCTAATATACATGTTCCTAATATGTCGGCAAAAAACGCACTGAATCCCTTTAAGTCCCTCAAAACTTGGATGAGTTGGGATGAGATAAGATGAGATGACATGAGATGAGATGAGATGCTGATATACATGTTTCTAATATGTCAGCAAAAAACTCACCGAATCCCTTTAAGTCCCTCAAAACTTGGATGAGATGGGAAGAGATGAGATGAGATGACATGAGATGAGATGCTAATATACATGTTCCTAACATGTTGGCAAAAAACGCACCGAATCCCTTTAAGTCCCTCAAAACTTGGATGAGATAGGATGAGATGAGATGACATGAGATGAGATGAGATGCTGATATATATGTTCCTAACATGTCGGCAAAAAACGCACCGAATCCCTTTAATTTCCTCAAAACTTGGATGAGATGTGATGAGATGACATGATATGACATGAGATGAGATGCTGATATACATGTTCTTAACATGTCGGCAAAAAATGCACCGAATCCCTTTAAGTCCCTCAAAACTTGGATGAGATGGGTTGAGATGAGATGTGATGACATGAGATGGTATGCTGATACACATGTTCCTAACATGTAGGCAAAAAACTCACCGAATCCCTTTAAGACCCTCAAAACTTGGATGAGATGGGATGAGATGAGATGAGATGACATGAGATGAGATGCTGATATATATGTTCCTAACATGTCGGCAAAAAAATGCACCGAATCCCTTTAAGTCACTCAAAACTTGGATGAGATGTGATGAGATGACATGATATGACATGAGATGAGATGAGATGCTGATATACATGTTCCTAACATGTCGGCAAAAAACGCACCGAATCCCTTTAAGTCCCTCAAAACTTGGATGAGATGGGATGAGATGAGATGTGATGACATGAGATGGTATGCTGATACACATGTTCCTAACATGTCGGCAAAAAACTCACCGAATCCCTTTAAGTCCCTCAAAACTTGGATGAGATGGGATGAGATGAGATGAGATGACATGAGATGAGACGAGATGCTGATATACATGTTCCTAACATGTTGGCAAAAAACGCACCGAATCCCTTTAAGTCCCTCAAAACTTGGATGAGATGGGATGAGATGAGATGAGATGACATGAGATGAGAAAAGATGCTGATATACATGTTTCTAACATGTCAGCAAAAAACGCACGGAATCCCTTTAAGTCCCTCAAAACTTGGATGAGATGGGATGAGATGACATGATATGACATGAGATGTGATGAGATGCTGATATACATGTTCGTAACATGTCGGCAAAACACGCACCGAATCCCTTTAAGTCCCTCAAAACTTGGATGAGATGGGATGAGATGAGATGAGATGACATGAGATGAGATGCTGATATACATGTTCCTAACATGTTGGCAAAAAACGCACCGAATCCCTTTAAGTCCCTCAAAGCTTGGATGAGATGGGATGATATGAAATGAGATGACATGAGATGAGATGAGATGCTGATATACATGTTCCTAACATGTCGGCAAAAAACGCACCGAATGCCTTTAAGTCCCTCAAAACTTGGATGAGATGGGATGAGATGACATGATATGACATGAGATGAGATGCTAATATACATGTTCCTAACATGTCGGCAAGAAACGCACTGAATCCCTTTAAGTCCCTCAAAACTTGGATGAGTTGGGATGAGATAAGATGCGATGACATGAGATGAGATGAGATGCTGATATACATGTTTCTAATATGTCAGCAAAAAACTCACCGAATTCCTTTAAGTCCCTCAAAACTTGGATGAGATGGGATGAGATGACATGATATGACATGAGATGAGATGCTAATATACATGTTCCTAACATGTCGGCAAAAAACGCACCGAATCCCTTTAAGTCCCTCCAAACTTGGATGAGATAGGATGAGATGAGATGACATGAGATGAGATGAGATGCTGATATACATGTTCCTAACATGTCGGCAAAAAACGCACTGAATCCATTTAAGTCCCTCAAAACTTGGATGAAATGGGATGAGATGACATGAGATGACATGAGATGAGATGTGATGCTGATATACATGTTCCTAACATGTCGGCAAAAAACGCACCGAATCCCTTTAAGTCCCTCAAAACTTGGATGAGATGGGATGAGATGACATGATATGACATGAGATGAGATGAGATGCTGATATACATGTTCCTAACATGTCGGCAAAAAACGTACCGAATCCCTTTAAGTCCCTCCAAACTTGGATGAGATGGGATGAGATGTAATGAGATGACATGAGATGAGATGAGATGCTGATATACATGTTCCTAACATGTTGGCAAAAAACGCACCAAATCCCTTTAAGTCCCTCAAAACTTGGATGACATGGGATGAGATGAGATGAGATGACATGAGATGAGATGAGATGCTAATATACATGTTCCTAACATGTCGGCAAAAAATTCACCGAATCACTTTAAGTCCCTCAAAACTTGGATGAGATGGGATGAGATGAGATAAGTTGACATGAGATGAGATGAGATGCTGATATACATGTTCCTAACATGTTGGCAAAAAACACACCGAATCCCTTTAAGTCCCTCAAAACTTGGATGAGATGGGATGAGATGACATGAGATGACATGAGATGAGATGAGATGCTGATATACATGTTCCTAACATGTCGGCAAAAAACGCACCAAATCCCTTTAAGTCCCTCCAAACTTGGATGAGATGGGATGAGATGTGATGAGATGACATGAGATAAGATGAGATGCTGATATACATGTTTCTAACATGTCGGCAAAAAACGCACCGAATCCCTTTAAGTCCCTCCAAACTTGGATGAAATGGGATGAGATGTAATGAGATGACATGAAATGAGATGAGATGCTTATATACATGTTCCTAACATGTTGGCAAAAAACGCACCAAATCCCTTTAAGTCCCTCAAAACTTGGATGAGATGGGATGAGATGAGATGACATGAGATGAGATGAGATGAGATGCTGATATACATGTTGCTAACATGTCGGCAAAAAACGCACCAAATCCCTTTAAGTCCCTCAAAACTTGAATGAGATGGGATGAGATGAGATGACATGAGATGAGATGCTGATATACATGTTCCTAACATGTCGGCAAAAAAACGCACCGAATCCCTTTAAGTCCCTCCAAACTTGGATGAGATGGGATAGATGAGATGACATGAGATGATATGAGATGCTGATATACATGTTAATAACATGTCGGCAAAAAACGCACCGAATCCCTTTAAGTCCCTCAAAACTTGGATGAAATGGGATGAGATGACATGAGATGACATGAGATGAGATGAGATGCTGATATACATGTTCCTAACATGTCGGCAAAAAACGCACCGAATCCCTTTAAGTCCCTCAAAACTTGGAGGAGATGGGATGAGATGACATGACATGACATGAGATGAGATGCTGATATACATGTTGCTAACATGTCGGCAAAAAACGCACCGAATCCCTTTAAGTCCCTCCAAACTTGGATGAGATGGGATGAGATGTGATGAGATGACATGAGATGAGATGAGATGCTGATATACATGTTCCTAACATGTTGGCAAAAAACGCACCGAATCCCTTTAAGTCCCTCAAAACTTGGATGACATGGGATGAGATGAGATGAGATGACATGAGATGAGATGAGATGCTAATATACATGTTCCTAACATGTCGGAAAAAAACGCACCGAATCCCTTTAAGTCCCTCCAAACTTGGATGAGATGGGATGAGATGACATGAGATGAGATGAGATGCTGATATACATGTTCCTAACATGTCGGCAAAAAACGCACCGAATCCCTTTAAGTCCCTACAAACTTGGATGAGATGGGATGAGATGTAATAAGATGACATGAGATGAGATGAGATGCTGATATATATGTTCCTAACATGTTGGCAAAAAACGCACCAAATCCCTTTAAGTCCCTCAAAACTTGGATGACATGGGATGAGATGAGATGAGATGACATGAGATGAGATGAGATGCTGATATATATGTTCCTAACATGTTGCAAAAAACTCACCGAATCCCTTTAAGTCCCTCAAAACTTGGATGAGATGGGATGAGATAAGATGAGATGACATGAGATGAGATGAGATGCTGATATATATGTTCCTAACATGTCGGCAAAAAACGCACCGAATCCCTTTAATTTCCTCAAAACTTGGATGAGATGTGATGAGATGACATGATATGACATGAGATGAGATGAGATGCTGATATACATGTTCCTAACATGTCGGCAAAAAATGCACCGAATCCCTTTAAGTCCCTCAAAACTTGGATGAGATGGGATGAGATGAAATGAGATGAGATGCTAATATACATGTTCCTAACATGTCGGCAAAAAACGCACTGAATCCCTTAAGTCCCTCAAAACTTGGATGAGATGGGTTGAGATGAGATGTGATGACATGAGATGAGATGATATGCTGATACACATATTCCTAACATGTAGGCAAAAAACTCACCGAATCCCTTTAAGTCCCTCAAAACTTGGATGAGATGGGATGAGATGAGATGAGATGACATGAGATGAGATGAGATGCTGATATATATGTTCCTAACATGTCGGCAAAAAACGCACCGAATCCCTTTAAGTCCCTCAAAACTTGGATGAGATGTGATGAGATGACATGATATGACATGAGATGAGATGCTGATATACATGTTGTGACGAACAGCCCACCGCCGTTCGTCTACTTACGGGCGACGACTAACGGGGGTCCCGCTGCCACCAATACGCGACGGACAGCGGACCCTGTGTCACCACTATGTCACGATCCCACCACTGACACCGGTGTATCAGCGGACGGAGGGACGTGACACAATGCCGGCACACGGCTATCACAGGCGCAGTGGGGCTTATCTTAGTTATCCCACCACTGGCACCATGTGACAAAAATATCCAGCAAGCTAATCTCGCTCTACAATTTGCCGCAGGGGGAGTTTAATTTGGATGCCCCACCACTGCTATCAATCTTCCAAGTACTGCGGTGATTTATGTATATCCCACTTTCTCAGTTCCACTTTGGAACTCGCAGCTCTCCGGCGCCCCCCTTACCCTCAGGTCAGTCAGGGAACTGCACCTAGGATAATTAGTCGCCGGACGGGCTGCCTGTTGTGAACCGGCAATTAGGCTTCTGCAATAAGGGAATTATCAATGCTGTGGCTGAAGCCCCTTATTCAGCAATATAAGACCCTTCTGTACTGCCAGCAAGCCGTAATAGCCGTACACAACGCGCTGCCACCAGTCACGGTTACTTAATTCACAGTGTTAAATTAAGAGGGTCCGTGGCAAACCCCTTGAATTAGTAGCGATTATCTATCAAAGGCGTATAGTTCGAGTCTTAGAGCATAGAGACAGATCTAAATAATTATTTCATTTATTTTCCGAAAGAGGACAGTGATTACAGATAAAAGTTGCTATAAAATTGAGACATAAAATATGTACAGTACAGGTATAAAATAAAAGTGGAGAAAACAAAGAGATTACACTCACAGTTCCATATTGTTCCTTAGGCAGACCATGCGGCTAAGGTGGGTGGAGGCGGAGCTGCACTTCTCCGCTCATTGGGGTCCTTCTAGCACGACGACTTGAGCTGTTCTGAGCTGGTTTGCCCAGGAAATGCCTTATAGACTTTCCTATGTGACATCACAGAGAGGTGCATTCTGGGTTGATCCCACCTCTCTTATCCAAGTTATGTTTTGGCTACAAAACTTAGATTAGCTATAACTTTATGGGAGAAGCTGGTATGGACTCATCAGTGGTATCATGTTTCCCAGCGTAATGAGCCCATCAAGAAAACATCAAACATCTACGCGATATGACCGTCCATTTGGGCGCAAATCCTATCTCATGTTCTGGACAGGGTAGAACTTCGAAACATACGCGGTCTCGAAGCTGGGACCGCTCAGGTTACAAAAATATGATTTTCATATCTCTAGGGTATTTGGTTCTTATGGTATAGTCTCTCATAGTTTTATTCGTTTCAAACAAAGAAGTTTTTCCCGCTCTGAAGAGGAGAGAAGGCAAATGGTGTGAGGAAGATGGTCTAGCTAATTAACATTCCTGCTCTTCCAGAGGAAGTGGCAGGGTTGATAAAACCTGGGGGGAAGGAATTCCTACTACTGAGAGTTTACAATGTCCTAGGATGGAGGATTTGTTAGCACATTGCAACAGAAAACATATCTTGCAGACATGGTACATCACACCTCCCCCCTTAAGAGGGCGCTAAGGAGGCATTACCTCTCGGTAATCGGCCATGCGCACCTCAGCGGGTTCGCCCCGGCGGGACAACCCATCGGCATTGCCGTTTTCACTGCCCTTCCTGTGTTTTACAGTAAAATCGTACTGTTGAAGGGCAAGGCTCCAGCGGAGCAATCTTCCATTGGTTCCCGACACGGTGTGCAACCAGCTCAGTGGGTTGTGGTCGGTTACCACCGTGAAGGCGCGCCCATACAGGTAGGGCTGCAAACGCTGCAGTGCCCACACCATGGCCAGACACTCCTTCTCGATGGTCGAGTATGCCACTTCCCTCGGCAAAAGTTTCCGGCTCAGGTACAACACGGGGTGCTCTTGGTCCCCCGAGTCGACGTGGCTAAGCACAGCACCGAGGCCAAACTCGCTGGCGTCGGTCTGTACCAGAAACGGGCGACTGCTGTCGACTGCTCTCAACACTGGAGAGTTGCACAGGGCTGCTTTCAAAGCTTGGAAAGCCGCCTCACAGTCATCTGTCCAGTTGACTGTTTGGGGTAGCCTCTGCTTGGTGAGGTCAGTCAAGGGTTTGGCAAGGGCGCTATAGTCCTGTACGAACCGCCTATAGTACCCTGCAGTGCCCAAGAAGGACTTCACCTGTTTCTTGGTCCTGGGGGTGGGCCAGGACACGATTGCGTCCACTTTTTCTGGCTCCGGACTCATGGAACCCCCGCCTACCCGGTGCCCCAGGTAGTGGACCTCGCGCATGCCTATCTGGCACTTCCCCGGCTTGATGGTCAGGCCTGCCTGGTGAAGACGCTTGAGCACCTCCTGGAGATGCTGAAGGTGTTCCTCCCAGGTGGAACTGAAGACGGCAATATCGTCTAAGTACGCCACTGCGTACTCCTCCAGTCCCCGAAGCAGGTGGTTGACCATCCGCTGGAAAGTGGCAGGGGCATTCTTCATGCCGAAGGGCATGACCGTGGACTCGTACAGTCCAAAGGGGGTGATAAAGGCGGATTTCTCCTGCGCCTCAGGGCTCAGGGGAATCTGCCAGTATCCCCGACTCAAATCCATGATGGATATGTAGTTGGCGTTTGTCAACCGCTCAAGCAGATCCTCGATGCGCGGCATCGGGTGGGCATCAGAGGTTGTGATGGCGTTGAGCCCCCTGTAGTCCACGCAGAACCGGGTGGTTCGATCCTTTTTAGGCACGAGGACTACAGGTGAAGCCCACGCACCTTTTGACCGTCGAATCACTCCCAGCCTTAACATCTCATCGACCTCTTGGCGCATGACTTGTTGCACCGTTTCAGAGATCCGATAAGGTGTTCGCCGTAATGTGGCATGATTCCCGGTGTCCACCTCATGAACCGCTAACTCCGTCCTCCCAGGACGGTTGGTGAACACGGGCCGGAAGAGTTCCAGGGTGGCCATCAACTGCAACCGCTGGGACACGGTGAGCGAACCACTTATCTCCATGTCCTCAATGGACCCATTGGCCTTGGCCTGGGCCAGCATGTCCAGGAGGGAATCTTCCTCCCCATCCTCTGGCAGATTGCAGACCGGTAGGATGCAAGCTTCACGTTCGTAGTGCGCCTTCAGCATGTTGACGTGAAAGGCCTTGCGCCTACCCCGAGCATGGTCAAGCGTGACCACGTAGGTGACCGGGTTGAGCTGTTGGTGGACGACGTACGGGCCTTCCCAGGCTGCCTGAAGCTTATCCGTTGGTAAAGGGACCAGCGCCCACACCTTTTGACCCACCTGGTAGGTCCGCTCCCGGGCGTTCTGGTCGTACCAGTGCTTCTGGTCAGCCTGAGCCTGCGTCATGTTGTCATGCACCAACTGCGTCAAGGTCTGCATCTTGTCACGGAAGCGCATGACATAATCCACGATGGACACTCCTGTGGGGTTTGGCTCATCTTCCCAGGATTCTCTTATCAACCCAAGGGGTCCCCGGACTCACCTGCCATACAGGAGCTCGAAGGGGGAGAACCCGGTCGAGGCCTGCGGAACTTCTCTGTAAGCGAACAGCAGGTGTGGGAGGTACCGCTCCCAGTCGCGCCCTTGGGTCTCAACCAGTATGCGGAGCATCTGTTTGAGGGTAGCGTTGAAGCGTTCACACAAACCATTAGTCTGTGGGTGATACGGACTCGATACCAGGTACGTCACCTGCATTTTCTCACAGAGAGCCTCCATTAGGCGAGACATGAATTGGGGCCCTTGATTGGTAAGCATCTCCCTGGGAAATCCTACCCTTGAAAAGATGGTCACCAGTGCGTCAGCCACCTTATCTGCCCTGGTTGAAGACAGAGCTACTGCCTCTGGGTACCGGGTAGCGTAGTCTACCACGGTGAGATTGTATCGCTTTCCGGAGCTGCTGGGGACGGACAGCGGTCCTACAATGTCCACCGCGATTCTCTGGAAAGGCTCCTCTATCACCGGCAAAGGAATAAGGGGAGCCTTAAGAGCAGGCCCCGCCTTACCCACTTTTTGACAGGTGGCGCAGGAGCGGCAGTAGTGTGTTACATCTGTCCCCATCTTGGGCCAATAGAAGTGTTGAGACAGCCGTGCCTTTGTTTTGCTGATCCCCAAGTGTCCAGCGAGTGGAATCTCATGGGCAATCCGCAACAACTCAGTTCTGAACTGATAGGGGACGACCAGCTGTCTTTCCCTCAACCACTCCTTTTTAGGATCTCCGGGTACTGTCTCCCGGTACAACCTTCCTCGTTCCCAGAACACCCTCTCCTTATCAGACTTGGAGGTGGGCGTCTCGGCGAGACCTCTCAATTTCTCCAGGCTGGCATCTGAGTGCAGAGCAGCCTGGAACTCCATGCTGGAGGCTGCCAGAAGTGACGTCAGGGTCCCCTCTTTACTGGGACCCTCTGGAACCGGCTCTGGGTTCACCTCTGGTTCAGTCTCTCCTGTAGCAGCAGAGGGTCCAGAAGACAGTGCGTTACCTGCGATCTGGGCACTCTGACTGCGTGTGACAGCTGCTATGTATGCTGTCTCCCTGGGGATTTCTACAGACCCACCAGCCGGTGCTGCCCTGGGCTCTCCCTCCCCATCCACCCCCAACACTTTAGGAGCAGTGCTACTTATGGGCCAGTTACCTTCCTCGGTGGCACTGGTCAGCTGCATGGCATTACCTTCCTCATGGTCCCCATGCACCTCCCCATTCTCTTGAGCACCGTTGCTTGCTCCTGCCAGGGGTTCCTCAGCCGTCTCACTCCGCAGAGTGACGGGGCTGAGCACCTCGGTACCTGTGGACACATCTACCGTTTCAAAGAAAGGGTTAACGGGTTCAGTCGGCACAGATACATCAACATCATCATTCCTAGGAAAAGAATGGTTATCAGTTTGCTTTGGTACATTCACATCAGCATCAGCATCGTACCTGGGGAAAGAATGGTTGTTAGTTGCATCATTACTCATCAAGGCATTAGCTTGTAACACATTCAGTTTCCCATCATCAACATCATCAGGGTTAACGTTACCCTTATTATCAGTTTGGGGAAGGGTGTCAGGGACATAGTATGCAACCATCCTCCCCAAGTCAGTCCCCAATAAAACATCAGTGGGCAAATTTTCAGACACTCCCACCTCCCTCAACCCGCTCCCGGCACCCCAATCAAGAAAAACTCGTGCCACTGGCAAGGGACAACGGGTGCCTCCAATCCCGGTGACAGTCAAGGTTTTCCCCTCAACAAACTCTTCAGGGGCCGCCAGTCCAGGACGGATGAGGGTTCGTTCAGCCCCGGTGTCCTTGAGGCCTGTAGCAAGCCGGGCCCCCACCTGAACAGGTTGAACGTTGTCATCAGCCCTCCCAACCACACCTCCCACCAAAAGAACAGAGGCATTGGGCCCGGGGGCCTTGGCTGGGGGGTTCTTCGGCCTATCCGGACAGGTGTAAGAGAAGTGACCAGGCCGCTTGCAGTGGTGACACAGGCGACTGTCAGTAGCCGGCCTGTTGTTGGCAACAGGGACAGGGCCTCCGGAGGGACGGCTAGCTGGGGCATTGGGGTTGGTTGCTGGCTTACCCCCTTTCCAGCTGGTGGCGACTGGCCTCCGCATCTCGGGCTTCCGGTTGGCCTCGTGGATGTCGGCGATCTGCGCCGCTTTGTCCGCGTTCGTTGGTTCGCGGTCCAGGATGAACTGTCGGACCTCAGCTGGGCAGAGATGCAGGAACTGGTCTGTGATCATCAGGTCCCGTAGCTGCTCAAAGGTTTCAACGGACAGTCCATGGATCCACTGGTCAAAGTGGGTCCTGAGTCCTTGCACCACATCACTGTAGCTATCATGTGGGCCACGTTGGAGGTGCCGGAACTTCTTTCGGTATACCTCAGGTGTCAGCCGGTATTTGGCGATCAGCGCCTGCTTTATGGCGTCATAGTCGTCATCGGCTTCTGGCGGAAGAGAAGCAAATGCCTCCAGGGCTTTGCCTTTTAGCCCTGGGGTCAAGTACCTTGCCCATTGGTCTCTAGGCAGCTGGTACTGTCTGCAGGCTTTCTCAAAGGCTCGCAGAAATGTGTCCAAGTCCCCGTCCTTTTCCATCACGGGAAAATGCTCTGGCCGGGGTTTAGGAGTCTGGACGCTGCTGGGCTCACGGCTTCGGGCTGTGAGGGCATTCCCACCCCGCTGG
Source organism: Dendrobates tinctorius (assembly GCF_039654945.1). NCBI lineage: Eukaryota > Metazoa > Chordata > Amphibia > Anura > Dendrobatidae > Dendrobates > Dendrobates tinctorius. The sequence continues at coordinate 23,416,060 of NW_027361795.1, forward strand.
AGTACCTCCAGTTCATGGGCCCTCTGCGCCTGGCGCTCGGCTCTCTCAGCCTCAGCTTGGCGCTCAGCTCTCTCCGCCTGGCGCTCGGCTCGCTGCTCTGCTCTCTCTCGAGCTTGCTGGATCAGCCTCACCCGCCCATCACTGTCTTCGGCGGGGAGTTCGTCCAAGGCCATTTGCAGATAGGGGTCCACCCCGTTCTGGTTGAATGTGGGGCCAGCGCTCAGGAGTGGAGGCTCTGCTGCAGCCCCATTGCAACTTGGGCCAACTTCTGCGCTCGCTGGATTCTGGTCGTTGTCCAGCTGCACTAGAGCCGCGATCATTTGAGCTCTGTTTTTGTTCGTGGCGTCAAGGCCTTGGTACGTGCATAACGCAGCAAGAACTTCCTTTGTCTGCCGGGTGTACCAAGGTTCTCCTTTTGCCGCCATGGTTGCCAAATAAAAGATAGAAAAAGAAAAACGAAGAAACGGGAGGGGGATACTTGCAAGTACACACTAATGTCTCAGGACTAGTAACCACTGAGTCTGTTCTCCAAAACCTATGATGCAGGATTCCCGCAGGAACCGTGCAGGTTTTTAGTGAGAGGAATGATTGCTCAAACCAAATCACTAATGCTCTAGGATTATCCCACCGCGCTGCCACCAATATGTGACGAACAGCCCACCGCCGTTCGTCCACTTACGGGCGACACTAACGGGAGTCCCGCTGCCACCAAAACGCGACGGACAGCGGACCCTGTGTCACCACTATGTCACAGTCCCACCACTGACACGGGTGTATCAGCGGACGGAGGGGCGTGACACAATGCCGGCACACGGCTATCACAGGCGCAGTGGGGCTTATCTTAGTCATCCCAACACTGGCACCATGTGACCAAAAATATCCAGCAAGCTAATCTCGCTCTACAATTTGCCGCAGGGGGAGTTTAATTTGGATGCCCCACCACTGCTATCAATCTTCCAAGTACTGCGGGGATTTATGTATATCCCACTTTCTCAGTTCCACTTTGGAACTCGCAGCTCTCCGGCGCCCCCCTTACCCTCAGGTCAGTCAGGGAACTGCACCTAGGATAATTAGTCGCCGGACGGGCTGCCTGTTGTGAACCGGCAATTAGGCTTCTGCAGTAAGGGAATTATCAATGCTGTGGCTGAAGCCCCTTACTCAGCAATATAAGACCCTTCTAGACTGCCAGCAAGCCGTAATAGCCGTACACAACGCGCTGCCACCAGTCACGGTTACTTAATTCACAGTGTTAAATTAAGAGGGTCCGTGGCAAACCCCTTGAATTAGTAGCGATTATCTATCAAAGGCGTATAGTTCGATTCTTAGAGCATGGAGACAGATCTAAATAATTTCATTTATTTTCCGAAAGAGGACAGTGATTACAGATAAAAGTTGCTATAAAATTGAGACATAAAATATGTACAGTACAGGTATAAAATAA